>NW_006408666.1:598071-633064 GCF_000296735.1 Chrysochloris asiatica | reverse complement strand
TCTACTTCTGGTTCATTTGTCTCAGATATTTTATCTTTTTACTGGACATGTGTCAATGTGGTCATCTGCTTTTGCTCCTTGGACATGTTTAATGTTAATCTTTGGCCCTAATAATTAATTATGTATGTACTTTGGTAATTTTTTATGTTTTCTGATTGCCTCCAGGAAGATGTGATCAGGATGTGGTCTTCCGTTTTCACTCTTCTGTGCTTCCCGGTCATGGAAGCTCCGGAAGTCCCTTTCCTTGATATTTTAACTTCTCTTTATATACACATATATAAGTTTCACTGGTTTTGCTTCTCTAGAGAACCTAGCCTAAGACATACTCCAAGGAGACTAAGAAAAGTGTATTACTGAGAAAACTTGTCTGTAGCCATCCATTGATGGCAGACACATGCTAAAACACATTGTTTATAATAACCCTGTGCAGGCATGCACTGGAACCCTAAAGAAATAACAATTTTTTTTTTTTTTTCTTACTAACACATATGTATAGACAGGGCTTCAAAAAGTTCATGAAAGAGAGAATCAGAAGATAATGAAATTTTTCCATGAATATTTTAAGCAGCCTCACATGTCACTGTTAGGTGCCATCAAGTTGGCTCCTGCTCATAGTGACCCTATGCATAACAGCATGAAACACTGGCTGATTCTGTGTCATCTTCAAAATTGTTACACTTGAGCCCATTGCTTTTGACACTGTGTCAATCCATCTTGTTGGGGGCGAGGAGTCTTTCTGTTTTGCTGATCCTCTACTTTACCATGCATGATGTCCTTCGCCAAGGACTGAACCTTCCTAATACATGTCAAAATTATGAGATACAAAGTCTGGCCATTCTAGCTTCCAAGGGTTACTTAGGCTGCACTTCTTCCAAGTCAAAATTTATTTGTTCTTCTGGCAGTCCATGGTACTTTTAATATCTTTCTCCAACACCATAATTCAAATGCATCAATTCTTCTCTGATTTTCCTTATTCATTGTGCAACTTTCACATACATATGAGGCTACTGAAAATACCATGGATTGGGTCAGGTGCACATTAATCCTCAAACGATATCTTTGCTTTTTAACACATTAAAGGTTTTTTTGTTTTGTTTTGTTTTGTTTTGATTTTTTGTGGCATGCAATCTCGAAAGTTGAAAAAATAAAAAAATTGTTTTATATATCCATGTGCAGGGATGTAATGAAATAAATTAAACTTACATAATATTCAAATTACATACAAATTTCAGGAGGTAAACATATAAATAAAAGAATGAGCAATATCTTTTTCTGTATGATACATCTCTGAGTTTGGCAATATGTGTTCATTACATTACCTAATCCTATTAACTAGGTACTAGTTCCCTGAGTTTATAGGTGAAAATGTAGACAGACATTAAAGCCTTGCTCAGCGTTATGTAGCTGGTGACAGAAAACCTTCATACAGTCATTAATGACTGTGTTTCTGAGTAAGATGTCATGATGCAGGGCTGGCCAGGTCACCATCCTGCCAATGAGCAGAGTGGTCTTCCTCTACCCCTGAGCTAGCCTAAGTTCCGTGCCAACCACCCTTACCTCTGAGTTCCTCCTCTCTCCCATTGGCTAAGGTGGAGACACTGAGGCCAACATGAACATGTTTACTGGTGGATAATGGATTGAGGTTAGGGTGGGAGATAGTGCTGGCAAGAAATGACACCAACCCTAATGATGTCACTGCCCTGGTGGCCCCCGCCCCCCCTGCAGCTGCTGTGGATGGTAGGGGGAGGGCGGTCCTAGGGTCATTTTGGTGTCACTCCCTCTGATAGTATCAATGGCTGCATTTGCCTCCCCCTCCCCCCCCAGTGAAGCTACTGAAACAGTTTAGATAAACTTGACACTTCTGTCTTCCTCTCACTAAGCCACCAGCAACTTTCACACTCTGCCTACCTTCCTGTTCCATCCTCTTCAAGCCCTAGCCTCACTCAGATACCTGAGTGTTGAGAGGGCTCTGATTTTTATCCAGGTCTGGCTTGGATCTCATGTGGCTCAGATCCAAGCCAGACTGGGCTTTTGGTTTCCACACTCAGAGAACTTGAGTTTGGGCCATGTGCCTGGAGCTCCTTCTCCTTCAATTGAGGGCTTTCTCAGAAGTCCCCTATCTTTCAATAGAAGCCATTCTAAATACAATGAGGCAAGAATGCTTGGTCTGGCCTCAGGAATATAACCTGAAGTCTAAAGCTGATCAGTGATAGATTGCTGTCTGCTATCATACTGCTCCTAGAGGTGCCCCCACCCTACCAATGTCAGGGAAAAGGAAACTCTTGAGAGAGATAAATTCTTCAGGTTCCTCCTGAGATCAGCAATTCTTCATTCACTGTGTCAAATCTTTACCCTTTTGCTACATCATAAAAAAAAATTGGCGGAGAGGGGAAGGAAGACAATAGTTAGTTCACCAGGTTTCTTCATTGTTGTTGTTAAGTGCTATTGAGTTGGTTCCAACTCACAGCAGTGTCATATAGGGCTTCCAAGGAGCATCTGGTGTGTTTAAACTATGGATCTTGCAGTTTAGTAGCCCAGTGCTTATCCTACAGCACCACACCAGGACTCCACAGTTTCTTCGTTAGACTCTGGACATTTGCCTGTTAGGACATTCAGAGGGCATTCAGTCATCAGCAGGGAGCTAAATCAAGTCCTTTTGGCCTTCTGTCAACACCCTCACAGAAGCCATTGTCATTGGTAAGGTTTATGTAAGGTCAAATGGTATCAAGATATGAAACCAAAACGCATCTGGCTCTGCCACCCTCCTTTTTCTCATTAAATGTTATTTTGCTTTCACAATATTCTGCTCTAGTGAAAATCTGCAATTGTGCTTCTGGTCATAAATCAGAAAATTTTAAAAATAGGCTTTGGATCTTGCCAAAAGCAATCAGTATCTGGGCCCCAAGGTATACTTTGAAATTAATGGTCTGGATGATTCTAACCAAAACAAAACAAAAACAACAAAATCCAAATAGATTGAAAAGAAGTTACTGGAGAATTAAGAGAGAACTAGAGGATTAAGAGAGAATATATCCATGCCTTATGGAGTCAACCAAAACAAAACAAAATTAAGTAAAACAAAAGACACAGGAACTCCAGTCCCAGACCAGGGGAAACAGCTTAGGCTTTGGTGGGTTTCTACCCTGTCTTTTTCACTCTATTGCAATATATCTGTAGTTTCTGATCCACTTGGACTTTGTCTTTCATTTCCTGCATTAACTTGGTCCTTCTACTAGCAGATAAAATGTATTGTGGCCAGCTTTGTACCTTGGGGCTCCTAAGATATAGCTTTTATAAACCATCTAGGTTTTCTAATCTGTGTCTATTTCTGTATTATAGCTTACACTCTAAGCACTTGGTGTTCAGAAGGCTATAGTTTACAGTCCCCACACATCTGTCAGTTTGTGGTCCTGTGGCAGCTTAATGATGGAAGTATGCCACTGGTGTTTCAAATACTAAAGGGTCACCCACTTTGGGCAAGTTTCAGAGATACTACCAGACTGAGAAGAGGAGCCATGTTAGCATAGTAGATTGTGAGCTGGTCAAGTAAATACAAGGTCAGCAGTTCGAATTTACCAGTCCTTCCATGGAGAACGATGAGGGTTTCTGCTCCCATAAAGATTTACAGCCTCAGAAACCTTATGTAGGGTTTCTATGAGTTGGAACCAACCTGATGGCAAACAACCACCATCACCACAAGACTAAGAAAAGATTAAGGATAGGTGGGTTCACATCTAAAGGATTGGCCACTGAAAACTTTATGAATAGCAGTGAGACATTGTGTGCTGTGGTGTTGGATGATGATCCTCTCAGGTTGGACGGTACACAAAATAAGACTGAGGAAATGCTGATTCCTTAACGGAGAGTTGACTCGAATGACATGGATGAAGTGCAGCTTTCAAGACCTTCATTTGTTTATGGAACACAACTTAAAATGAGAAGAAACACCTGAAAACATCCATCAATAAGCAGAACATGGAATGTACAAAATATGAATCTAGGTAAACTGGAAGTCGTTAAAAATTAAATGGAACACATAAAGATCGATATCCTAGGCATTAGTGAGCTGAAATGTATTAGGATTAGCTATTTTGAATCGGACAATCACATGGTTTACTCTGCTGGGAATGACAGATTGAAGACGAATGGCATCACATTCATCATCAAAAAGAACCTTTCACGATATAGTTTGAAGGACAATGCTGTTGGTGATGAATTATTTGTACACTATAACCTCATGCTGACAGTCTTCCTCATCTGAAGAATTTGTCTGTCTTGTCTTTATAAAGGGTTCTCTATAAAATATATTTGAATTGGGGGTCTTTTTTCCCCTAGAGTATGGACTGACACTGTAAAATAAGCAATGACTTTTAACCACAAGGCAGCAGTTCGAATCCACCAGATGCTATTCAGAAACTCTACAGAGGGTCCCTGTGAGTCTCAACTGACTTGTCGGCACTTGCCAGCAACATCTGCAGTAAGTACTCAGATCTATCTTGCTGGGAACTCAGGAATTCCCAGTTACCACCTCCCACTGATGTCTCTGATTAGCTCCTGCAAAGCACAGATCACACCACATTCCAGGTTTCAAACTTACTCATGACTTGGACTAGAGAAAGGTACTGAATCTTCCAGAACTTGCACACCTGGAGCTCTGAGAATGAGTTATGGGGCACAATGAGATTATGGCATTTCCATATCTCCTGTTTGGATTGTTTTACTCAGGCAAAAAGTGCTTTCACTTCACTAAATGCTTGCTGCAATGTCTGGACGTTGTGGAAAACCCAGGTTTTTCCAGTAGCCATGGGTAGCTTGAGAATCCCTGGATGGTTAACACACTCAGGCACCTTGGAAGAAAGGACTGCCAGCCTACTCCTGAAAACTCAGTCACTGAAAGCAGTCCTACTCTGACACACATGACATCATCATGAGTCACAGTTCACTTGGTAGTGACTGCAGGCTAGAAGGGCTAGCCTAAAGGTCACAGAACATCCAGCCACAAATCAGCCAGGGCATCGTTCACCACATTGTCTTTAAGAGACCCCTAAGACCACCTCTCACAGTACATGCTTTGAAAGTTTGACACTAATTATTGCATGCCTCTTCTGCTTCAAATGGAACCCAGGGTCTTTTGCCAAATGGTATTGGAAGAGGTACTCCACAGGCAAGCATCATTATGTGTGGTCAACTCTGAGAAGGAAAATTTGAAAGTGCTGGAGCCTCTTAGAAAAACAGAATCTAATGGGGACACCTGAACTAGGGCCAGGTCAACTGGCTTCATATGCCATTCCTAAGGCTCATGAACCTCGGCTTCATTCTCATCCAACTGGCACCAGCTCCTAGAACACAGGCCACTTACCACCAAATAAAGAAACAGACTTACTCTTTCTACCCCCTTAGAGGGCCAGCTGCACCTGAACAAACTTGTAAGGTTGGGCTTGCCTGCCATTTATGAAAATCTCCTATACTCCCACTCCTCACTAAGGCTGAAGACAAATCTACCGCAGGTTTTCTGGCCGCTGGCCCACTGCCCAATGTGACAGTTCCTTGCACTAATTTCTAATTTCATCATTTAGCTATCCTGATAAGACCTAGTTCAGGACAGGAAAGAAAAGTTCTCACATATCTCTCCTTACATTGGACGCTGTTCCTTTTGCACCTGGGATCTCCTTGGGGGCCTCTTAATCGAAGTCTGACTAAGGCTGACCTTGCCTTAGTTTATGAGGGTAATGAAACAGAGCCCCAGGTGGGATGGTTGCAGGTGCACTGGCTTGGCCATTTGGAGCCTTGTTATTTCTGTAATTTGTCACATGCTGTCTCCTGCTCTGAGTTGTACTTTAAAATCGAATGAATACATTCTCTTATTAAGGCAAATATTGTCCATGCCAATCCAATTAAATCTATAAAATTAGCTTGGAAATTTTAGAGAAGTGGGCTGTAAAATAGTTGGTGTGTTTTTATCTGTTTGTTTTCCTATTGTTAGTAGTTAGATCAGGGCTGATTATGATTTAGAAATCAAAGAAGTCGGTGGAAAGAATAACTAACTAGATTTTGCTTTATTCCTTTTCTGTTGTTTGATCTGGGGAAGGTCCCCTAGTCTTTATGGGTGTGGTCTCTTGACAATGAACTCAATGATATAGACATTTTGTTGTTTTCATCTGCTGTAGACTCTACTCCTGGCATGGAGACTACATGTAAACTGGATCATGCTATTGTCATCTACAGTTATCCATTGCTTGATTTGTGGCTACACTCGAGGTGTACTGGCGGGGAATCAAACCCTGGTTTCCTGATGTAAGGTGAGGATTCTATTTCTGAACCATCTCAGTGCAAATGATGCTACCTTTTCATTTATTCAGCTAATTCACAGCATGATCCTCATGAAAGCTCTGCAAAATAAGCACAGTTATGTTTATGGTGCAAATAAGAACTTCAGAGAAGACCAATGATTCAAAGAGTGAAGATGACACTATGAACCTGAATTCTCTGGCTTCAAAGTGCATCTATACACTCCACTTTTGGTAACCTGCACTTTTCACAGACTATGAATCTTATGGAAAACGTTTGGAAGTAACTTAGTATCACTTCACAAGCTGAGTTCTATCCATAGCTCAGATCCTAGCTTAATGTAAATTCATTAACAACCAACACCATAATGAACCTGTTCATCTCATTCAATTCTCAGAGGTTGCTAGTTAAGGTGTAGAGTGTATTTTGAACTCTTCCATAATATAAAAAACCCATTGCCATCAGACAGATTCCAAGTCATAATAATTCTAAATAAGATTTCTGAGACTGTAAATTTTTATGGGAGCAGAGAGCTTCATCTTTGTCCAGCAGAGTGGCTGGTGGGTTTGAACCACTGACCCTGAATTGAGCAGCTCAATGCCTAACTCATGGTGCTACCAGAACTTGTAGGTACCAGGAAAAATAAATTCGAGAAAATGTTGCTATACTTTAAAAGAGAAAGTTTGTTTTTCTAGACATAAGAATAGATGTTGGCAGTGCCATTTATGGCGTTCATCAAGTTCTAGGTTTTACCAGTATTTGTAAAGCAATTTATTCAATGGAAAATGTGATCATAAATAAATTGAAAATAGCAAATGCTGATTTTGCCTTATATTCTCATTTTAAAGTAGTTCCTTGGTGGGTTCCCAGTAGCAGATTAAGGTTCTAGTCACTATCTAATGAAATTGTGAAGCTTTGCTAATATGGAAACTAGCACCTCTATTTTCCAGAGATTTAAAAAAAGACTTTCCCATGGTTACTTGGTCAAAGATTTAATTCAAACAATAAGGTATCATTTTTTGTAAAAAAGAAAAAGGACCTATCTTAGGGTCAAGCAAGGAGTCTCAGTGGTGATGTGGCAAATCCCTGGACTGCTAACTGCAAAGTCAGACTCACAGATCAAACTCACAAGCTGCTCAGCAGGAGAAAGATGAGGCTCTCTGTTTCCATAAACATGTAGTTTCAGAACCCCTAAGGAAGTGTTCTACTCTGTCCTTTGTAAGGTTACTTCTTGGTCTTAAGTGCTGTTGACTCAGTTCTGACTCATAGCAACCCTGTATAGGATTTCCAAGCAGCAGCTGGTGAGGTTCAACTGCCAACCTTGTGATTAGCAGTCTGCTACTTATCGTACAGTGCCACACCAGGACACACATAGGGTTGCTATGAGTCAGAATTAACTCAATGGCAGTGTTTTTTTGAGTTAGGGTAAAGCATTTTTCTGCTTATATGGAAAAATACCAACACATCAAAGTTTAAAAGGACACAAAATGAAAATATTCACACCAATGATTTATAAACCACACATTTTACCAAATAACAGACATTACCAGCACCAGAGAAGCATTCCATATAACTAATCCCCATCTTACCTTCTCTCTGTCCTCCATAGATAACCAATCTAAGACTTTTATAGAAACATTTACAGGTGCCTTGTTGTACCACCAAAATAATATTGCTGCTTGTTTAATAAACTTCATATGAATGGGATCATATACAATGTATTATTTTTGTATAAGGCGGGGCTTCAAAAAGTTCATGGGAAAATGAAATTAACAAGGAGTCAAATTTTCCCATAAACCTTTAGAAGTCCTCTCATATATGATATCCTTACTAAAATTAATTAGTGAAATTTATCCATAGTGTAAGATGCTATATTTTGATTATTTTCATAACTGAGTAATTGTATATTTTTTATTTATATGATATAATATTGTTGATGAACTCTGGCGTTATTTGAAGATTTGGGCTTTTACAAATATCATTGAAATAAACAATCTTGGGTAGGTATACATTTGCTCAAGGTATATTTCTAGACTACCTCATCTCTGTCAGTTTGCTGTACTGTGGTGGTTTATGTAGTTACTGATACCATCAATATTTCAATATCAGCAGAGTCATTCGTTGTGGACAGATTTCAGCAGAGCTTCCAATCTAAGACAGACTAGGAAGAAAGATCTGATAAACCATGTCTGAAAATTAGCAAACAAAAACCTATGGGTCATAATAAATGATTGTCCAGTTTACTGCTGGAAGATGATCTTCCTTGGTTGGAAGACACTCAAAATACTCAATGGTCTCAGTCATGGATTCAATATACTGATGGTTATGAAAATGGCTACTGTTGTTGTTAAGTGCCATTGAGTCAGGTCTAACTCATGGTGACCCTTTATAGTGTTTCCAAGCAGCAGCTGATGGGTTTCAGCCACCAACCTTTCAGTTAAAAGTCCAGGGCTTATCCTTAGCATAACATAATTCTATTTTACCTGGGGTCACCATGAGGCAGAGCCAACTCAATGGCAACAAATCACAACAAATAACATCTACAAGCAGAATCGCTGTGTCAGAGGATTTACCTCTCTGTCACTTTAATAAATACTAACAAATGTTTCCAAAGTTGTTGCTGTTGTTAAGTGTCATGGAGTCAATTAAACTCATAGCGATCCTGTATATGGTTTCTAAGGAGCAGATGATAGATTTGAACCGCCAACCTTATGGTTCGTAATCCAATGCTTATCCTACAGTGTCACACCAGGAGTCCTTTCCAAAGTAGCTCATACCAATTTACCTAATACCACTAATGTATGAGAGTTCTACTTGATCTATACCTTTTCCAATAATTGTGACTAACTGTCTCTTAGGCATTTTTTACCATCTTGATGATGGTGTAGGTGAATTTTATGCTTTTAAAATTCATTTTCCTTATAACTAATGAGACATTAGACTTCTAGTTGTAAGTTTGGTGGTTCAAACCAACCAACTGTTCCACAAGAGAAAGAAGAGACCGTCTGCCTCTGCAGACATTTCTAGTCTCAGACACCTTATGAACTAATTCTACTCTGTACAGTAAACAGTTCTTATAAGTCAGAATTGACTCAATGGCATAGGTTTTGGTGTTTCGACTTAGTGAGATTAATAAAAATTTCACAAAATATTGAATAAACTCTTTAGTGAAGCAGCCCTTATCTGATACATAGTTCCCAATATTCTTCTTCCAACCTATAGGTTGTCTTTTTACCTTGTTGATATTGAATTAATTTTTGTATACAAAGATAGGATTCATGTCTCAATTATTCCCATACGGTGAAAAACAAGACTCTAGGAATTAATGGAATATCCACTGGCACATTTCAACAAATTGATGTAGTACTGGGAGCACTCATTCATGTATGACAAAATATTTGAAAGACCGCCCTGATGAATTGACTGGAAGAGATCCATATTTGTGTCCATTCCAAAGAAAGGTGACCCAGCAAAATGCAAACATTATCGAACTATATTATTAGCATCACATTCGAGAAAAATGTTGCTGAAGATTATTCAAAAATTATTGTAACAGTACATCAAAATGAAGCTGCCAGAAATTCAACCCAGATCCAGAAGAGGATCTGTAACAAAGAATATCACTGTTGATGTCAGATAGATCTTGCCTGAAAGTAGAGAGTACCAAAAAGATGTTTACTCATGTTTTATTGAATATGCAAAAGTATTTACCTGTGTAGATCTTTAAAAAAATATTGGATAATATTGCAAAGAATAGAAAATTCAGAATTCTTAATTGTGCTCATTGGAACCTATACATAGATTAAAGAGGCAGTTGAATACAAGAAGAGAATACTACATTGTTTAAAATCAGGAAGGTGTGCATCAATGTTGTATCCATTCACTATACTTATTAAATCTGTATACTGAGCAAATAACCCAAGAATTTTGGCTATATGATGAAGAACATGACATCAAGATCAAAGGAAGGCTCATTAATGATCTGAGATATGTAGATATATGGCACAGCCCTGCTTGTTGAAAATGAAGAGGGCTTGAAGCACTTACTGAGGAAGATCAAAGAATACAACCTTCAGTATGGATTACAACTCAATGTTAAGAAAATAAAAATTCTCGCAACTGAACCAATAGACAGAATTATGGCAAATGGAAAAAAAGCCTGACATTGTCAAGGACTTCATTTTACTTGGGTCCACAATCAAAGCTCATAGAATCAGCAATCAAGACATCAAATGACATTGCATTGTACCAACCTACTACAAAAGCCCTTTTGAGGGCTAAGGTATGCCTGATCCAAACCATGGTATTTATAATCACCTCATATGCATGTGAAAGCTAGAGAATGAATAAGGAAGACTGGAAAAGATGTATTTGAATTATGTTGTTGGTAAAGAATATTGAAATTATCCTGGAGTGCTAGAACAACTAACAAATCTGTGTTGGAAAATGGATAGCCAGAATGCTCCTTAGGAGGGAGGATGGTAAGACTTTGTCTCACATACTTTGGACTTGTTATAAGGAGGAGCCAGTCATTAGAGAAGGACATCATGTTTGGTAATGCAGCGGGTCAGCAGAAAAGAAGACCCTCAATGAGACAGATTGACACAATGACTGTAACAATGACTGAAACATAGGACAGCTTGCGAGGATGGGGTAGAACTAGACAGTGTTTCATTCTGTTGTACACAGGATTGCTATGAGTCAGGGCAACAACCACATCCAATTACTTCAATATCATTTATTGAAAAGTTCTCCTTTTTCTACTGCTTCTAAGTGTTGCCTTTATTATGAATCATTTGTTCATCTATACATGGGTCTGTTTCTTCTGGGTTTTTTTTTTTTTTTTTTTTTTCATACCACTGGTTTACTGTTCTAGCTATCTATAATTGTACCTATATGTGATATATGTGACTTAAGTGCCATATATGTATAAAAAATTATACTATATTGTAGAACATGTCTTCCTAAATATTTTTCTTATTCAAGTATGTCATCAATATTCTTAGCCCGTTGCTACAATTGGCTTGTTAAGTTAAATTTTAAAAATGCAACAACAACAAAATGTCTTAAAGTTTTGATTGCGATTACATTGATCTAAGATCAATTGTGTCATGCCAATTTAGGAACTCCTAGAAGCTGATACTCTTTATGTTGAGGACCTGACAACTTCAAGTTCATTGTTCTTTGTTACTCTCAAAAATGCTTTCTAATTTTTAGTGAAGACTCCGGAACATCATGTGTAACATTTGTTTCAGTGCATTGAAGATTTGTTCTACAATATAGTATAAATTGAACAAATTAGCTGAAGTTGAAGAAAATGAAAACAAGTCCATGAGAGCTAAAATATGACCTTGAATATATTCTACCTGAATTTAGAGATCATCTGAAGAATAGATTTGATTCATTAGACACGAAAGATTTAGAGATCATCTGAAGAACAGATTTGATGACTTAGACACTAAAGAGAGACCAGAAGAGTTGTGGGATGACATCAATAACATCATATAGGAAGAAAGCAAATGGTTATTAAGAAGACATTAAATAAGGAAAAGACCAAAATAGATATAAGAAGAGACTCTGAAACTTGCTTTCCAGCATAGAGATGCTAAAGCAAATGGAAGAAGTGAAAAGTTACAAGAGCTGAACAGAAAATTTCAAAGGTCAGCTTGATAAGACAAGGTCAAATATTATAATGAAGTGTACAAAGACCTAGGGTTAGAAAAATAAAAGGGAAAAACACACTCAGCATTACTCAAGCTGAGAGAAACGAAGAAAAAATTCAAACCTTGACTTGTCGTGTTGAAGAATTCTCTGGGCAGATTATTGAATGATGCAGAAAGTATCAAAAGAAGAAGGAAGAAGAAGTGCACAGCATCACTTCACCAAAAAGAAATAATCAATATTCAGCCATTTCAGGATGTAGCATATGATCAAGAGTCTCTAATCCTGAAGGAAGAAGTCCAAGGTGCATTGATGGTATTGACAAAGAACAAGGCACCAGGCATTGATGGAATACAAATTGAAATCTTTCAACAAACTGATGCGACACTGGAGGCAGTAGTCATCTATGCCAAGAAACATGCAGGACAGCTACCTGGCCAACTGACTGAAAGAGATCTGTATTTGTGCCATTCCAAAGAGAGGTGGCCCAATGGAATGCATAATTCATCAACAATATCATTGATATCCCTTCCAAGTATAGTTTTACTAAAGGTAATACAAAAACGGCTGCAATCATACATTGACAGAGAACTTCCTGAGACTCAAATTGGATTATGAAGAAGACGTGGAACAAGGGATATCATTACTGATGTCAGAAGAATCTTGGCTGAAAGCAGAGAATATCAGAAAGGTGTTTACCTGTGCTTCATTGACTATGCAGTCAGTGACTTTCAATTCTGTGGATCATGACAATCTTGTGTAGTATGAGTATTTTGGAACAATTAATTGTGCTTGTAAGGAGCCTGTATATAGACCAAGAGGCAGTTGTTAGAAAAGAACATGGGAACACTGAATGGTTTAAAATCAGGAAAGGTGTGTTCTAGGGTTGTATTGTCTCACCATATTTATTCAACCTGTATGCTGAGCAAATAATCCAAGAAACTGGATTATCTGAAGAAAATTGTGGCATCAGGATTGGAGGAAGACTCATTAACAACCTGCGATATGCAGATGATACAACTTTGCTTGCTGAAAGTGAAGAGGGCTTAAAATACTTACTGATGAAGATCAAAGACCACAGCCTTCAGTATGAGTTGCATTTCAATATAAAGTAAACAAAAATCTTAATTACTGGACCAATAAATAACATTCATATAAATGGAGACAAGATTGAAGTTGTCAAAAGACTTCATTTTGCTTGGATCAACCACGAACATTCATGGAAGCACCAATCAAGAAATCAAAAGAAATATTGCATTAGACGAATCTGTTGCACAAGTCCTCTTAAAGTGTTGAAGAGCAAAGATGTCAGTTTGAGGACTAAGGTACACCTAACCTCATATGCAAACAAGAGTTGGACAGCGAATAAGGAAGACCATAAAATAATTGATGTACTTGAGTTATAGTGTTGGTGGAGAATATTTGAATATTCCATGGACTGTCCAAGTAACAACCTTATCTGTGTTGAAAGAAGAATAGTCAGAATGCTCCTTGGAAGTCAGGCTGGCCAACCAAGCTTCGTCTGTCCTACCTCGGATATATTATCAGGAGGGACCATTCACTGCATATGGATATCATGCTTGGTAAAATGGAGGGTCGGATAAAAAGAAAAAGACCCCAAATAAGATGGATGATATGTGCCTGTAGTAGGTTTAATATTGTCCCACAAAAGTACACATTCATGCCAGACATCAGAACATGGCCTCATCTTAAAATAAGAGTCTTTGCAGATATAATTAGTTAAAGACCTTTAGATGAAGCTATCCTGGATTTGGGGTGGTCCCTGAATCCAATAGCTGCTGTTTTGACTGGAAGAGAAGAGAATAAAGTGATATGAAGATGGAGGCAGAGATTGGAATCGTGATGCATCTGCAAGTCAAAGAATGCCAAAGATTGAAAGCAGCCACCAAAAGGTAGGTTTCTTCTTCAGTGGATCCAGGAGGAACCAGTACTTCCAGGATCTTGATTTCAGAGTTCTGGCATCCTGAGCGGTAAAAGAATAGGTTTCTGTTTTATTAGATCACACAGTTTGTAGTAATATATTACAGTAGTCCTAGGTTCCAACTCATAGAAATATTGTATAGGATTCCCAAGGCTGTAAATCTTTTGTGGGAGCAGAAAACCTCATTTTTCCCCCAAAGAGCAACTGGTGGGCTTGAAATGCAGACTCTGAGGTTACCAACACAGTGCTTATCTCACAGAGCCATCGCAATCCCAGAAAAATGAATAGACCAGGATTGTACCAGAAATTAGGGACACAGAGATTTTCAGCCATGTGCTAATATATTTGATAAATACAGGTGAGAGGATAGCAAAAGGACTAGAAAATAACAATAGAAAAGCTAGGAGGAGGGTATAGAATTCTGTCTACCCAAAATAACAAAGACCTGCTTTTGCATGGTCAACAAGCTAAATGTGAAATGTCTAAAAGAATAGTAATAGCCTCTAGGAAGAGTTGTTTGGGTTTTGTTTCTTAGCTTGCACAGCATAACTGCATACTGCCTGTTCTGTTTAGGAAAGTGTGTTGACTGCTGCTCTAAACCATAGCAAGACTGACCAAATATCCATTCCAACATCCCTGGTTTTAATTTCCTGACTAGACAAGATTGTATAAGTGGTGTCCAAAATTGCTGGATTCTGTGCTTTCTCTTTCCAGAGCTCTAGAAGCAAAACTCTGCTTTCCTTTGTTTATCACTTAATCATTCCAACTATAATAATGCCATTAACTGTTAAATCATTTCTTTGGCAATCTAGTGTTGTTTAGATGTCCAGGGCAGCACTCTGCATTTTGACCTGACAAATATCCTTTTCTTTCAGACGCTTCTATAGACACCACCTGTCATGGATTATGCATTGTTGTTGTCATTAGGTATCTTTCCAACTCACAATGACTCCCATTGGAATATAGGGTTTTCTTGGCAGTTATCTACCTGGAAGCAGATCACTAGTACAGTCTAAGTCAGAAGTTAGTAACCATTATCTATAAACGGTTAGATACCAGGTGTTTTAAGCTCTGCAGCCTTGGTGGTCTCTGTCAAAATTATTGAATTCTGCCACTGTAGAAAGAAAACAGCAGTAGAAAATTAGAAATTTAATGGATGTGGTGTGTTCCGATGAAGCTGTATTTATAATGGTAGGAATGGGCTAGATTTGACCCATGAGCTATAGGTTACCAATCACTGATCTAATTTGTTCTTCAATATTTTATAGATAAATGTTTTGTAAATATTTGTGAAAAAAATGTACTTTTTATTATATCCACTTTCACAGTGAGGTGATGACTGCCATATGTTGAATTGTGTCCTCCCAAAATATGTGTCAACTTGACTGGGCCTTGATTCTCAGAGGTTTGGCACTCATGTCATGATGTAATGTGGCAGGGATGTGGTAATTCTCCATGATGTGATCGGATTGGTACACCAATAAGAGGACTAAGTGTTAAGTTGCTGTTGTTCTTGTTAGGTGTCATCGAGATGGTACTGACTCATAGCAACTGCATCCACAACAGAACAAAACACTGCCCGGTCCTCAAAATTGTTGCTATGCCTGAGTTCATAGTTGCTGCCACTGTGCCGATTGATATCGTTGGGAATCTTTCTCTTCTTCTCTGACCCTCCACTTTATCAAATGTGATATCCTTCTCCAGGGACTGGTCTTGAAAAGGTCTCTGAAGTATCAGAAAGGAAGTCTGGCCATCCTGGCTTCCAAAGAACACAAGGGTTGTATTTCTTCCAACACAGATCTGTTTATTCTTTAGGCAGAACATGATACTTTCAATATTATCCTCTCACATCATAACTCAAATGCATCTGTCCAACTTTCATATGCATATGACGTTACGGAAAATATCATGGCTTGATTCAGGCACACATTAGTCCTCAAACTAACATCTTTGCTCTTCAAGACTTTAAATAGGTCTTGTGCAGCAGCTTTGCCTAATACAATATGTCATTTGATTTCTTGACTGCTGCTTCCATGAATATTGATGGTTGATCAAAGCAAAATGAAATCTTTGACAACTTCAATCTTTTCTCCATTTATCTGAATCTTGCTTATTGGTCCAGTGGTGAGGATTTTTGTTGTTTTTACACTGAAAGGCAACCCATACTGAAGGCTGTGGTCTTTCAGCTTCATCAGTATTTTAAGTCCTCTTTACTTTCAGCAAGCAAGGTTGTATCATCTGCATATCACATGTTGTTGACGAGTTTTCCTCCAATCCTGATGCCATGTTTTTCTTCATATAATCCAGTTTTGGGGAGTATTTGCTCAGCATACAGATTGGATAACTATGGTGAAAGAACACAACCCTGGCACATGCCTTTCCTATTTTTAAACCATTCGGTTTTCCCTTGTTCCATTTGAACAACTGCCATTTGTCTACGTACAGGTTCCTCATGAACACAAGTAATTGTTCTGGAATACTCATACTTCACAATATTGTCCATAGCTTGTCATGATCTACAAAATCAAAGGCCTTTGCATAGTCAATAAAGCACAGGTAAACATCTTTCTGGTGTTCTCTGCTTTCAGCCAACATCCATTTGACATCAACAATGATGTCCCTCATTCCACGTCCTCTTCTGAATCCAGCTTGAAACTCTGGTAGTTCTCTGTCAATGTATGGCTGCAGGTGTTTGGGGATTATCTTTAGTAAAACTTTACTTGCATGGTATATGAATGGTATTAGGCAATGATTTACACATTCCATTGGGTCACCTCTCTTTGAAATGGGCATAAATATGGATCTCTTTCAGTCAGTGCTAGGTGTTGTTGTTGTTTTTAAGTGCTATCAAGTCGGTTCTGACCCATAGCAACCCTGTATAGGATTTCCAAGGAGCGACTGGTGAGTTTGAACCAACGACTTTGTATTCAAACAGCTTTGCAGTCTCGCAATAACCCACAGTGCCTCACCAGGATTCCTAGTTGACTAGGTAGCTGTCCTCAAAATTTCTTGGCATAGATGACTGAGTACCTCCAGTATTGCATCTGTTTATTGAAAGATTTCAATTTGTATTCCATGTATTCCCAGAGCCTTCCTCTTGGCCAATACCTTCAATGTACCGTGGACTTCTTCCTTCAGGATTATTGACTCTTAATCATATGTTATCTCTTGAAATGGTAGAACACTGACCATTTCTTTGTAGTACAGTGACTCTGTATATTCCTTCCACATTCTTTTGATGCTTTCTGCACCACTTAATCTTTTTCCCATAGAATCCTTCAATTCTCCAAGCTGAGGCTTGAATTTTTGTTTCAGTTCCATCAGCTTTAGAAATACTGAGCATGTTCTTCCTCTTTGGTTTTCTACTTCCAGATTTTTGCACATTTCATTATAATACTTGATGTTGTCTTCTGTAACTGACCTTTGAAATTTTTCTGTCTAGCTTTTGTACCTCCTCACATCTTCTATTTGCTTTAGCATCTCTATACTGGAGCATAATATTCAGAGTCTTTTCTGACATACATTTTGATCTTTTCCATCTTTCCTTTCTTCTTCATGACCTTTTGCTTTCTTCCTGTATGATGTTCTTGATGTCATCCCACAACTCTTCTGGTCTTCAGTCGTTAGTGTCAAATGCATCAAATCTGTTCTTCAGATGATCCCTAAATTCAGGCAGGATATATTGGAGGTCATATTTTGCTCTCATTGACTTGTTTTAACGTTCTTTCATTTCAGGCTAAATTTGCATATGAGCAATTAGCGAATTCTTCCACCAATTGCTCATATGCAAAAAGAGACAGTGTATTCCATCTGGTAAGGTCTATGTGTCTTTTGTGTTATTTAAAAAAGGGTATTTACAATGAGCAAGTCATTGGTCTTGAAAAAGTCTATCATATGAACTCCAGCAGTGTTTCTATCACCAAGGCCATATTTTCCAACTACTTATGCTTTCTCTTTCATTCCAATTGCCAGTAATTATCAATATCGTGATTGCATGTTTGATCAATTTCAGATTGAAGAAGTTGATAGAATTCTTCCATTTCATCATCACTGGGCTTAGTCATTGTTGCCTAAATTTGAACAATAGTGGTATTAACTGGTCTTTATTGTAGACGTATAGATATTATCTTATCATAGATAGTGTTCTACTTCAAGACAGATCTTTATATGTTCTTTTTGATAAAGAATGAAGAGGAATGCCTGTTGAATTTATAATACTCCACATGGTAAGCCTTATGATTGTCTGATTCAAAATAACCAATACTAGTCCATTTCAGCTCCCTAATGCCTAAGATATTGATGTTTATACATTCCATTTTGACAATTTCCCTATACTCGTACTCCATACATTCCATGTTCTGATTATTCATGGAATTTTACAGCTATTTATCTTCATTTGAGTTATGCAAATGAAGGTCCCGAGGGTTGTATGCCATGCCATTCATGTCACCACGTCCAACTCTACTTTGAAGATATAGAATAGAATGGGCTGCAATACCCTTAATTCCATCCTGAATCAGATCTGACATAAGAGATTTTCCCAGGGGTGTGGGCTGCAGCAACTCTCATTTTACAAAGAAAAAGAGAGAGAAATGAACAGAGAAGGAAGACCTACTACCACCCAGAATGATGAATCAAGAGTGGAGCGAGGCCTTTGGACCTGAGCTCCCTGCACTTTGAAGCTGCTGGATTCCTGGAAAACCTGAAGCCAAGACACTTGGAGAACTCTGGGCTTACAGATGCTGAGAGGAGACAAGGCCTTTGCACCAGAGTCAGTGATCTGAATTCAGACTTCTGGCCTCCCAGACTGTGAGGGAATACAGTTCTGTTTGTTAAAAGCATCCATTGGTATTTCTGTTATAGCAGCAACAGAAATTAAGATAATGACTGTCTCTCTCTTAGATCAAAATTAATTATTTATTTAGATAATCACATTTATCAACTAATATATCTCTGAGGAGCAATGTAATCATAAAATTGACTGACATGTTAATAATTATAATGAGGAAAAAATATTGGCAGATTTAAACTGTACCTCAGAATTGAATGTGAATTTTTCCAGTGATTGCAGTGACTTTAAATCATATCCCAGAGGGGTTTAGTGCACTGGTGAATATCAATCCACCAACTCTCAATCAAGCAACTCTTTATGCTGTATAAGTATTTCTGGTTGGATCCTCACTACATCAATCTAGAAAGAGGAATTTATTAGAGACACTTCAGGTTTTCACTAAAGCTTTAATTTATGTCTTTGTGTGAAGCTGTGCCTTACATATACGACAATGCCACCTTCTACCTGGAAGTGGGGCAGGTTGGAATGTTCCCAAGTATTGTTCCTTTTGAGTATTCATTCTAAATGCTTAAACAAATGGGTCAGGAGTCTGAAATGAGGTCAATAAAATCTTCAAAGACATGCTCCCGTCTGATGGATGAACTGAAATGAAAGCCATTTCAGAACCTACTTTCAGCAAAAATTCTGTGTTTCCAATCATTAAAGTTGAAATCATAATAGATAGCATTCTGCCCCACTGTTCACAAGATTTAACTCTTCAGAGGTCATAATGGATACACCCTATTAAATAATGCAGGCCAGACAATGCTGACTTAATAAAACCTAAATGTCACTTTGGGTTTGAATTTATTTTCTTATTTGAGGACCTTTTTGGTTTGCAAATCAAAACTGTCTGGTAGTTTCGTGTTCTGAAAAAGGCTGACTTACCCATGCTTCACTTCAAAAATGCAGATTGATGGGAAAGGTTTGTGGTAGGTCAGGATCGAATGGCCTTCTCTTGGGGGCTTGAATTATTCATGAGTATCCATGTGTTTCGTGTTTCTGGGTTAACACTCTTAGAAGGTGTGGACAGGAAAAGAAGGGAGCCAGCTGCAAACAGAAATGGCCTCCTTGAACAAGGTTAGCTGTTAGAGGAGGACAGGGTGAACAAGGATGGAGGCTGGATCTAATTTTACAGGAATTTCAATCAATGAACCTTGAAACTAAATAATCAGCCAACATCTGAGGATACTGAAAATTTATGTTATCAATGGTTCATTTCTGACAAGCTGTGTACCCCATAAAGAAAGGTTGCTGCTATTTGCCATTGAGTTGGTTCTTTTCCCATCTTCCCCATGTGCAAATATTTCCTGATCCTGTACCATCTTTATAATAACTGAGGGCCTGATCCCAAACATGCAGTCAGTGTATATTTTGAATGTCTTCAACCAAGAAGTCTGTAGCACTCTATCAGACATAGAGTTTTCACTGGCTCATTTTGTTGGGCTTTTCTCCCTAGTCTACCTTTCTCTAGACGCCCACTGAAGCTTGTCTACCGTAGATGACCCTGCTGATATTTGAAATACCAGTCGCATAGCATGCCAGCTGCACAGTTTGACACACAGACAGACAGTGGTGGTAATAAGAGGTAAACCCTTTAGTCATGTGCCTGAAACATGTTTACCCATGCATATCTACAGGGAGTCAGCCTACCTCAAAGTCTCTGTAGATACTCCTGGGTAAATATGTACCAGGCATATAACTACCTGATTCAAGAAAGTTGGATTTCATATGAAGCTCACCTTCCTCTTAGCTCTGTGGTTTTAAGTACAGCACCTGCCATTCTGAGCTGTAGTTTCCACTTCTATAAAACAAAGCACTTCCGGCTCCTCAATGGCTTTCAAATGCTGTTTTTAGCTTCGGGTTACTTGTTCAGATCAACCTCTTTCCTGCAAGTCACATGCACAGGACAATAAAAGGAAAACTACTTGGACAGACGTATGTAGAAGTGTATAAGATGAAGGCTAGGAAAGGGAGACCAAACCTATCTTTTTCATAACAGTAGAATTATGCTTGCCTTGACCCCTCTCCAGAAATATCAAACCTGGGATGTTCAGGAAGAAATGAACAGCTGGTTTCTCCTCTAATTCCCATGTTGGTACTCCTTCTCAATGCTCCTTGTTTACAAACTTTAGGTCAGACAAAACTCCTCACCTAGAACACTGGGGGAAGTCTTGTCTTCAAAGGAGACCTAAAGGAATCACATTGAAAATTCATGAGTTTCCATACCTCACTCCTGACTTCTGATTCCCTGGGTTGTGCACATGGTTAATGCACTTGGTTGCTGACTGAAATATTGGCTATCCATGACTCCTGGTATGGCTCTGTAAGATCAGCACTGGATTGCAAACCAGTCAGCAGTTCAAACCCACCAAATGCTCCTCAGAAACCCTATACAGCACTACGTGCTGTAGAGTTGACTCTACGGCACTTAACAACATCAGAAACCAGAAGTACCTGGAAAGGCCTGGTGATCTTCATCAGAAAATCTAGCCATTGAATACTCTATGGAGCCCAGTTCTCCTCCGACCCACACTGGGTTTCTATAAGTCAGAGTAGACTTAATGGCTTTTGTTCTTCCTGATTGTAGAGAGTATTTGGAGTTCTGATGTGGCTCTGTAGGATAAGCACTGAACTGTTAACTGAAAGGCCAGTGGTTCACACCCACCTAGCCACCTTTCACTAGAATGGTCATCCAGGGAAGTGGACTCAGAAAATGTCCAGAGTAAACTCTGGTGACTCTAATACTAAATACAAAATATGACTTTAAAACTAAGAACACATTTCTAAAGTTCAATTCCTCTTTCTATTGTTGTTTATTAAGGCTATGAAATCAGTGACTTCAGGGTGTCCAATTCCTGAAGTCAAAGGGAGAGTCTAATGACTGCTTCTCAACATCAACAGTGAATGTATAAAATACAGATTGACTATGCATGCAATTACCCAAACTTGGTTATTTAAAAAATGGAATGCTTTCCTGCTGAAGTCCAATGTTCAGTAATGAAAACCAGGCTGTGCTTAATTTTGCTTCAGTGCAAATAGCAGAGATTCTGGAGTAATTAATCTTCTGCTGGTGTTGGAACAGATAAACAACTGAAGAATACAGCAGGTTAGGATTGTATGAATCCACTGAAACCCCACATAATAAGTGTGGAGAATACTAATTTGAATGTCTAATATCAGCCACTCAACAGAAAAAAAAAGAAGAAAACATTCACAGCTCACACCCAGCACTGTTTATTTTGTAAAATTTCACTCGTTTCCTATTAGAATCAGCCCTGCTGAAATCAATTGCTAATAATTTTCAAGCTAATGAACTCATTTTCTTTCTTCTAGAAAATTCCTCAATTCCCATGCTATCACGAGAATTCACGTTTTGCAGCTCTTTCAACTACAAGTTCAGAGCAGCCTCCAGTCACAGCATTCAGAAGGTCCCGTTTCAATTCTGCCCCACAATCATCCCTCCGGGATGCACATATGTCTCACTTGAATTGAACAGTTAGATGTGACCACTTTCTCACAGTGATGGGTAAATTGCAAAGCCATTTATTTTACTTTTCACCATTTGGTTAATGCAAAGCTTATTGAAGGGACCATGACTCCTGGTCAGTTTGTAGTGCTGTGGTGTCTTGAGAGTGTTGTTGTGATGTTGGAAGCTGTGTCACTGGTAGTTTAAATACCAGCAGGGTTCACAGTGGTGGGCAGGTTTCAGCTGAGCTTCCATAATAAGACAGGCTAGGAAAAAGGATATTTAAGCCACTTGAAAACCTTATGAGTAGCCGTGGAACATTGTCATATGTTCCATACATTCCACATGCCAGAAAATGAGTCTCTCAGCTTGGAAGGCATTCAAACTACAACTGGGGAAGAGCTGCCTTCTCAAAGTAAAGCCCACCATGATGATGAGGATGGAGTAAAGCTTTGGGGACTTTCATTTGTTGATGGGGCACAACTCAAAATGAGGAGAAACTGCTGCAAATATCCATTAGTAATCAGAACATGGAATGTATAAAGTATGAATCTAGGAAAGTTGAAAGTTGCTCAAAATGAAATGGAACACATAAATATCAATATCCTAGGCATTAGTGAGCTGACATGGACGGGTATTTGCCATTTTGCATCTGACAATCATATAATTAACTATGCCAGGAATGACTAATTAAAGGCATTTATCATCAAAAGAAATATTTCAAGATCACAGAAGAATTGATGCGTTTGAGTTATGGTGTTGGGCAAGAATATTGAAAGTGCTACGGGCTGCCAAAAGAACAAACAGATCTGTGTTGGAAGAAGTGCAACTAGAGTGCTCCTTGAAGGCCAGGATGGCCAAACTTTGCCTCTCATATTTTGGACATATTGTCAGGAGGGACCAGTCACTGGAGAAGGATATCATGTTTGGTAGGGTGGAGAGTCAGAGAAAAAGAAGAAGACCCCAGTGAAATGGATTGGCAAAGTGGCAGCATCAATGGGCTCAAGCATGGCAACAGTTGTGAGGTTGGCTCAGGACCAGGCAGTGTTTCGTTCTGTTGTGCATAAGGTTGCTATGAGTAGGTACAGACTCGATGGCACCTAAAAATTATCTTGAAGTACAGATCCATTAGGCAAATCTGCTGCATAAGACCTCTTTAGTATGCAAGAGCAAAAATGTCATTTTGAAAACCTTGAAGTGACTGACCCATACCATGGTATTTTCAATAGCCTCATATGCATGTGAAAGTTGGACGATGAATAAAGAAGATGGTAGAAGATTTGATGCATTTGAGTTATGGTGTTGGAATAATGTTAATAAAAGTACCATGGACTTCCACAAGAATAAATCTGAAAAAAAAAAAAAAAAGGAACAAATCTGTGTTGGCTGAAGTACAGCCAGAATGGTCTTTAGAAGGCACAATGGTGAGATTTCGCCTCTCATACTTCTGACATATTATCAGGAGAGACCGTTCGTTAGGGAAAGACATGCTTGGTAAAGTGGAGGGTCAGTGAAAAAGAGGAAGACCCTCAATGAGATAGACTGGCCCAGTGGCAGCAAAAATGAGCTCAAGCGTAGCATTTTGTACTAAGCCAGAGATTCAACACTCACCAGAAACAAAGAGTAAACTTAGGAGACAAAGGTTTCTTTCAAAAGGCAATGTCACTCATTGTTAAAGTGGAAAAAGACAAGATTTTGATAGTGCAAGTGAATAAAAATAAGAACGTACCCTATACTGATGGAAATATGGAATCCTGGTGTGGTGATGTAGGATAAGCTCAGGACTTCATGATCAGTTTGATCTATAAGATCGATGGTTCAAACCCACCAGCCACTGCTGGGAAACCCTATAGAGAGTCGCTGTGAATCAGGAGTAGAGCAACAAGTGAGAAGCACAAACAGTCAAGCGCTCATCTACAAAACCAGAGGCTGATGGTTTGAATTCACCCAGAGGCACCTTGAAGAAAAACCTGGAGATTTGGTCAGAAAAGGCACAGCCATTGAACACCGTCTGCAACACATTTCTACTCTGACACACACGAGGATGCTGTTAGTAGGAATCGACTCAATGGGAATTGTTTGTTTATTGTTTTTTGTTGTTTTTACTGTGGAAATAGCAATACGAAAACTTGATTATTTTAAAAGAGGAAGTAAGAAAGAACGATCTTCAGTTTCCTGAAAGTTCATCAGTTTAATAGTCTAAATGGGGTTCTAATTAATACTTGACTAATGCTTCCTTCCGGCTCAGATGAGAAATTCGCTTCCTGTAAAGTCTCCCCTCTGCCACCAAGTGTTCCTCAGGAGTCCTAGGGGGCTGTCTCCCATGTGCTCACGAATATGCTGAAGAGGACTTGAAACATTTACTTATGAAGATCAAAGAGCACAGCCTTCGGTATGGATTGCATCTCAATGTCAAGAAAACAAAAGTCCTCACCACTGGACCAGTAAACAACATTCTTATCAACGGAGAAAAGATTGAAGTTGTCAAGGACTTCATTCTTCTTGGATCAACTATCAACACTCGTGGAAGCAGCAGTCAAGAGATCAGATGATGTATTGCATTGGGCAAATCTGCTGCACAGGAACTTGTTAAAGTATTGAAGAGCAGAGATGTCAGCTTGAGGATTAAGGTGCGCCTGACCCAGGCCATGGTATTTTCAATAACCTCATATGGATGCGAAAGCTGAACAGTGAATAAGGAAGATCGTAGAAGAATTGATGCCTTTGAGTTGTGGTGTTGGAGGAGAATACTGAAAGTGCCATGGACTGCCAAAAGAACCAATAGATCTGTTTTGGAAGAAGTGCAGCCAGAGTGCTCCTTGGAGGCCAGGATGTCTAAGCTTCGTCTCTCATACTTTGGACATATTGTCAGGAGGGAACAGTCGCTGGAGAAGGATGTCATGCTGGGTAAGGTGGAGGGTCAGAGAAAAAGGGGAAGACCCCTAACTAGATGGATTGGCCAAGAGGCATCATTGATGGACTCAAGTGTGGCAGCCGTAGAGAGGTTGGCCCAGGATCGGACATTGTTTCGTTCTGCTGTGCATGGGGTCGCTATGAGTCGGTACCGACTCGATGGCACCTGACAACAACAACATGCCAATCAGGCTTCAGGGAACTTCACTGATACCAGCTCAGGAATCTCCTCTCTCTGCTAAAGTCACCCTTCAGCTACTGTTTGCTTAGCTTCCTGGGGCTGCTTTAACAAAGTACCATACAGTGACTGACTTAAAGCTACACAAATTTTTGTCACAGTTCTAGAGACCAGAAGTTCAAATCCAGGGTGTCAGCAGAATTATGTTTTCTCAGAGGGCTTTACCAATACATCCTTTCTCGTCCTTTCTCTTGGTTTTTGGCTGCAGCATAACTTCATTGCTACCTGCATCTACTCCAAGCTATCTTCCCACTGATAATCTCTGTGTCTTCACACACCATTCTCTTTGTGAGTTTGTGTCTCTGCCTCTTCTTTTTTCGTAAGGACACCAGTAATGTTGGATTAGAGACCGTTGGTAGGATCGCATGTTAACTAATTCATCTATAAAGATACTATTTCCAAACAGGGGACTTAGGGCTTCAAGTTAAATTTAGTGGAAGCACAATTCAAACCAACATGACAACCAACTGCACTTGATGCCCTAGCCACATCTGTCACTGCTTTGATTTTCAGCATGTGTGCAAATAACTGTGATGCGTGCTCGCCAGGGGAGCCATCACTTCATGGTGTAGAATGCCATTGGAAGTAGCTGTCACTTGAATTCCTTACATCAGTAACCCCCCAGTGCACTGTAGTTCTATGGAGTCCAAGCTGGGTGGTGGTCTGGGGAAATGTTTCTCTTTCTACTATATATGTAAGGTAGTGTTGGATCTCCCCGACTTACATGTTTTAGTGGAGTCTTCAAAGATTCCTGGTGTGGTGCTGTATGATAAGCACTGGACTGCTAATGACAAAGTTAGTGATTCAAACTCACCAGCTGCTCCTTAGAAACCCTCTTGCAGGGTCACTATGAGTTGAGACTGACTTGACAGTATTTAACAAGTTTTTGATGAGATAGTAATGTCATTTTAAATTTAAACATTTTTCTCCTTATGACTAAGACAAGAGTCCATGTAGCTGAGCTGGAGTGTAGCTCAAGTGTGATCCATTAGGTACCACTCATTCATATCACTCTGGTACCACCTGCTAGTTAGAAGGTGCAGTATTCCTGAAGGGAGTTACCTCCTGCAAACAGATTCCTGATGAACCTGCCCCAGCCTGAGCACGAGAACACAGCATAGATCCAACCAAGGACCCTACTAAGTATACTGGCTACAATCTTCACTCCCATCTAACACACCTATCTAAACAAAACCATAGTATTCTCTCAATCTTGTCCCCAAGTGCTGCATAGCAGAGTTCATCACTGGAGAAGTTTGTTCTGATGCTTCCAGAGACTTAGTCTCTAAGGATGCTTCTGGCCACCTGAGCAAATAGAACTCAATGTCAAGTCATGAATTGGTTAGTAGTTGTGAGTTTACACTGTACAACTCATAGTCATGTGGTCAGCAGTTATCCTAAAAATGACAATCATTTCTCTTTTTACCACAGGATAGTAAAACTAACATCTCCATTCAGTAAGGCCTTGGGATGACCGACAGCATGAAAAGGAGCGCAGTAAGCTTCTAAGACATATTAGAGTTGCTCAATCATTGCATATACACAAGGAATGAGACTTTTTTCTGAATTCATCTCCATGCCCCAATAGCGGGCATGTCTGTCTTAGTCACCATGGTATCTCCAGCACCTACCAAGATGGCGGTGTACACAAACTAGTTGTCTGGGATTCAAATCTCGTACTCATAATAAATCCATCTGTGTCAGAGAGAATGTTGCTCCATAGGGTTCTCAGTAGTGATTTTTTTGAAGCCAAAAATTTACTTCAAAGGTTCCTCAAGTGGATTTGAACCTCCAATATTTTAGTTAGCTGAGCACAATGGCCATTTTTGCCACCTAGAAACTCCATCTGAAATATGTTATTATTGTTTCTTTTAAAATCTGTCAAGTCATTTCTGACTCATAGCAACCATATATAAGGGTTTCCAAGGAGCAGCTGATTTAGAGATCATCTGAAGAACAGATTTCAGGCATTAGACAAAAAAGACATAGAGCAGTGAGTTGTGGGATGCCATTAAAACATCATACAGGAAGAGAGCAAAAGGTCATTAAGAAGAAAAGACAAAAATGGATTTCAGAAGAGACTATGAAATTCTCTCCAGTGTAGAGATACTAAAGCAAATGGAAGAAATAAGGAGATAAAAGAGCTGAACAGAAAATTTCAAAGAGCAGCTTGAGAAGACAAATTCAAATATTATAGCAAAATGTGCCAAGACATGGTGTTAGAAAACCAAAAGGCAAGAACACGCTAAACATTTCTCAAGTTGAGGGAACTGAAGAAAAAAATTCAGGCCTCAATTAGCAATACTGAAGGATTCTAGGGCCAAAATATTGAATGATGCAGAAAGCATCAAATGAAGATGGAAGGAATACACAGTCAACATACCACCAAAAAGACATTGTCAATGTTCAACCATTTCAAGAGTTAGCATATGATCAAGAGCAAATAATACAAAAAGAAGAAATCCAAGGTGTGTTAAAGGCATTGGCAAAGAACAAGGTGCCAGGAATTGATGGAATATAAATTGAAATATTTCAACAAATTGATGCAGCACTGGAGGCATTCACTAATCTATGCCAAGAAGTTTGGAAGACAACTAACTACCTGGCCAACTGATTGGAAGAGATCCATATTTGTGTCTAAAGAAAGGTGACCCAATGGAATGTAGATATCATCAGACACTATCATTAATATCGCATGAAAGTAAAATTTTGCTAACTGTAATTCAAAAAAGCTGCAACAGTGCACTGATAGAGAACTTCCAGAGATTCAATCCAAGTCAGATGAGGATGTGGAATAAGGACATTATTGCTGATGTCAGATGGATCGTGGCTGAAGGCAGAAAATACCTGAAAGATGTTTATCTGTGCTTTATTGACTACACAAATACTTTTGATTATGTGGATCATGACAAACTATGGACAACATTGTAGAGCATGAGTATTCTGGAACACTTACTTGTACTCAGGAGGAGCCTGTACACAGAACAAGAGAATAGAACAAGGGAACACCAAATGATTTAAAATAAGGAAAAATGTGAGCCAAGGTTGTATTCTTTCACCATACTTATTCAATCTGCATGCTGAACATATAATATGAGAAGCTGGATTATATAAATAATAACATGGCATCAGGATTGGAGGAAGACTCATTAACAACCTGTGATATGCAGATGGCACAACTTTGCTTGCTGAAAGTGAAGAGGACTTTAAAAAAAAATTATTGATGAAGATCAAAGAACACAGTTTTTGATATGGGTTGTACCTCAATGTAAAGAAAACAAAAAAAACTCACCACTGGACCAATAAACAACATCCACATAAATGGAGAAAAGTTTTAAGTTGTCAAAGACTTGATTTTGCTCAGACAAACCATCAACACTCATGGAAGCAGCAGTCAAGAAATCAAACGCCGTATTGTATTAGGCAAATCTGCTGCACAACACCTCTTTAAACTGTTGACAAGCAAAGATGTCAGTTTGAGTATTAAGGTGCGCCTGACCCAAGTCATGATATTTTCAATAAACTCATATAAATATGAATGTTAGACAGTGAGTGAAGAAGACCATATGAGAATTGATGCATTTGAGTTATGGTCTTGGAGGAAAATCTTGAAAGTACAAGGGACTGCTGAAAGAACAGACATGTCTGTATTGGAAAAAGTATGGCCAGAGTATTCCTTGGAAGCCAGGATGGTCAGTCTTCGTCTCTTCTACTTTGGTCATTATCAGTAGAGACCAGTGCATGGAGAAGCACATTATGCTTGATATACTGGAGGATCAATGAGAAAGAGGAAGACCCCCAATGAGATGGATTGGCACAGTGGCCAATGGACAATGGGCTCAGGCATAACAATGATTGTGAGGTTGGTCCAAGACCAAGCAGTGTTTTGTTCTGTTGTGCATCAGGTCTCTTTGAGTCAGTATGGACTCGGTTGTACCTAACAGCAATAGCAGCTAGGAATAGCTTCTCGGTTTGAACTATTGTTGTGTTGTTAGCAGTCTACTTCTTATCTTATAGCACCACACCAGGATTCCTGACATATTGTCGTTGTTGTTGTTAGGTACCATCAAGTCGGTACCGACTCATAGCGACCCTATGCACAACAGAATGAAACACTGCCCGGCTGATACAAATTAAAATAAAATAACAAAAAATATTTACTTTTCCTTAAAGTTGGCAATATAAAGACACTCACAGTATATGTGAATACTTGTGCCAGCGCCTCCATGCCTTTGTTTACTGCTGGACAGTGTGTCAGGGAAGCAACAGACTTGGGAGCATCAGGCAGTCAATAACTCTCAAAAGTGGATGTATAAAAACCCAACTCTTTTGCCTCTCTACTGGGTCAATTCTGAGCCTTGTATTTGACACCATTGCGCAGACTCTTCCTTCAGGATGAAATGTCAGATGCCCATAGTGACACTTGGCTTCATGGTGAATCCTTGCCTCATTTCCGTGTGATTCTTGATATGTGTACATCCCCAATACAGGTATATACATAAACCATTGCCTCAATGTCTTCCTCTGAGAGAATTCAAGCTAAGAGACACACTCAGTCACATATAACTAAATTGAAATTATAGTTTCCAGCATTTGAAGTCTGTTATTATTTTCTCTCTTCTTTTCGTCTCCAGAGACTAGAAGGATAAAGAGTCAATACCTTGGGATGTGCCAGCATGAATTGGATGTTATTACTTGGCTGTCATCCCTGCAGAGTAAACAGCTCAACACACCAGTGTGTAAAACTACGTAAGTCTGTGTCTCCTTTGTGCATCCAGCAAAGTGTCCCATAGATATTCACATCACAGCTGCTGCACACTTCTACACAGCCCTCAGGAGCGCCATAGTCTGTGATGAACAAAGTGAAGGCAGCCTCAAATCTCCTTAGATGAGTAGAAATACAATGCAAAAAGAAAAGCCTAAAAGTGAAACATAATAAAAGAAAACATCCTCTTATTTTGTAAAAACAACAATTCTAGATCCCTAAATCATAATTTACTTATAAATGCATGTTTACATAATTTATATACTTAGGACCGGTAAGACTCTCACTGTCCAATACAATACTCTTAGATCCTGGTATGAGGATTTTAAGCACTTGAACTTTGCATGGTTTGAACTGAAAGGTACTGAAAATATAGAAGGCACAACTGATTTTTAAAACATGTTATAATATTTTTAAAAGTAAACTATTTCCTTGATGTTGTTAAGTGCCATTGCATTGGTTCCAACTCATAGTGACCCTACATAAGACTCCAAGGAGCAGCTGTTGAACGTCAACTCCCGACCTTGCAGTTTGCAGTCCAGTGTTTATCCTACAGCAGTACACCAGGACTCCATTATTGACTTTTATGTTGATTACATGATAAAATGATAAAACTTTGTATCTATTTGGCTAAATAAAATATGTTAGTGACACAAATAGATACATGCACACCCATGTTCATCACAGCATAATTCACAAAAACAAAATGAGAGAAAAAAACTCAGTGTCCGTCAATGGATGGATAGATAAATAAACTATGGTACATACACAGGAACACTATGCAATGTTACCGAATAAAGATGAATGCATGGAGGATCTAATGACATGGATGAACCTGGAGGACAATATGCTGAGTGAAATAAATCAATAGAAAAAGTACAAATATCGCATGAGTCTATTACTACAAAAACTCAAGAAAAACTTTACACATATAAAGCAACGTTCTTTGATGGCTACCAGGAATGGGAGGGTGAGGAAGGGAGAAGTACTTTACTAGAAGGTAGAGCTATATTCACATGGGTGAAGGAAAAGCATTGTGCAAGAGCAGGGAGGTCAGCACAACATGACCAAGGAAAAAGGAGACACCGGGAGGTCAGACAGTGGTGGCAAGTACTAGTACATACACAACACTGCAATAACAGTCACAGCAAAGTACAATTTATGAGTGAACACATAGGTATGTTTGCAAAATGAACAGGTGTGGTAAGGCATATGGACTATTCCCACCTGTATATACAGGTTGAACTCAAGATATTCCTATGTATGTATTTGTATGTGCTTCAACACGGGGCAAAGTTAGAGAAACTTCTTAGCCCTAACAAAACACCTTGAAGGACTGAGTCATTGGGTTTGGTTGCTTAGGACCATAGTCACAGGAAACATTTAGGTCAATTAGCATAACATAGTTCACAAAGACAATGTTCTACATCCTACTTTGGTGTGAGGCCTTAACAGCATGCCAGCAGTCATCTTAGAAGAGTGAAGAAAATCAAAGACTCAAAGAAACAGTTAGTCCTAAGGACTAATGGATCACGTGAAACACTACATTCACTAACCTTCCAGTTAAACAATAGACAGACCTTAATGAGAAATTCATGACTACTTAGACAGCAAGGTATGGAAGGACTTCTGGTGTGGTGTTGAAGGAACAGCACTGGTCTTCAAATCACAAGGTCAGCAGTTTCACCTACCAGCTGCTCTTTGGAAACACCTTACAGGGTCGTTAGGAGTTGGAACTGACTATATGACACTTAAGAACAACAACAATGACAAGGTATACAAGCCACACGTTGGCTTTATAACAATGTGACTTCCAGGGAATTTACAATGATCTCTGTGGCTAACTTTTTATATCGATTAGACTGTATTGACCTAAATGTTGTTGTTGTTGTTAGGTGCCATGGGGTCAGCACCAACTCATAGTGATCCTATGTACAACAGAACGAACACTGCCCGGTCCCATGCCCACCTCACAACTGAGCCCATTGTTGCCACCACTGTGCCAATCCATCTGTTCTGTTGCTACATGCCATCGAGTTGGTTCCAAACCACAGTGACCCTGTATAGGGCTTCCAAGGAGCGGCGGGTGAGTTTGAACCATAGACCTTGTTCAAACCAACCTAGTGGTCCAGTGTTTTATCCCACAGCACCACACCAGGACTCCAACCCATCTGTAATAACTGGGAATTCCCAATAGTTTCAATATAATAATTGTCTATTTTTTCTTCATGCTACATACAATTGCCATACAAAGTGAGTCCATTGAGATCTCAACTCCACACAGTCTTTCAGGGATCCTGACTGTTGTAGGAAATGCTACTGTGATCATACAAAACATGAAGGATGCTCTGTTGCTGCAGAAGAGGCAGAAGGCACTTGCACACAATGCTTTGGCTCAAAAGGAATAACCACCATGTCTATTTATAGTCCATTATTAGAACAGAAGTCCTGGTGTGGTGCTGTGGGTTAATGTGCCAAATTGCAAAGTCGTTTGAACTGCAAGGTCGGCAGTTCAGGCTCACCAGTCACTCTTTGAAAACCCTATACAGGGTCGCTATGGGTCGGAACCAACTCAACGGCACTTGACAACAACATTAGAACGTACCATCTGGCCCTAAATGCAAAGGGGACAGAGAAATGTCACACTACCATGTACCAGAAACAAGGTAAAGTGGAGAGTTATGCAGAGCTTCTTGTTGTTGTTAAGTGCCATCAAGTCAGTTCTAACTCAGCGATCCTGCATAGGGTTTCCGAGGAGTAGCTGGTGAGTTTGAACTGTCACTTTGTAGTTATCAGTCCAGTGCTGACCCTAAAGAACGCTACCAGGATGTCTAAATTCGAGTATTGTTTCCTCCAGGCTAGAGTATAATAATATGAACATGGCAAGATGTGACTTTATGATGTCATCAATCATTTGCACCTCAAGAAGAACCACTTAGGCAATATTACCCAAGAGAAGATTCTGAAAACTGAAGGAGAAAAATGCATTGCTAGGTAAGGAAGTGGGCCTGAACCCTAATGCTAACCCTAACTCACACCGCAAGTTGGAAACACAGAAGACAAATTTGTCTCTTTGTACAATGTTTTCCTAGACATGTCCTGTGCTTTGATGTATATCTGAAGTAAATAAAATATAGTATCAAACTGTACACAATAAAAACCAGGTGGTTGCACAGACAGAACATACAAGGTGACCTCACAATAGCCAAAAATCAAATCAGCAGGGAAATTATGCTGAAAAACTGAGAGTAGCTTGGTATCTCAAAGACAAAGCATATTAAACAGAATTCCAGAATTCTAGTATACTCACTTAGGAAGGGAACACAGTTCATATTATTGGGGAAATGCTAAAAGAAAAGCCACTCTTACTTGGTAAAGAAAATTCAAATAAGGAATATCCGCTGTTATCAAGCATTACTTCTCAGAGAAGGAGTCTTGAGAAACCTCCACTTTTTGTAAACCACAATGCTTATGTCCACTTGGTTCCTATTAGTGAACCGCTGGTTGTGGACATATAATGATGCCCATGATGTGGAACTCTTCCTGTCTTGTGCATTTATAACCAAACCATCTGTTTCTATGGGCTTTTCTAAACCAGAGTAAACACTGATAATGAGGTTTCTGATGGATAAACTACATTTACTTTCATCCCACACTGCGTCTCTGACACGCTTTCCAGAAACCTTAATTGCAGTAGTGGATGCTTCCAAAGCCTTCAGCACCGTGTTCATTGACACCCTTGCACATCTAACCTATGATATGTGTGTTTTGCTAGCGGAACTCTCAGAGGGCTCGTAGAGTTCGAAGTTCTCAGGACTACCCATCTGAGGCCCACATGAAATAGAGTGCTGTCTGATTTGGGTCATTGCATTTTCTATGGCAAATTATGTCCCATTTGGCTTAATGATTTAATACCCAGATAAGAAAAGGAAAATTGAAAATTATATGAAAGATCTAATCAAGCCAATGGCCTAGCTTTTATTTTAAAAATGCAATAAAGATGGCTTTACCCTTCAAATTATTTCTTCAGCTGCTAATTCATTTTCACTGAAGATATTGAGATTTGTATCTACAGAGAACAACTTAATCAAATGCTTGGCCAGAAACATCTGTCACACAATATAACTAGAAGCATAAAATAAAATAAATGAAAAGACTCCATATTTATAGGAGTAAATCTGCTACTGGTGAGAAGTTTCCAACATGATGCTGAGAAAACATTATCTTTCTCCCAAATGGCAGCTGGTGGGCTCAAACTGCTGAACTTGTGGTTCTCAGTCCAGTGCTTATTGTACAGAGCCACCATGCTCCCATGGCATCTCAAAGTGAATTATAAAAATGGGAGGGATTAATTAAAGGATCATTCATTTAATATTCAACATTTTCAAGTTCCAACTACATTCCAGGCACTAAACTAGATTCTGAGTGTTCGTCTCAAACAAGATAGATTCTTGCCTTCAAGGGACTTAAGGTCTCTTGTGGGAAAACAAACCATAAAATGTGCTATTAAAAGGTACTGAAGTTATAAGACCAAATTTGGAAAATCAACTGCAATTCTAGATATAATGTAAAATAATTGTTTTAATATTTATTTATAGCAGCATCAACAATAACAAAAACTTAGAAATAAATTTAACCAAAGATATATAAATAACCTGTATTCTGAAAACTGCAAAACATTGCTCAAAGAAATTAGTGACCCTATGCACAACATAACAAAACACTGCTCAATTGTTGCCACGCTTGAACCCATTAATGCTGCCATTTTGCCAATCAAGCTCACTGGGGGTCTTCCTCTTTTTTACTGACCCTCTACCTTACCAAATATGATATCCCTCTCCAGCAACTGGTCCCTCCTGATAATATGTCCGAAGTATGAAAGACAA
>NW_006408666.1:587042-597196 GCF_000296735.1 Chrysochloris asiatica | reverse complement strand
AAACATCTTTCTGGTATTCTTTGAGGGGTTCATTTCCCAGCACTATATCTGACAGTGTTTCTCTGATATTCATAAGGTTTTCTGTGACTAAATATTCTGAAATAGTTCCTCTCTCCTTCTTCCTAGTCTGTCTTTGTCTGGAAGCTCATCTGAAGCCTTTTCACCTTTGGTGACCCTTCTGGTATTTAAAATATCTGTGGCATAACTTCCAGAATCATAGCAACTCACAAGCCACCAGAGTATGACAAACTGACAGACAAATGGTGGATTTATTAATTATAGATTTCCTTTGTATAAAATATACTTTTGACCAATAAATAACATCCATATAAATGGAGAAAAGATGCATTTCATTGGGCAAATCTGCCACACAAGACATCTTTAAAGTGTTGAAGAACAAAGATGTCAGTTTGATGACTAAGATGTGCCTGACCCAAGCCATGGTATTTTCTATAACCTCATTTGCATGAGAAAATTGGACAGTGAATATGGAATACCGTGGAAGAATTGATGCTTTTGAGTCATGGTGTTGGAGGAGAATATCAAAAGTACCAAGGGCTGCTAAAAGAACAAACATATATCTGTGTTGGAAGAACTGCAGCCAGAATGCTCCTTGGAGGCCAGGATGGCCAGACTTCACCTTTCATACTTTGGACATATTGTCAGGAAGGACCAGTCCATGGAGAAGTATATTGTGTTTGGTAACCTGGAGGTTCAGAGAAAAAGAGGAAGACTGCCAACAAGATGGATTGGCACACTGGCAGCAGCAATTGACTAAAGTGTAGCAATGCTAGTGAGGTTGGCCCAGGACTGGGAGGTGTTTCGTTTTGTTGTGCATAGGGTCATTATGAGTTGGTACCAAGTGGACAGCATCTAACAACAACAACTTTTGAATAAACTCATCAAATACTTCTCATACGGTTATGGGCAGACATCAAGCTCCATTTAGTCCTTGGTAGTAACCCAGTTACTAAGACAGATCAGTACTGTCTACCTAATGTCTGAGAAGAGCAGTTGGGGTGTTGAAGTGCCATACTTGAATCAGCACTGCAATGCTAACAGACATGGATTGATTTGGGTAAAAAGAAAGGGAATGACCAACACAATTCCACTGAAGAAAAAAGGAAGAATCAGAATACACAAGAGTCACATACAACAAAGATATATGAAATTAAAAAAAAAAAAAAAATCTGCTCTCAATGTCTTAGAAGGGAATACAGATAGTACATATATGAATACACACAGAAGTGAAAATATACAAAAGTATATGAGAAAACGAATTCATGCTTTGACAAGTGTACAAAAGGAAATAAAAGAGGAAAATGTGATTAAAGTGTCTGGGCAGGGAGTTGTAATTTCAATAAGTTAGGTTAGAGAAAACCGTGCTAAAGCAATGATATTTGGATGACATTTTGCAAGGAACACAGCCAAGCGAAATCTGGAAGAAGAGAGCTTCCAAGAAGAGGAAACACCAAGTACAAAGAGGCCAGAGCAGAAACGTGCTGGAGTTTTGAGGGACAGCAAGAAGGATGAACCTTATAAGGTCATAAAACGGAGGTCAATTAACACAGTGGCCCCTAGGGTCACTGTATTCTACATACTCTTGTTGGACCAGATAAACTATACAGTCATACAGTCACACTGTGCCTTCCTAAATTCCAATTTAGGTTGGGGAATACAAACACTCAGCAAATAGTCCTAAGACTAAAGTTGAACCAGACACTGGGTCATGCATGGTGCAGAGGAGGATGCTGGCTTGTTGTGGGGTAACAACAGAACCTGGTTTCATTTAGGGGTTAGAAAGGGCATCTCTGAAGAAACTGCCTTAAAGGAAAAACTCGAAGGGAAGGCATGTAAATATAACCAGTTATATTAAATCTATTATTAGTAGAAACAGTGACCCTAATGAGACTTCTAATTAAAAAGAATGACAAATTTTCAGTCAAACAGAATACATCTCATCAAACATGAAAATTCTATATCTTTGCAATGGCAGATTGATTTACTATACAGGGCTTAATAGTATTTAAAATTGGGAACATGGCATTAGAGTTTACTAACTGATTACCATAATTAGAGTTCATTTGATCTTGATTGCTTTTGTAGGAACTCCTGATTGAATCTGTCTGCCCTTGTAATTCCTAATGCTTAGTTTTTTGCAAAGCTAAGAATTTCTTGGGATAATAATTTAGCATTTCCTTTTCAGCCCTTTCCTTGTTTCTAAACCAAATTATGACTATTGTTTTGGTAACAGGTATATGTATAGTTCTTTAAAAAAAAAAAAAAAAGCTAAACTAAGCTAAACCTTTTTTAGTCTATAGTACATGGGGTCATTAGCAAAGAATTTGCAAAGAATTCTAACTTGCAGTAATGGAACATTTAGTCTATAGTACATGGGGTCATTTGCAAACATTTGCAAAGAATTCTTACTTGCAGTAATGGAAAGCTCAGAACAACTCGGAGAAGGGAAAAGCAAAAGTATAGCCATCAAGTCCATTATGACTCATGATGATCCCATGTACTATAGAGCAAAGCTGCTCCATTGGGTTTTCTGTCAGTCTTTAAGGAAGCAGATTGCCACATCTTTGTTCCATGGCACCGCTGGGTGGACTTGAACTGATAAGCTTCTCTGTGCACTAGACGTAGAAGACAAGTTGTGCTAACTGTATTTTACAGATTAGGAGACTGAGAACCACCAAGGTGATGTGAGCAGGCCTCAGTAACATGACCAGTAAGTGACAAACCTGGGGCTATGTGATTTTTGTCTTCATTAAGTTGCAAGATAGCTCCAGGGTGCTTGTTGTTGTTAGGTGCCATCGAGTCGGTACTGACCCATAGCGACCCTATGCACAATAGAATGAAACACTGCCTGATCCTGGACCAACCTCACTACTGTTGCCACACTTGAGTTCATTGATTCTGCCACTTTTCCAATCCATCTCGTTAGGGGTCTTCCTCTTTTTCTCTGACCCTCCACCTTACTAAACATGATATCCTTCTCTAGTGACTGGTCCCTCCTGACAATATGTCCAAAGAGATGAAGTTTGACCATCTTGGCCTCCAGGATGGTAGACTCACACAATTAGAGTGTCAGACACACAGTCTTCAGCAGCAAAAAAATACATAGAAGAAACATTTAGCAAAGAAGAGCAGAGAGAGTATGATGAATCCAAACAGGTGCCCATTAAAATACAAATCCCCATTGATCTATATCCATGCGTCAACATTTCAAATTCCAGTCTATACCTTAGATCTGGGTTAGTACTGGGTTAATATCTGATATCTGGAGCACAGATGTGTCTGTAGAAGGATGTGTGCCTCTACAGACTAGAATTCATGAAGAAGACAAATGGAGATACAGAGCTCTAGTCCTTACTACAAAATAATTCACCAAGAGAGAGTACATTAAATTGCTACCTAGGAAGCCAACCGCCTCTCATCTGTCAGATCATGGTACTCTAGTGGCTCGTGTGTTACTGTGATGCTGGGAGCTACATTACAATTGTTTCAAAGATCCTAAGTGTCATCCATGATGAGCAGGGTTCCGCAGAGCTTTCAGAACAAGACAGACTAAAAAGAAAGGTCTTGCAATCTACTTCTGAAAATTAGCCAATGAAAGCCCTATGCATCATGGAAAATTGTCCAAGATTTGGATGCACTTCCTTAGGATACATCAACAGGCGGGGGCCATTGCTGGAGAAGGACAATCTACTTCATAGAGTGCCGGCAAATTTGAAGGAAGCCCTCCAGAAAATAGGGTGTTACAGTAACTACAACAATGGACTCAAACACATCAGTCATCATGAAGATGGTGCAGGTCATCGTTACATATGGCACTACCTTGAATCCGAGCTGACTTGACAGCAACAGAAGTCCAAGGCCACCAGTGTAAGGATATTGGGTGGTAGCTGATAACTTGAAAGACTCATGGTAGGTGGGAAAAGGAGCTCTGGCAGCATAGTGGTTATGAATCGGGCTATGAACCACAAGGTCAGCAATTTGAAACTACCAGCTGTTCTGCAGGAGAAAGATGAGGCGTTCTGCTCCTGTAAAGATTTACAGCCTTGGAAACCCTGTACAGAGTCGCTATGAGTTGGAACCGACTCCATGGCACATCACAACAACAGTAATGGTAGGTGGAGGACAGGAGCCCAAGGAAGCTGAGAAGGAAGGGATAAGCCCTAGAAGGGTGACATTGTTGTTGTTAAGTGATGTTGAGTCAGTTACAACTCATAGAGACCCTGTATAGGGTTTTCAAGGAGTGGCTAATGGGCTTAAACCAGTGACCTTAAAGTTAGCAGTCCAGTGCTTATCCTACAATGCTACACCAGGATTGTTACTGTTGTTAAATGCCATCGAGTTGGTTTCAACTCATAGTAATACTGTGTAGGGTTTCCACAGAGTGACTGATTAGTGAACATTAATCAAAGAACTGTCAATGGGACTGAGGTGAAGATCAGGAAGACTTTGATCCCAGGCTAGAACATGGGTAAGAGCTCAGTTTTGGGGAGAGAGTTGACCTTTTATAGGGGAGCACAGACAGCAGGGTGGTTTGACTCAAGGAGCACTTGAGGGTCTAGGAGTTCTCCCAAAGACACCACACCTAAACTCCTGATACCATTGGAGGTGTGAAAAAGGAGGGAGGGACACTGACCTTGTGGTTCAACCCTATACAAGGTCACAATGTGTCAGAACCAACTCAACAGCATTTAAACAACAACAAATCTCCTCATGTAGCCTTACAAATGTCCCAAAGAGGGAAATGAAAACAGTATCCCCATAGAGTGTCCCTCCCTCCTTTTTCACAATATAACAGACAAAGGGCCACCCCACCCTTCACAGTCAACAGCCTCATTGGGATATACGCAACAAAAGAGTCACGTTGTTCAAGTCCTTACAGAAATCCTTGGCATAAATAAGGAAGAATCTGAAAGGAGGAAATCAAGATTCAATGGTTGTTTCTTTTTAACAGGTTCACCCTTGCCATTCTGCTATTTTATTTTATTTTATTTTGTATTCAGAAGCATTGTCCCTGTGGTTAGGCAGTTCTCAACTTGCCTTAGTTGCACTATAGATCTTAAAACTGCGTAGAAGAACATTCAAACAAGACACAGGGAGTGAGACGTGAAAAGAGAAAACAAGTTATTGAAATCTCTAAAGGGAATGTGAAGCCATCTGTGCTTCTGAACAGAGTCTCAGCATTAGAACAATTATTTGTCATTGCCTTCCCTCCTAATTTATCATAACTCACAAAACACCCCATAGTAAGAGCTCTAAGTTGAACCATATCGGGGTGAGCAGATAGGGCTGGCCATTCTCTCCAAGTATCTCTAAAGACATCACAAACTCTGAGAAAGCAGGTAGATGGTTACAGAGAGGAGTTCCTCAGTCAGGAGGAAGGGAGACCCTTGACATGCCCTTGACTAGCTTATCTTAATCATTCTGAATCAGAGAAAGCACTGAGTCCATCACTGGGAGATTTAATTATCATGTCTTTACTCAAATCTCATCATGAGCAATTGTGGGAGGTTATTAATTTTTCATTGCAGAATGAGCACATGAAGGCTACCTAGTATAAAATTCTGCTGCCTTTGAGAAAATTCACTCATGCCTTGGACCTGCACCAGGAATGGAGTGTGCATTTCCCTGAAAGACACAGAGAATCTCCCTGAGCCTTACTCATCAGGGCTCAAGGTGCAATTACACTGGATGCACCAAAGTGTCTGTTAATGGCTTTATTGTCAAACCTGCTTCACCAGAGCCAGAGTATTGATTGCAAAACTGTGCAGCCATGATCCAACAACACCCATATTTTTAACACCGGCCTGTCTGCCCCTACTCCTGCCTTGTGCTTTCAGGATCTGTCCCTTAGACAATAGTGTTAGCTTTCATTATATATTCTCCCAGGATCTTATTCTACTCATTGCCGTACCAAATTCTGGAACTTTCTTGGCTATTCCATACTAGAATACTCCAAGCTTTGCAAATTCATGTCCCTTGGCCAGGAATCACCTCTTGCTCCTTTCCCACATAGTTACCTTCTCCTTTTGAAGGAGTAACTTTTAACACCAACAAAAGGACTCAAGATGGTGCAATAGCTAAGCACTTGGATGCCAACCTACATGAACACACCCAGCATCTCTGGAGAACAATGACCAGGTCATTGGCTTCCAAAAAAAAATTACAGTCAAGAAAACCCTATGAGACAGGTTTTCACATGAGGTCACTATGAATCAGCACCAAACAACAACAATAATCTTCAATAAACAGCTCAAGAGTTCTCTCTTCTGAGAAAGTCCCCTTTACCCCTGCATACAGCTCATCCTGTCTCCTCTGGACTAGAATATTCCTTACACAGCAGGATACAGAATAATTTGAAGCAGATATATCCTAAAAATATGTTACTCGGGAACTCGGTTATATACGCATATACGATGCTCACCAAATTGTTCGTTGTTGTTGTTAGGTGCCATCAAGTTGGTACCGATTCATAGCGACCCTATGCACAATAGAATGAAACACTGCCTGACCCTGGGCCAACCTTACAATCATTGCCAAGCTTGAGCCATTGATGCTGCCTCTTTGCCAATCCATCTCGTTGGAAGTCTTCCTCTTTTTCTCTGACCTTCCATTTTACCAAACATGAGATCCTTCTCCAGTGACTGGTCCCTCCTGACAATATGTCCGAATATAAAAGACGAAGTCCGGCCATCCTGGCTTTCAAGGAGCACTCTGGCTGTATTTCTTCTGACACAGATCTGTTTGTTCTTTTGGTAGCCCGTGATACTTTCAATATTCTCCTCCAACACCATAACTCAAACGCATCAATTGTTCTGTGGTCTTCCTTATTTACTATCCAACTTTCACATGCATGTGAGGTGATTGAAAATACCATAGATTATGTCTGGTGTACCTTAGTCCTCAAACTGACATCTTTACTTTCAACACTTTAAAGAGGACATGTGCAGCAGATTTGCCCGTTGTAATATATCATTTGAGCGCTGATGGCTGATCCAAGAAAAATGAAGTTATTGACAACTTCAATCTTACCTCCATTGTAGTTTCCCTTATATTTCTTGATTTTCATAATGAACATAGCCTAACATTGGCTCAGAAATAGTGGACTTTTTTAGATGAGGCAAGAAGGGTCTGTACTTTATGGCCTGTTTTTTAGAAGGATCCACATATTGCAAAATTACCCAGGATACAGGCTAAGTGTATCTTTGGACCTGACCGTCAATATGTGCACAGATTGATTCATCGCCTAAGTCAACTACTTACAGGAGTAACATTGTTCAGGCCCTGAAGATGCTTTTTCCCTAGCTCTTGCCACTTTCCCTAGACAACAAAGAACTGCATACAAACGCTGTGGAAGCTTTGGGGTAAAGCCACTTCTAAAGTCAAAGATGGACTGCTTTGGAGTATGGGGAGGATTTGATATTCAGAGTACTTAGGTAAGAGAAAAGACAAAATCATTAACTTGTCTGTCTTTTCAGATATCAGTGCAATGGGCTCCTGAATAAGAAACTAGCAGTTCCCAATAATGCTAAGCACTCCATTTCTTGATTCTCATTGGTTTCAATTCTTTTTTCTTACAAATTAATGTGGTATTCACAATAATTGTATCTTGGCTGAGGAACATTTTTCAAAATAGCAATTGTTTAATAGCTTATGCAAACATTGCCAGCTTATCCAAACCACACCCCAACATATTCAATAAAATTTAAGTTCAATCATGTTTGATATTTTCATAATTTGTATTTAAATAAATACCATACCTTTACACACATTTGATCATAATAAAGGTATATTTGTCAACTTTGCCAAATTAAGATATTACTTTTCAGTAATAAGACATCTAGTTTGTGGAACTCGCCCCCCTCCCCCGCATTTATACATTTCCCCCTAAATGTTCTTGTCAAATCTGCATCCTAATACCTGGATGTCATGTCATGCCAACTTCCTGTGGAAAAATAGTAAGAATCCCAAGTTTGGACTATTTCTTCTTCAAAGGAGGAAGAAACAATGGCTGTTGTTAACACTACACACTCTCCAAGGTCTTACATGTTGTGGATACATTAGGCCTTCATGGTAATGTGCACAGTGTAGTTATGAGATCCTGATGTGGTGCTGTATGGCAAGCATTGGACTGCTATCTGCAATGTCGGTGGTTCAAACCCGCCAGCTACTTCTCAGAAACCTTATACAGGGATACTATGAGACTGAACCAACTTGATGTTTACCCATGCTTTATTGACTATGCAAACACTTTCAACTGTATGGATTGTGACAAACTCTGGACAACGTTGTGAAGAATGGTTATTTCAAAAAAGACACCCAGCAACAACACCACCATGTAATTTTAAAGGCACCCTGGTGGCTTTGTAGGATAAGTATAGGATTGCTAATAACAAAATCTACAATTCAACCCGTACCCACCCCCCCACCCCCCACCCGCCCCAGTCTCTCAGTGAGACAAAGATCTACTTTCTGCTCTCTAAAAGATTTAGAGTCTCAGAAATCCTATACAGGATTGCTACAAGTAGGAACTGACTCAAAGGTGGTGGATTGTTATGTAATTATAAGTCAAATACAATAAGCATTTATACTATTATAATTGCAATCACTTCTTTATGAGTTAATTTTGCTGACATGTTCACATATAACCTAGTTCCAAAGGTGAACTTTTTGAGAGTGTTCTATTCTTGAACCATCCTATTCATAGTCTCGCTCATTATTTGCAGTGACGTATTGAATAGCTGATTTCACTCCTAGAAGAAAGGGCTCAGATTTTATTCTTCTTGAATATGCAAAACCTACTATCTGTGCCTATGTTTAATGGAATTTCTTGCTACTTTTCAATCATATCTGACAAATGAATAGAGACATTTGTTAAGGAAAGTTTTTGCTCTTTGAAAAGATGGAGTCCTGGTGTGGTACTGTAGATTAAGCACTTGACCACAAGGTCTGTATGAACTACAAGGTCGGGAGTTCAAACTCAACAGCTGCTCCTTAGGAACCATATACAGTGCTGCTATGAGTCGGAACCAACTTGATGGAACTTAACATCAGTAATAACAACATGCATTGGCAGGGAACTGTTGGAAGTTCAAACTGGATTCAGATGAGGATGTGGAATGAGGGATATCATTGCTGACATCAGATGGATCTTTGCTGAAAGTACAGAACACCAGAAAAATGTTTGTTGTTGTTGTTGTTGTTGTTGTTGTTGTTAAGTGCTGTTGGGTTGAGTCCAACCCATAGCAACCCTGTATAGGGTTCCGAAGGAGCAGCTGGTGAGCTTGAACCACTGACCTTGCAGTTCAAGCAACTTTGTAGTCTGACACATTAGCCCACAGCGCCACACCAGGGCTCCAGAAAGATGTATATCAGAGCTTTATTGACAATGCAAAGGCTTTTGATTGTGTGGATCATGACAAGCAAGAGTCTGGATAATGCTGTAAAGAATAGGTATTCCAGAGCACCTCGCTATGCTCATGAGGAACCTGTACAGAGACCAAGAGGCAGCCATTCAGACAGAACAAGGACACTGGCTGAGAATCAGGAAAGGTATGCACCAGGCTTGTAGTTTTTCACTATACTTATGCAATCTGTAAAATGAGGAAATAATCCAACAACCTGGATGATATGAAGAAGAACGTGACATCAGGAATGGAGGAAGACTCATGAACAATTTGCAATATGCAGATGATATACCCTTGCTGGTTGAAAGCAAAGAGGACTTAAAATACTGTTATACTTCTGAGAAATCAGTCAATGAGACCCCTGTGAGTCACAATGGCCCAGTCCATGGGTTCATTATGAGTTATACAGACTTGGCAATAGCTAACAAACTCATTAGCAGCCAGAGACATGCAGGTGACACAACCTTACGTGGCCAAAGTGAAGCCAACCTGAAGCACTTACTGGTGAAGGTTATAGACCATAGCCTCAGTGGGCTCACATAAGAACAAGTGTGAGGATGAGGCAGGGCCACTCTGTTACACATAAGGTCTCAGCTGTTGTTTTTGTTGTTAAGTGCCGTCGAGTTGGTTCCAACCCATAGGGACCCTGCATAGTGTTTCCGAGGAGCAACTGGTGACCTTGCAGTTTAAATGGCTTTGCAGTCCAGCACATTAACCCACAGTGCCACA
>NW_006408666.1:585663-586777 GCF_000296735.1 Chrysochloris asiatica | reverse complement strand
AAAGCCTCATCTTTCTCCCGCGGAGCAGCTGGTAGTTTCGAACTGCTGACCTTAAGGTTCGCAGCCCGATTCGTAACCACTACGCTACCAGAGCTTGGTTAGCGAGAACCAATTCAATGGTACCTATCAACCTCAACAACATAAATCCTCTGTGAGTAGAGACCCATTCATTGTCACTTATCAGCAACAACAGAGATACATGAACGGAATTGACAAATGTACAACAAATATGCATCTAGAATATCAGCAACTAGATGTTTCTGTGTTTCTTTCCCATAGCATTTTCATCTTTATTCAGTCAACAGTAAGGTAATATCTAATTATTTCTTTTAAAATAAATAAATAAAACAAGATTTCTTGGGAAGGCTCTTAAATGAGCTATTTCTGGATTGTGCTTGCCAGACTATGGCTTCCATTGTTGCACCTTTATCTGTATTCTGAGTCCTGCTTCCCTGCACTCACCCAGCACATTGCTAAGTGCATCCACAGGGAATGCAAGAGAAGCTCAGCAGGACACTGCAAAGCCTCTGCTTGTCAGCAAGGCTAAATCCAGCAGCAATGCGTCTACTCTTTCTACTCAAGATTAGAATTTTTCAATCAGATTTCACTTGCTCTAGATAAATCTTTTTGCCTGTTAAACCAGACTCTGTGATCTCGGCTAACAAAGCATTAGAAGAACTACCAAAGACATACTACCAATGTCACATAACTCACAGAATACTCTTGATGGTAGCCACTAATGTGTTGTATGACGGGAAATGTTGTCTAAAGATAAAGGCAGGTCCTTGTGCAGGAACTAGGTTATGTGCTTGTTGGAAAGCTTATTATCACATTGTTCAACTAACAAATCTGTAGTTGTTTTATACTATAGCTTTTGTGCAACTAAGTAGAAGAAGGGAAGAACAAATATTAGTCAATTCCAAAGGAGCCCTCTTTGTTTGAAAAAAGCATACCCATTAAGTAGGCAAATGTCAAAGAGAAGTGTGTTCACAAAAAGGATTTATTTGCAGTTCTTCTGTGCACAGGGTAGATAGGGACGGGCAACTTAGACATTGCCTATCTAAAATGAGGGGGCAATAAAGGCACGAAGTGACTGGCTTACAAGGTTTCAAGA
>NW_006408666.1:572755-585068 GCF_000296735.1 Chrysochloris asiatica | reverse complement strand
ACTTTCACTCAATCCAAAATAAAAACCTTAAATTACAAAAAAAAAAAAAAATAGTTGTAAGTGAGGAGCTCTGGTAGTGTAGTAGTTACGAATCGGTTGGGTCAGCAGTTCGAAACTACCAGCTGTTCCGCGGGAGAAAGATGAGGCGTTGTGCTCCTGAAAAGATTTACAGCCTCGGAAACCCTGTACAGGGTCGCTATGAGTCGGAATCGACTCTATGGCACATAACAACAACAACAACAACAACAAGTACAGGAAACTAGGAGACTCTGAAAGATTTTGTCAGATCCTTTCTCTTTTCTGCCTTCTAAGGGAAAAGCATAAAGTGGTTGCAGCTTGTTATTAAACCTGTTTCCTGCATGATGTTACATCACCAGCTGATTACTTGCTGCATTTCTCTGAATCCTGCAAGCCTCATTTAGGACAGGACACACTGTATGAAATAGCCCTGGTAGATGCCAACTGTGATGCTAATGAAATGTTAGAGCCAAGATGCAGTACCAAGGTCAGACAGTCCCTGTCACAAGCATAATAAATGCCTGTGTACTGTTGCTAGTTGTTAGCTCCAATGCATGGATATGTCATGCTTAACAGAACAGAACGTTGCCTGGTCTTGCATCATCTTAATGAGCATTTTACAGGCAGTCTATTGTTCTATTTCTCAAGATGCTGTTTGTTGGCCACTGTGTATCATGAGTGCCTTCTAACCTAGAAGGCTCATTTTCCAGCACCATATCAGACAATACTCTGTTACAATCCATGCGATTTCAATGGGCTGAATTTTGACAGGAGATTCGTCAGGCCTTTCTTCTAGTCTGACTTCGTTTGGAAGCTTCACTGAAATCTCTCCACCATGGATGACCTTGCTAGTGTTTGATATGCTGGTAACACAGTTTCCAGCATCAGAGAAACACATAAACCACTGCAGTTCAACAAACTGACAGATGGATGGTAGATGCAGAAACCAAGATCAAAAGTCCCCTGCAACAGCAGAATATATATGCCTACTTCTAGAGAAAATATTCATCACATGTCTGTCAGTTTGTCAGACTGAGGTAGCTGTGTGTTGCTGTGATTCTGGAAACTATGTTACTGGTATTTTAAATACCAGCAGGATCATCCAAGATGGACAGGGATCAGCTGAACGCACTGACTAAGACAGACTAGGAAGAAGGAGAGACGGCACCTAAAAACAAGAAGCAATATAGAAGAGGGCGAACCTATCCAATATGTATGAACTAGTGATATTTCACAAGTCAGGAAGTTCCCAGGGCATATTGGGCATGTGTAAGGTGCTCCTCAAATGTCATTCTCAGAATGCCATTCAATGAGAGGATGATTGGGTAGGAGGCAGTTGGGTGGTGGTTTGAGGCTGAGAACACTTCAGTGTGGTGATGGCAGGTACACATTAATGCATGGAGCCCATTCTACTCATTTCTGCACTGATAGTGTGAAAGGTGGATCTTCTTACCTACTTGTATTTTGTTGTTGTTAAGTGCCTTCGGGTTGGTTCCAACTCATGGCAATCTTATAAAGGGTGTCTGAGGAGCAACTGATGAGTTTGAATGGCCAACATTTTGGTTCAAACTACTAACCTTGAAGTCAAGACCTTATCCTATGGTGTCACACCAGGACTCCACATATGCTATAGTAGCAACAAAAGCAGTTATTAAAAAGTATTGTTGTTTTACTACTGGTTTAGTTGATAACTTAATTCGAAGTATTTGTTGCATAGTCTCCTCATTAAATCAAAGGAAATTGCTCCTAGGTTCAACAGGGACATAAGTAAAGAATTCTTCCATTTCAGAAATGTCCTGCTTTACCAAGGCCTGAATTCCACACACTGGTGGAGATCATCCCCATGTCTAATGGAGGAGTTGTGATGAAATCTGGATGCCGCAGTACCTTCCTTTATAACAGCTCTGCCTAATACTGGAAAGAGAGCTCTGGGCATAATTAATAGCCATTCTTACAGATCTTTTAACTCTACAATCTCCAAGGAGTTTGCTTTCTGTTAACATTTTCAGAAATAGCTTACTTTACATTATTGAAGTGTGGCAAGTGATAGTTTCCAATGAATCCCTAAGCTAATTATTAAAAATGATGACTTCAAAAGCTTTTTCCACTTTAAATCCTACCTTTAAGTGCCTTGCAGTAAATATAAAGATAAAGTCACAGGTCATTGGAAGACTCTCTGCTTGTGGCAGAGCCAATTTCCATTAACTCAATCTCTTGTGTACTCTAAAATGTATTTTCATTATATGTTATGGTGCTCAACATCATGGGAAAGATATGCAAATCAGCAATATTCACTATGCCACTTAAGATGAGCCAAATTTACCTAATGAAGGGGATGTAGTCACTATCAAGCTCTGTTTTGTTTTTTTTTAAGGTTAATTAGACTGCCTAATTATCCCAGACTGAAAGCATATTATTCTCTTGGAAAAACAAGCATAATTAACTTAGAGAGCCTTTCCCCACAAGCAAAACACAATAGAAAAACTCCAACACAAAGTGGAGTTCACAGTCTCTTCTATTGGAATCAAAAAGGTTACCTGATAAGTATGTAAATAAGAGACAAAAACAAAGTAAACAATAGCTGCAAATTGTGGACCTTCTTCAAAGTTTATAAAAAACATGCAGGAACTAACAGCAAATGCATTCATACCTCTAACTTCTAATCGGCATAATATACGTTTCTTAAGAAGATGAAAAGAAAACACTTCAGGGGGAGGGGGGAGAAACACAGGTTGCATTTGGTTGCCTAGCAACCGTTCTTCTTTCTTTTGGAAAACCAAATCACAACTGTTGCTGTCCAGTCGATTCCTGATGTGTGACAAACTGTATTTTATAGGGTTTTCAATGGCTGGTCTTTGGGAACTAGACCATGTTACCTTTGGGTAGACTTGAACCACCAACTTTTTGGTTAGCAGTCAAATGCTTAACTGATTGTTCCACCCAAGAATGTTGTTGTTGTTAGGAGCCATCAAGTTGGTGCCTACTCATAGAGACCCTATGCACAACAGAGCAATACGCTGCCCAGTCCTGTCTACCTCACAATCATTGCTGCACTTGAGCCCACTGATGCTGCCACTGTGCCAATCCATCTCATTGGGGGTCCACCCAAGAATGGAACCCCAGTTTTCCTTCTGTTACACTACACTGCCATTCAACCTCTCTTCCTGCCTAATCCTACTTCTGGTGAACCTTGTGTTCTCAAGATAACTTCCTAATAAACCAACCCATATAAAAATGACCATATCACAGTCTTCTCCTTCTCAAGGAAGTCAGTATATGACACCCCTAAAACTTCCAAGGAAGTGAATTGGAATATAGTACAAGCAGAAAGAAGTGCACAGATGGGCACAATATTTCAGGTGTTTAAGAATCTCGGGGAAAATAGCAATTATAAGGACAAGGAAATGTGATGACAGCTGCTCTTGATTCATTGTCAAAAGACAAGGAAAGGCTGAAAGTAATTAATTACTAATTTAAGACCAAGTATGGAAGTCAGAGGACTTCGCTGGCAGTGCATAAAGAAATACTCATCTTCTAGAGCCAGAGGGCAGAAAACCCAGAAATTAATTATAATTGTAGTAGAGCTTCAAAACAGGTTGAATTCTAAGCATTGAAATATTAAGCTAAGTTCAGGATCCTGATTGTGAAGGAGTGAGATCCGAGATTAGAGCTTACCTATTAAGGACTAGGGATACCCGGCCTGAAGCTGGCAGTGGCAAAACACATGCTGACTGTTAATAAAAAATCTATGGAAACCAGGTAATCCATGGAAAAGACAGATGAATGGACCAATGAGTCTGGACACAAAGTTAGAAGAATGTTAGTCATGTTGATGCACAACAGAGCTCATCCCTCATGAAGAGGCAATCAACGACCAAGTAGAAAAAGGGAGCTTGGTCAGTTATGCCAACTGTTGACCATCTCAGTGTTGACACAATGTGTACACGAACAGAGTTGTCAAGGTGGCAGGGACAGAGGTTATTTGGGGCCCAATATCATAAACTCCCTCTCACCAAGGCGGTTCTAGCTACTATTGCTGCTGACACCAGAGATCATTCAGAGTCTACAATATGGCACCACCATTGCAGGACACTGACCAAGCACTTAGTGGTATTGATTGCAGTGGATCCTTTTAGCCCTGGGAGTGACAGAAATGCATGCTAACTGAGATCTACATATGCACTGAGTGTAACTTTACTTTTCCTGACTATAGGATCTAAGTAGAACCCTATTTAGGAGCCTATAAAGTGGAGTCCTGATGTGGCAGTAGGATAAGAATTGGACGGCTAACCATATGATTGGTGGTTCAAATCCACCAGCTGTCCTTTGAGAACCCTATAGAACATTGCTATGAGTTGGCACTGACTCAAAGACAGTTGACAACAACAATAAAATGTTTGGCGCAAATCATAAGACTGATCAACGTTTCATTAGATCAAGGGCTAAGGAAGTGAAGCAGTTCCTTCTCAATATGATCACAGATCTACCTGTCTTGCATCATACCATCTAGAAACCGCTAGTATGATGGAGTCATGGAATAGATTATTAAAGGTACAGCTGAGGTGCTGCCTTTGAGATGATATTTTGCAAAAAGAGCACCATCCTCCAAAACCTAGTTATCGCCTAAATCAATTGTATGGGTCTGTGTGGTTTAAACTCAAATATTAAACCTAAAAGTTGGCAGTTTAAACCCATCCAACAGTACCATGGAAGAAAGGCATGGCAATCCACTTCCATAAATATTATAACCAAGAACACATAGATCACCATGAATTATAATAGATGCTCACAACAGGTTCAGAGTGTCATTTGTTTTCTTTCTTTCTCTTTCTTTCTTTCTTTCTTTCTTTCTTCCTTTCTTTCCTTCCTTCCTTCCTTCCTTCCCTCCCTCCCTCCCTCCCTTCCTTCCTTCCTTCCTTCATCCCTTCCTTTCTTTCTTCTTTCTTTCTCTGGTCCCAATAGGCAGGATTTGTTAGGTTTTAGGTGCTGTCATGGCACTTCACAACAACAACAAGGTGCTGTCAAGAGTAGTGGTATGGCACTGTGGGGTAATGTGCCAGACTGCAAAGTCTTTTGAACTGCAAGGTCGGTGATTCAAGCTCACCAGCTGCTCTTTGTAAACCTTATACAGGGTCGCTATGGGTCAGAATCGACTTGACGGCACTTAACAACAGCAACAACAACAACAGGTGCCATTGAGTCAATTCTGACTCATAGCGACCTTATGCACAACAGAATGAAACACTGCCTGGTCCTGAACCAACCTCATAATCATTGTTACGCTTGAGCCCACTGCTGCTGCCACTGTGCCAATCCATCTCATTTGGGTGTGTGGTGGGCGGTCTTCCTCTTTTTCGCTGGCTCACCACTTTACAAAGCATGATGTCATTCTCCTGGGACTGGTACCAGCAGGTAATATGTCCAAAGTATGAGAAATTAAGTCTGGCCGTCTTGGTTTTTAAGATGCATTCTGGTTGTACTTCTTCCAATACAAATGTGTTTGTTCTTCTGGCAGTCCATAGTTCTTTTAATATTGTCCTGCAACACAATAACTTAAATGCATCAATTCTTCTAGCATCTTCTTAATTCATTGTCCAACGTTAACATGCATATAATGCTATTGAAAATACCCTGGCTTGGGTCAGGTGCATATACATAAACCAAAGAGTAGAAGTAAGAGTTATTCTGATTACCATCTCTCAGTAATCCACTTAGGGAGGTTTTCCCTTCCATCTATAAAAATGTAGACATCCAAGTATAGAGAAGCTGGTTACCAGAAGAGGTGCTTCCACCAGGAAATGTAACAAGAGTCCCATTAAACTGTAGGCTCTGGCTGATGCCCTATCACTTCATGTCCTGTAACAAGAGTTGATGGCAAGGAAAGCATGACTGTGTTGGAAGGAAAATGTAAGGCTACTATTGCACCATGGGAAGAGTTTACTGGTCACCTTAGTGAACCAATGGGGCTTCTGGAAAGTAAATTGACTGTAGAAATATTTTTGGTATAATCACCATAGGTTCAGAATTCTCAGGCATAAGAATCTTGGTCATGCTGAGAGGTGAGCCAGGCCAGGAGAGGCTATTTGGAAGGTGAGGAAATTCACAACGAGTCATGCATTAGGGAGATGTGACAACAGTGGGGGAGGGGGGCTGTAGCTTGTCCCACTAACCTTACTCTTATATGTTTCTCTACAAAAGGAGACAAAACAAAATCTTAGAGAAGCTGTGCCCAGATGGAGTGAACTTATTACAAACCACAAATGAATCAAAGTAGTCAAAGGGGTGGACTGTGTTGATGTTGGGGTGCAGCCCCTGGATTCCCCAATTAACACTTCATTATTCCATCCCCCAGCTGCTGAGACCCATTTCCTGCTGACTGCTCATTAGCAAATTCTCCAGCAATTGTTGTCAGCCAATAAGAACTTTTTCATTCAATATCAAGTGTCCTTCTCCAGCGTAGCCTACATCCACCAAGTCAGTGTGAGGATACAAAGATCTACCTTCTTAGTTCAGTTCTAGATGTTTCTTTAAAGGATTATATCAGCTAGAGAGCAATCATGGATCCGTTGTCACAGATGCATGCAAAGCAAAGATGCCTTACATATGTACAAGTTCCCATTAACAAAGAACAGTACAACACAAGGGTACAATTCCCACATGAATCATTTAAGTTAGCATTTAACATACTGATGAATGCAATAACTGTCTGTAAATATGGGCTATCATAAGGTAAATGTGCTTTTCCCTTGTTTTTAGTGAAAGAGTCTGCCATGGGATTTAAGCCTATAAATAGGCCTTTGTCTTCTGTGAAGAATTATTGATGTAATTTATGCAAATTTAGAGCAAAAACAATCTATTATCCTGGAATGAGATTATGTAGTGGTATCATTCTTATCCATTTCTATCCATGCACTTCTTTTTGCAATTAGAGGGCACAAAAGAGATGTTATGAGAGTGAGAAGGAAAAAATTGGGGGAGTAAGGGAAAGAAGAATTTCAAGATTCCAAATTTAGCAGCGCATATAAGAATGTCTTTCAAAAGTGGTTTATGGTCATTTTCTACTAATTTATCTCATTCAATAACCTGCTGTGGAATCTTCAAGATCCCCTGGTTCCCTAGTAAACTGCCAAGAATATATCAATGCTGAAATTAATTCCTTCACCCAGGAATTCCCCTATCATCAACTTGTAATAAAAAGAACTATGTGGCCCTCATTGTTACCCACTGGGGGCATGAAACATACGTGCTAGTTGGTTAAGGATAACAATCACACAGTGACATTGGCTTTGGGTCTTGAGACGTTCTCAAGGACTCCATCGTTAACACAGCTCAACAAGCCCAGGAAAGGTTTGAGGGAAACTGTTAGAGCTTGAGGGTAAACACAGGGTTGTGGTTTCCTCAAGTGAAGGAAAAGTTGGTTTCCCTGAACTTTCTGTCTGTTCCTTCCAGGACCTGTCCAAGTTCTGTTGTGCCACATTGAAAGGGAGACATGGAAGTCCATCCTTCCCCCAAGAGAGAAGGGGAGGTTGTTTGGTTCCTTCCTGTTCTTTACTCTGAGTCAGCAGAGCTCATTTATAGTCACATCATCCAGGAGGACTCTTCACTAAGCATGTGCTGATGTTCATCCAATTCCAACTCACAGCAACCTCATATGAAGCAGTAGAACTGCCCATAGAATTGTCTGCCACATATTTCTCCCACAGAGAGCTTGGGGGACTCGAACTGCCAACCTTTCAGTTGATAGCTGAACACTTAACTATTGGACCTAAGCTGGGTTCCTAAGTATCATTTTTCTTTTCCAAGGTAGACTCTGACTCCCTACCCTTTACTCAGCAGAGTGCCAGATTCAATCTGGAAGAATTTCCACTTCTAGGTAGAACAATTTGCCCTCTGCTCCCTCCCTTTTTAGAGACAAGCACAGGAGCGCTAATTATTTACCTCAGTAAACTAGAAATGACATCAGAGAATGAAACGACCATGTCTACTATTAGTGGTCAGAAGGTACTTAAGACCAAATGGTACAGGGTCACAGGAGGTCACGAGAAAGCAATTTCCTTCTCACAACATTTTATCAGAGTCAAGCAGAATTGCCCCATTAAAACAAATCACCTCTTACACTTTTCTTCAGTGAGTGGATCACCTCAGTGAGGAAAAGGAACAATGCTCTCCTCCTGATGGAAAAGGCTTCCCACATTTTTCAAACACTAGAATCCCCTTGGTAAATTTATAAAAACACAATTCCTGCAACCCTTTTCCTGAGTTCCTGATTCAGTGGTGATGGTGACTGTGTGCCGGGAAGTCGGTTCCGACTCATAGCGACCCTGTACAGGGTTTCCAAGGCTGTAAATCTTTACGGGAGCAGAAAGCCTCATCTTTCTCTCGTGGAACAGCTGGTAGTTTCGAACTGCTGACCTTGCAGTTCGCAGTCCGATTCGTAACCACTACACTACCAGAGCTCCTGATTCAGTAGTTTGGAATAAAGTCTAAGGACTTTCATTTTGAACAAGCTTCTAGGGGCCCCACTTTGAGAACCACAACTTCAAGCCCAATGGGCTTGACCATCAACTGAAGGTCCACCACTGACTTGACCTGAGATGTCAATTTATAATAAGATCATACTGAAGTCTTATTCAAGACCAAAAAGCTTTCCTTAGAGGTTTAGATTCCAACAGACCATGGAACAAAATCAATAGGAACAGAAATGGGAGTGTATGAGGGACCAGACACTATTGTAGCGACTTTCTGATCTCACCTCTGATCCATACAGAACAATTGAGACTCTGTTGGCAAAGAAAACCCTCAATTAGCGCTTCTGCAGGCAGAGAATGTAGCATCATTATCTTCTGGGTTCAATAATGTTATCAGCCAGACACTGGAAGTCCAGCCAGTGAAAGGCTGTATTGTTTTTATCTACCCTGAAATCTAAATGCTGGTTTATATGAGAATTCAATTGATTTGTGAACAATGTTTATCTGCTTTCCTTGTCAGCACAAAGACACTCAATTAATGGCATTAAAGATTAATTAACAAGGAAGTTTATGCTCTACCTGCCAAAGAGATGATTCAACTTGGGAGTCCCATGCTTTCTTTAAAGTCAGAGAAAAATATTACCCTGTAACTAAATTCTTAAAGGCAGTTTTAGTCCTGGGTGCCAAGTTTATCCAAGTCAGGAGGAGAAGGATTCTTAAAAACAAATTGAGGAGGAAAGCTATAGCTGACGAGGCATTGACTTTTCCCTGGTAGAATTCTCAACTTCCAATCAGTAGACGTAGGTTGGATTATTGTCTGATCCACCACATGGACAGTAGTGAAGGCTTGCTTGCTGCTAAGATGGTGAACAGCTTTCAGCTAAGCATCTAGACTCACATAGACTAGGAAGAAAAGTCTGGCAATCTGTTTTTAAGGGTCAGACAGTGAAAACCCTACGGATCACAATGATCTGATCTACAACCATTCTGTTGTGCCTGTGGTCATCATGAGTTGGGGAGCTCCATGGCAGCTCATAACAGCAAGCTGTGGCTTTGTTTAGCTACTCTATGGCACCAACTAAGGAGCTCTGGTAGCGTAGTGGTTACGAATCGGGCTGTGAACCGCAAGGTCAGCAGTTCGAAACTACCAGCTGTTCCGCAGGAGAAAGATGAGGCTTTCTGCTCCTGTAAAGATTTACAGCCTCGGAAACCCTGTACAGGGTCGCTATGAGTCAGAACCGACTCCACGGCACACAACAACAACAATGGCACCAAGTGGTGTGAATTATATGAGTCAGTGTGCAGCTTCACTTTGCCAGGGAAAGGGGAGTCAAGAGGTGATTAATCTTTTGTCAGCCCAAAGACACTGGGTGTGTTGTCCCTTCAGGGGAAAGGCAGCAACACAGACTGGGCTTCCCCACCCCCTGTCCCAAATTTTCCAGCTCTTCATAACTGCATCTCATTTCCCTCGAATACTTGCTTTGTCTAAAGTCATGTTTTTGCAGACGACTGTTTTTCTTTCAAAGAAACAAACTTGAAAACTAAGGTTTTGTTGTTGTTGCTAAGTGCCAAATGAAACGGACAGTGTAACTAAGGTTGGGAATAGGGCATAATCTTTCCAGAACATCTATACTACTGATGGTAATTCATACTGGATTGACTTCACAGTCTACAATGTTTTCTTTCATTTACTTCTGGTCCCAAGTGAGGAGACTGAGCTTAACCTGAACCAAACTCACTGGTTGAGTCGATACAGACTCATAGTAACCCTGTGGTACAGCGTAGAATTGACCCTTAGGGTTTCCAAAGCTGCAAAGCTTTACAGAAACAGACTTCTACATCATTCTCCCTTGGAGTGATGGGTGGGTTTGAACCACCATCTTTCTGGTAAGCAGTTTAATTACTGTGTCACCAGGGTTCTAGATGGAGATTTGTTGTTGTTAAGTGTCATCAAGTAGGTTCCTACTCATAGCAACCCTATATAGGGTTTCTGAGGAGGAGCTGGTGGGTTAGGGTTGTAGTCCAGTGCTGATCCTGGAGACCAGAACTCCATCAGACTGAGGCCTTATGGTCTAAATGATTTGCTAACAGTTTTTCTGGATGTAAAAATCTGATAGATTGAATCTAAGTTCTATAATTTTCACATTATTCAAAAGTTGTATGGATGAGTGACTATTTAGAGTAGAGTAGATTTACAGGATTCAATAGCAGTTTTATGATCAGTGGAAAATTGGGTATCCAGAATTAGCCAATAGGAAAATTACGACTATTCAAAATCACTCATGTGTATTTGTTCTCACTCTCATCTCTATGCAATGAGGCTGAGTATAGATGTAAATGAAACTTGCGCCTACCAGGTAGCGAATTCTTCTTCTATGCTTGACTCTGTGCTTGTCGCAAGAGATAGTATGATAAAGTAAATAACAAATGGACCAGATTCCTGCTTTCAGTGACACACAGTGAGAGAGAGATGCACTTATCAAATCGCCACTCAGCTGTGGCAAACTTAACAAGTGAAAGAAGGAGGGGTGCTTGGAATCAGGAGCCCTTGCAATATGAGAGGACTTCAAAAAGTTTGTGGTAACATGGAATTAAAAGATAATTGATTTTTTCTACCAAAATCTTAAAGCAATTCATACCTATATTTTACTTTTATGATGGGTCAAGAAAATATTCTTGAGTATATGACTCTGAAGCTCGAAGAACAATTATATATGGAGAAAAAAATGAGAAGAGACAACGGTCTAGGCAGATATGCAAAGGCCCAGTGGCAGACATTTAAAAGACAAGTGGTAAGAGGAAGGATATAAGGAAAAGGCAATTGAAAATGAGTTGGTGTTTGCAGAGCTGAGAGAGAAATTAGAACCAGACCATTTCTAACTATGGGCCACATTAGGGATTTTCATCAATTTTCTGAACAAAGTGAAACTGGTGAAGAATTTTAAGCCGGGAGGTGAGAGAACTGTACTAGTCAATATTCTGTTACATAAAAAACAACCTCACACTCTCCAATTGAAAGCTCAAACCCAGAATGCCATGTTTACATGTCTACAGGTTGGCTACCATTCAGCTGATGTGGCCAAGCAGAGCCAGGCTGGACTCCAGCCTTCCCATTGCATCCAGATCTCTCTTATATTTGATTTTTTAGCCCAGACTGAAGGATGAGTGGGTTTTCCTCATATTTCACTGGGGTATAAGAGGCAAGCCAACTCAAACTAGGACATTGAAAGCTTTTTTTTTTCTTTTTTTAAATCTTGGCCACTAACATTCCATGAACTAGAGCAAATGATATGAAGAAACATCAGTGGGGCAGAAAAATGTATACCTCCTACTACAGACAGAGGTAGAACCTATAAAAGCCCAAGGCAAAGGGTGTAGCTGAGTAATTCTGTAACAGGATGGGAGTGAGGACTCAGGAACAATGATGCAATCAACTACAAATGGGGACATGATCAGTTGGAAGAGCCCCATTAGATCAGTGGGAAAGGAATTAGCAGAGGGGCTAGGGTGAGTGTTCTAAGGAGATGAAGGTGGTACACTACATCCAAGGCCATTGACATATCTGTCCAAGTGCATAATTGTGAGCTTTGGCTTGCTGAGCGTGTCAAATAAAGAAAGGGCTTGGCTGGGAAGCCCAGAAAGGTTGGTCATGAAAATTTTACACTTTTGAAAGGGCACATGGAGGCCAAGACTTCCAACTCTAAGCTAAGCAATTAGCCAATAACCCAATCCACAGTTAAATCAGAGCTATAAAACTTATGTGTCAGAATGTAGACATACAGTATATTCAACGTATCCAACACATATGGAGTCCTGGTACCATATAT
>NW_006408666.1:569974-572655 GCF_000296735.1 Chrysochloris asiatica | reverse complement strand
AGTCTGTATATGGTTTCCAAGGAGTGACTGGTGGGTTTGAACCGCCAACCTCAAGGTTCAAACCAGCCTTGTGGTCCAGTGTTTATGCTACAGTGCCACACCAGGACTCCTTATAATACAACTCTAAGGCAAGACATTCTTGAGAGTGAAAAGGGACCAGGAACAATGGGTTACCAGATGATTAACAAAGATCTTTAAATAAAAAAGAAATTTCCATGATCATTAAGCAAACTCCCTTTCAAGTATTGATAGTCTAAGGATTGCCATTGTGGGTTGCTTTAGGTTAAAATGTGTGATTTGTTTAGCCAACATAATTTCCCACATGCTCTTGTCCCAAAACAGGATCCTTCAATGAAAAACACATTAAAAAATAATAATAATAATAAAAATATATATATATGGAGAGCTTTAGAGTTGTGAGATGAGGAGATGATTCTCATTGGAGTGCTGAAGAAAATGTTATGAAGGAGGTGATATTTCAGATGAACTCTGAAAGACCTGTAGCTGATCTCCAGGAAGATAAAGACTAATAGTATTTTGAGATTAAAGGAAGAACTTGTACAAATAATGAACCAACACAACATTATGAAGGCAGAAAATGGCATGTTGTGCTTGAGAAACAGTGAACAGTACTAACTTGAGTGACAATTTCTACGTGCTTTTATTATTTTATTCCTTCTCAAAGAATAAATGAATGCAGATTCCTAAACAAGCTTATTAAAGTACCCTGGTATCTTGTTATCCTGGGTACTTTTCTTAACAAGTTAAATATTTATGAGGTTACATTTTATTATAGACAAAAGATAAAATTTATTTGAAGTAATATTCAATAAAAAATTTATGATGATTGAAAAAGGTCATTGGTTGTAATGCTTGATAGCATTGGATGTAATTATCACAAAAGTTACTGAGCCAGCAGAAGACAGTGCAAACTAGGAAAAGACTAGAATTGGAAAAGGCTTGGCACTGGTAAGGAAAGTGCTGGGAACTAATGAGATAGTACCATAGTCATTCTAATCAGCAGATAACAGGGCCTTCTTGTGCAAGTAAATGCTATAGTTGCCATATTGAATTGCCCAGTCATCTGGCAGGTGGCTCATCAGTCATGCTGTGGGGCCTGAGATGCCATGCCTTTGTCATTGCTGATGCTTAGAACATGTCCCAGAGATGCTGGCATCACAGGGATGAAAGAAAAGTGAGAAAAAATTTGAAGTGTTCAACATATATTAATGCAGAAATTAATGAACTCTAAACATGTGTGGCTCAGCATTCTGGTGTGGTGCTGTGGCTTAATACACCAGACTTCAAACTCATTTGAACTGCAAGGTTTGTGGTTCAAGCTTACCAGATGCTCATTGGAAACTCTATACAGAGTTGCTATGGGTTGGAACTGACTCCACAACACTTAACAACAACAACAACAAACATGTGCCTCTGTGGGCTAAAGCACTGGACTGCAAGATTGGTTTCAACCACAAGGCCAGCCGCTCAACCTCACCAGCCACTCCTGGAAACCCTATACAGGTCACTAAGAGTCAGAACCAACCTAACGACAGCAACAGTAATACATGCTAACGACTCCTGATGTAACATTAATGGATAAGCACTGGACTGCTAACCACAAGATTAGCGATTTAAACCTACCAGTTCCTCCTCAGAAACCTTACAGAGGGTCTCTATGAGTCACAACAGTCTCAAAGGCACTTAACAATGCAACAGCAATACATACTAAAGGGGATAGGAATGTACATACCAGACTCAGAGAAGACAATGTTAAAATATTAAATTAAAAGTAAGAGAGTAGAGATAAATAGGTTTGCTTAAACAAACACAAAAAAGGAAGAAAGGGTCAAATTTCTCCTCAATACCAATAGTTTTTTCCACTTTACCCAACCTTGTTTCTATAATGCAGGTGAATTTTTTTTTCCTGCTGATTCATACAATATTGATATTTCTTTCCTAATTACCATGATTCCTTAACATCTGCCTTCTTCATTGAAAATCTATTCCGATTACTGAAATCACTTTCCTGTCCTGTCTCCCTGTAGGAAGGAATAAGCTGAAAGAGGAAGGGAGGGAACAAACAAACAAACAAACGAAACAACAACAAAAAATTAGTCCTACTGTAATAAATTTACACACAAAGATTACAAAATACAAAATAATATATCTAACAGAAACAATAAGAGGAAAAGCAAAATCAAAGTGATTAAACAGACTGCCAATGGGCTTAAAACAAAAACGTTTAAAATTCTCCAAGAGAAAAATGTCAACTAAAAAACCAGTATTTACTTAATAAAATAAAATCAATTAAATATTGTATGGAAATAATTTGTTATTGTTGTTTAGGTGCCACTGAGTTGGTAACGACCTAGAGCGACCCTATGCACAACAGAATGAAACACTGCCTGATCCAGTGCCAACCTCACTATCGTCGCCATGCTTGAGCTGGCAGATGCTGCACTATACCAATCCATCTGTCTGGGGGTCTTCCTTTTTTTCTCTGAGCCTCCACCTTACCAAACATGATATCCTTCTCCAGTGACTCATCCCTCCTGACAATATTCCTGAAGTATGAGAGATGAAGTTTGGCCATCTTGGTCTCCAAGGAGCACTCTGGCTGCACTTCTTCCAACACAGATCTGTTTGTTCTTTTGGCAGCCCATGGCACTTTCAATATT
>NW_006408666.1:561045-564372 GCF_000296735.1 Chrysochloris asiatica | reverse complement strand
ATGAATGAAAGAAAGGCTTGTATATCAACATGAATATATCTCAAAAAATACGTTGAGATAAACTTGTAAGTTGTATAATGATATGACATGCATAATACCACTATGAAAATATTTAAAGCATATAAAGCAATATTATTTTTTAACAGGTGTAATAAAAATATACACATCCATGTGAATGACATTTAAGATCATGAATAACTCTGAAGAAGGGATACACAGAATGGATTCAATATGGGGACATGAGATTTGAACAGCATCTTCAGTAAGGAGAGAAATAGAGCAGAATAAATAATGGAGATCCCAGCCACCATCACAAATATATATGGCCACTTGATTTATTACAAACAGACATGGCATTCCTGTTGGGAAAGAATGCTCTTTTGTGTACATGGTCCCGGGTGAAATTGGCTAGCCATATGGTACAAAATGAATCTTGAACCCAACTGAACAGTAGACACAAAAATCAATTCCAGATAGATTGTAGACATAAATTTGAAAACAGCAAAAATAGAACTTTAAGAGAAATACATAGGAGAATAAATATCTATGGTCTTAGAGGACACGGAAATGTCTAAACGTGTATTTAAACATGATACAAAAAACTCTCATCATAGGAGGAAATCTACAAATTGGACTAACAAATTATGTTCACCAAGAGACTTCATTAAGAGAGTGGAGAGACAAATGACTCACAGAGCATGAGCTGACACTTGAAATACATCCAAGGATTAGACAGAAATCATTGCTACAGCTTCACAGAGACCTTTATTCAACAAATATCAAACTGTGAATCTATTGTTTCTCAACACATCCTCTACGTAAGTCCATATCCTTCTAAAAGCAGTTTCTATCTCTCTAACACTTCTGTGAAGAATTCTGCACTCTTCAATTTATAAATCAAAACAAGCAGTTTTGGCATCCCCAAGGGACACAAATAACCCTCCTTTTAAATGCTTTCTGAGTTTGGAGGACAAAAAGAAGTATGAAGGGGTAAGATCGAGGCTGTAGGGCAGATGGGATAAAGTTTCCCTAGGATATTATTGTAGGTCAGTCCCTGCTACCCTCCAAGAATCCACAGGTGCATGTTGGGAAAAATAACAAGACCAAACTGTCCTGGTCTCTTCCTTCAATACAATTTTCAGTTTTCTTAAAACTTCTTTCTAATATGTTCCTGTGATTGCCCTGTGTCCTTTGAGAAAATCTATCAAGATTCACCTTTTAAGATCTCCAAATAACGGTTGTCATAATCTTTCAGGTGGATCTCTCAGCCCTGAATTTAAGTGGCCCAGCACATACCCTTGAAAAAGGTTTGGTTGGACCTTGCTTTCAGTATTTCATTGGTAAATCCAAGATTCATCTCCAATTATGATTAATTTCATAAACTTATCTTCACTATCTTCAATCTTGATTAAAAGACTGATGGAAGACCAACTCTTTGAGCTAACTAATCTTGCAATGCTTTTGTCATCCATCAAGTCAAAAACTTGCTAAAGCCAACATGTTTGTTTAAAATTAAAAATGACTAGCTTAAAAATGAAAACTTCTTAGCTGTAGCCAAACACTTTAATGGAATTAGTTGCTGGTCCTGGGGGTTTGGGACCACATTCTTAGGGGACACCAAACACCAAGGTCAATTGGTATAACACAGCCCACAGAAATAATATTCTAAATCCAACTTTGGTAAATGGTGCCTGGGGCCTTAAAAACTCATGAATAATAAGGAGCTCTGGTAGCATAGTGGTTACGAATCAGGCTGCTAATCTCATGGTCAGCAGTTCTAAACTATCAGCTGTTCCACAGAAGAAAGATGAGGCTTTCTGCTCCCGTAAAGACTTACAGCTTTGGAAACCCTTTACAGGGTCACTATGAGTCGGAACTGACTCCACGGCACATAATCACAACAACAAAACCATCTAAGCAACTACTGAGCTCTCCTGTCTTGAGGATAGAAGACTGATGAAAATTTAAAAGGCATGGAAGCAATTAGTCCAATGGCTAATAGACCACAAAAACACCAGTCTCCTTGACACAGAGACTAGAAGAATTAGATGGTGCCAAGCTACCACTATCATCTGCTCTAAAAGTGATCACGTTAGAGGGTTCTGGATACAGGGGAAGAAAAATGTGAAACAAAACTAAATATCATCAAAAAGACTTGGCTTAAAGAGACTTGTCTGAAAGAGACTGCTAGAACCCCAGAGACCATGGCCCTTCATTACCCTTCAAGCCTGGAAATATGCTCATCCTTGGGACTCAAGTTGAACCAGAAGAATGGGTCTCTATAAGGTGAGCAGTAACAATTGGGAGGTATAGGCTCCTTAGAATAATCAACCCTTTAAGATTTAAAAAGGCAGCCTTGCCCAAGGACACAATTCCAAAGGCAGAAAGGATTGGGGAAAGAGGAGGAATGGAAATGGGAAGTGCAAGTAGGAAGTGGAAGAAGAGATGTGCCATTTGGGGTTGTAACCAATTACTTGAAACAAAATGCATATGAATTGTTGAATGGAAAACGGATTTTATCTGTAAACCTTCATCCAATGCACAATAAAATTGTTTAACGCAGTAAAAGATATAGAACACAAGGCTCTATCTTTTAATCATTTTAATTAAACAATAAATGGAATCATATGATTTTAAAACATTGAAAATGTCAAACCAAGTGAGATTCCAATTTCAATCGTTCTTGCATAACTGGTCATTCTGTGGCCGGATTCTACCAGTTTCTGGACTTCAGCCCCAGTTTCTTCAGAAGTCTAAGTTAACATCTTTCCTCTCTTAACACATTGTAAGGTCTTCCTGACCTTCCCCAAAATGTTCTATCCATCTAAAAACAGTTATGTTATATGGGGTTATAGCACAATAAACTTGTAAAATTTCAATGATTTAGGAAGGTGTCCACTTGAATTTTGTTAAAAATGTGATATTAGCCCTTACCTCAAAATCGTTGTTTTCCTTGCATATTTTTCCCCTCACCTTAAAGGCACCCTAGGAAAGTGTATTTCTGAAAGAACTTGTCTGGCACTGTGGGTTAAGGTGTCAGACTGCAAAGCCATTTGAACTGCAAAGTCAGCAGTTGAGGCTCACCAGCTGCTCCTAGAAAACCCTACACAGGGTCGCTATGGGTCAGAACTGACTCTACAGCACTTAGCAACAACAACAACATTCATTTACTACTTGGGAGTCCAGGTGTGGTGCTGTGGAAGCTATAAGGTTGGTTTGGGCCATATGGTCAGCAGTTCAAACTCACCAGCCACCCCTTGAAAGCCCTATACAGGGTCACTATGAGTTGCAACCAGCATGACAGCACTTAACAACAACCTTAAACAT
>NW_006408666.1:557582-559515 GCF_000296735.1 Chrysochloris asiatica | reverse complement strand
AGGTACAGATTTCTCAAAAGTACAATTAGGTGTTCTGGAATACTCATACTTCTCAATGTGGTCCATAGCTTGTCATGATCCACACAGTCAAAAGTCTTCGCGTAGTCAATAAATCATAGGTAAATATCCTTCTGGTATTCTCTGCTTTCAGCCAAGATCCATCAGATATCAGCAATGATATCGCTCATTCTACGGCCTCTTCTGTATCCAGCTTGAACCTCTGGAAGTTCTCTGTCAATGTATGATTGTAGCCGTCTAACCCACAAACTCAACAACACTTAACAACAACAGCAAGGCACATACCTAACAGAAATGTATAGATATGGTCATGGCTTTATTCATAATAGCCCAAAAGAGACAATCCCCTAATAAGCATCAACAGTATTACATATTTTTGTAATTAGCTGACATATTCATATAATGGAGCTACATACGGGAATGAGAGTGAACAAATGATTGCTACACAGAAAAGCATGGATGAATTTCACAAACATTATGAACAGAAGAAACTGAACACAAAATTGTACGCACTGTATTATTCCATCCTCTCAAGTTCCAAGGCACCAGACACATCTGTAGTGCTATGAGTTAGTCTAGTAGGTTTCCAGGGAAAGAACTCATAAGGGAAGCGTCTCATATGGTTTGCCCTGGTCCTGGTAATACCCTTTTCCTCTTGGTTTGGGTGTGAATTCCACAGGTGATTTCTCTTTATGAAAATTTGTCTTGTTTGATATATATCAACAAAAAGGTTCAGAAAATCCTCAGAAAACCTATGAAAAAGATAAAACCTATGGAATGACAGAAAAGCATTGCATTCTGGACCACATTAGAACTGAAGAAAAGGCATCTTTGGAAGAAGCCCAGCAAAGTTATGCATTTCTCCTGCTGACCTCTTCATCTACCTCCTCTCACACTGAGAGGTTCCTCTGAGCTCCCTGCAGACAGAAAGGCTTTAAGCTCATTATCTAACAGAAAGTATATTAGAGTCCATGTGTTCTGAAAGTAAACTCAATATTTTTGTTTGATGTAGGCAAAGTATGGCCTTCAAAGCTTTTTTCATGTGTTCTATTGACTGATAGATGTGATTTCATCTATCGATATTGAAATGCGTACTTGTTTTAAAGCATTGCTTTAAATAGCTCATCACAAAGCGAAAAACTCTACACACTGAGTGGTGAAAGCTCTTGGGAATGACCTGAAGAAGCTGATTCCCTGGTTCACACAGAGCTTCTCTTCAACGAAGCATGTCTACTGCAGGATTGTTCTCTGTGTTAGTTTATGCAAAGTACCAGGTCCAAAGGCCTCGCTGCAATGCCCTCACTTCTACATGTTTTTTTCTGTCAAAACCTCAGAAAGTTTATCTTGTAAACATAGATGTGTATACTATAAAATGTGTATGGAAGGGAAAAGGTCTTAAAATAGTCAAACAATTTTGAAAACGAAAATTAAGCCAGAAGAATCAGGCGTCCAGATGTTATGGCTTGCTCTGTAGCTAGAGCAACCAAGGCACTGATATTGGCAGAAGAATATACATATAGAATAATGGAGTCAAACATAGAGTTCAAGAACGTTGTTGTTAGGTGCCATCAAGTCAGTACTGACTCATAATAACCTTATGCACAGTAGAAAGAAACACTGCCCGATCCTGGGCCAACCTCACTATCGTTGCCATGATTGAGCCCATTGATGCTGCCACTTTGCCAATCCAGCTTGCTGGGAGATTTCCTCCTTTTTTCTGACCCTCCACTTTACCAAGCATGATATCCGTCTCCAGCAACTGGTCCTTCCTGACAATATGTTCAAAGTATGAAAGATGAAGTCTGGCCATCCTGGCCTTGGAGGAGCACTCTGGCTGCACTTCCAACACAGATCTGTTGGTTTTTTTGGCAGCCCATGGCACTTTCAATATTCTTCTCCAACACCATGACTCAAA
>NW_006408666.1:554948-556662 GCF_000296735.1 Chrysochloris asiatica | reverse complement strand
GTCTGCCTCGCTTTGGAATGGGCACAAATATGGATCTCTTCCAATCAGTCAGCCAGATAGTTATCTTCCAGATTTCTTGGCAGAGATGAGTGAGTGCCTCCTGTGCCGTCTCTTTTCTTGAAATATTTCAATTATTATTATTCCATCAGTTCCTGGTGCCTTGTTCTTTGCCAATTCCTTCAATGCACCTTGGACTTCCTCCTTTAGTATCTTTGGCTCTTGATCATATGCTACCTCTTGAAACTGTTGAACATCAACCATTTCCTTTTGGTACAGTGACTCTGTGTATTCCTTCCATCTTCCTTTGATGCTTTTTGCATCATTCAATAATTTGCCCGAAGAATCCTTCAATAATGAAAGTCAAGGCTCGAATTTTTTCTTTAGTTTCCTCAGCTTGAGAAATGCTGAGCGTGTTCTTCCATTTTGATTTTCTAACTCCAGATCTTTGCACATTTTGATGTAATATTTGGCTTTATCTTCTCGAGCTGATCTTTTAAATTTTCTGTTCAGGTCTAGTATCTCCTCATTTCTTCCATTTGCTTTAGCATCTCTATGCTGGAGAGCAAGTTTCAGTGTCTCTTCTGACATCAAGAACAGAATCACACAAGCATGCCCAATTAATTCTTCCTGGTGTGGTACTATAGGATAAGCAATGGACTTGATTTGAACTGCAGGGTGACAGTTCAAACCCACAAGACACTCATCGGAAACCCTGTATAGGATTGCTATGAGTCAGAACTGACTCAATGGTGCTTAACAACAAGTTTTTTTGTTTTTTTACAAAGGAGCAAATTCAGTGGAGGAGGAATAAATGGCATTGAAATAATTGGACATCCACTGGAAACATAAATACATCTTGATCTAAACCTCCTACTTTATACAAAAAATAGCTCAAAATGGATCATGAACTTAAATGTAAACTAAAAAAAAAACAAAAAACTCTATAGAACTCCTAAAGTAAACATAGGATAGACTCTGTGAGACCCAGGACTGACAGAGTTCTTAAGGATTAAACCAAACGTTTGATACAGAGAGAGAGAGAGAGAGAGAGAGAGAGAGAGAGAGAGAGAGAGAGAGAAAAGATAAATTACAAGTCATTAAAACTAAAAGTGCTTGTTGCTCTGTAAACAACCCTATTAAGAATAAGAAAAAGACAAATTACCCACTGAAATATTTTCTAAATTTGTGTTAGATTATATAAGGAATTCAAACTACAACAGTAAGAAAATAAACTATTCCATTAGAAAATGAGTAGATCACATATAAATATGGTGGAATATGTACTGATAGTCATTGTATGACTTTTCCATTCCTTCAAATGGCAAATAAGCACAAGAAAAGTTGCTCAACATCATTAGTCATTGTTATTGTGGGTCTTTGAGTCAGTGCATACTCTTAGTGACCCTGTATAGAATTTCTGAGGAGCAGCTGGTGGGTATGAACTTCCGACCTTGTGGGGAGCAGACCAGTACTTATCCTACAGTGTCACACCAGGACTCCTACATTAACCATTAGATAAATATGAATTAAAACCACAATGAAATGCCATAACACATCTATCAAAGTGGTTTGAATAAAATGTATTGATAACACACCATGCCAGAGAGAATGTGGAAAAGCTGGATTATTTTTACATCACTAGTTGCTGTTGTTGAGTGCCTTTTGAGTTGATTCTGATTCATAGCAACCCCTGTATAAGATTTTCAAGGAGTGG
>NW_006408666.1:547574-553788 GCF_000296735.1 Chrysochloris asiatica | reverse complement strand
CAATCTCCCCAATGTAGCATCACTTATTCCATTTTCTCCTGATGTTTCTTGTTTCCATTCCTCCTTCTTTTCCAACCCTTATGAACCTTGTCCTTGGGTAAATGCTACCCTTTAGATCACAAATGGTTGACCATTCTATGGTCTGACTACCTCACTAGTGCTCCCCACCGCCCCTCCCCTGTTTACCTACCTAATTCTAATTTTGTTGTTGTTAAGTGCCATCGAGTTCTGACCCATAATGATCCTGTATAGGGTTACTGAGGAGAAGCAGGTGAGCTTGAACCACCAAACTTGTGTTTCAAACCAACTTTGCAGTCTAGCACATTAACCCATAGCATCATGCCAGGACTCCTAATGCTTTGTTGAAAATTAAGCAACTGGGGTGAGTTAAATTCCAGACCTATAGAATGACCAAGGTCACAAATCTCTATTTGACCAGTAAGCCTGATCATTTTTTTTATGATTTTAAGTTTCATTCTACATTTTTTCCCACTCTACCCAGGACCTTCTAATGTGATCCCTTTCAGAGAGGTTGGTAGTGGTAGCTGGCACCATCTAGTTCTTTTGGCCTTGGGGTCAGGGAGACAGACATTCCCATTGGACTAATTGTTTCCAAGTGTCTTCAATGTGCATCACTCTTCTTTTCTCCGGACAGGGGTAGATTGGCAGTTTCTCATAAAACTAAAACTGTATTTATCCTTCGACCCAACAATTTTCTTGGACATTTACCCCAGGGTAATCAAAGCTTATTTTCACACACAAACTTGTATATCAATGTCTAAAACCACTTTATTTATAATAGCCCAAAAGTGAAAATACGAAATGTCCTTCAATAGATGAATTATTAAACAAATAGTGGTACATTCATACTATGGAATACTATAAATTTGAGCTGCCATCCTTACAGTTATCAACACAAAAACTAATCCATGTCACCAGGGCTCCTTAAAACAGTTATAGGGATAGAAAACAGATGAATGAATGCCAGAGATCAGGAATGGAGCAGGAGGTGACAAGTGTGTTTATACAGGTGTAGCTAGAGAGAATCTGGTGGTGACTTAAGCATCTTGATTTTGGTGGTGATTATACAAAGCTACATATGTGATAAAATTGCATACTACTTCATACAGACACAGATGTGTGAAGCAGATGAAATCTGAATAAGTTCGACGGGATTTGTTGCTTTTGTTAAGTGCCATCGAGTCGATTCCTGACTCATAGGAACCCTCTATAGGGTTTCTGAGGAGTAGTTGGTGGGTTTGAACTGCTGACCCTGTTGTTCATAGAGTAATGCTTATCCTACAGCACCACCCCAGGAATCCTCTGTGGGATATACCAAGGTCAGTTCCCTGGCTTTGATCATTTTTGCAAGATACTGGCATTGGGAAAGGCAGTGCAAAAGGCACAAAGGACTGCCCTGAATATTTATTTGCAACTTCTCGTGAAACTATAATTATTTCTAAATAAAATGTTAAAAGTAAGAGGAGAATAAACCTTTATTTAAAAAGGGTAACACATAACTTATAGCTTCACCTCAATGCCACATAATAAGGTTGACAGTTCAAACCCACTTGCCACTCCTTAGAAACCCTATCAAGTGTCACTATGAGTTGGAATCCACTCAACGACACTTACCAACAACCAACCTCAATGACTTCACCTCAACACCATATTATGATTACTAGATTAAAAGATGTTGAAACAGATGAGACACTGTGAATACCTAACGTGAATACCTAACACTCCCTCTCCTCAATTACTGACATTGTGAAATTGCAAAGACCAGATTACTATGTGAAAATTAGCATTCCACAAAAATGGAGGAGGACATTAGATTAAAAATGGAGGATAGTCATCTTCATCATCTCATAACTGCCAAATTATGTCATTATATAACTTCCGAGTTATAGCGTTGTTATGACTCAGAACTGTCTTATGGGCAGCTAACAAGATTGTTACTGCAATTTAAAAGGAGAAATGATTTTTCAACTGTTGTATTTCTCAGGTTCAGTTGTCAGATATTTATTATCAACTGGAACATTTCATAATAGCACTTCCCTTCTTTTGTGCTCAAAGAATATAATTCACGGGAAAAAAAATTATAATCTGTGTTCTAACTTCATAACTGGAATTAATTTCTTGTGCACATCTCAGAGATCCATACTATCCAATTGCTAATGTAGTCAAAGTTTTATAATATTCAAGTTGGCAAGATTTTAATTTGAATTGTTAGCCTCCATAGGCAAAAACTGTAAGTCAATAAAATTCTAATATCTTGTATAAGTGATGTCAGAGGCTTTTTTCGGATTTACCAAATGTTTTGACAGCACAACTGCCATGTTTCAGCACACCTTCAATATACAATGCCTCTCAGCCTAGAGGATCATCTTTGTGAACTGTATCAGACAGCATTCTAAGATGCCTAGGGTCAGGAAAATATTCAAAATTATATTCTAACATATGTCCATTATGGTGTTTCATATAATAACATGTAGTTGAATATAGACCTGTTATTGTTGTTGTTGAGTGCTGTCATGTCAGTTCTTACTCCTAGCAACCCTATATAGGGTTTCTGAGGAATGACTAGTGAGCCTGAACCACTGACCCTGCAGTTCAAACTGACCTTACAGTCCAGCGTATTAAGCCACAACACCACACTAGGACTCTTGAAAATAGACCTAAGTGTCCACAAGTAAGAGTTTTGGACTCAGATTTCAATAAAACACTGATATTTTGAAAAGCTGAAGAACCAAGTACCTTCCTCAACATAATTTTCTGCACCCTAGTTTGTGTGTGATGAAAAATCTTTTGATTATGTAATTTCATAACGAAAGTTATCTTATAACATAAATCGTATTGTGATACAGAGAATGTGGAATGAAAATACTTTTTTGTGCTTTAGGTTTTAAACTGTTATTATTCATGTACAAGTTAACTTAAAGAAGTTTATAGAAAAATTCCACTTGTCCACGAATATTTGAAGCCTCCTCGCATAACTAGTTATTTATTATTCAAAGTATAAAGTACAAAAATAGCAATTGTTTGTTGTTGTTTTATTAACTCCAATCACATTAGTTCTGACTCACTTATACTGACTCATACTTACCTAACATCAGTATGAGTAAATAATCAATTAGCATTTATAAATATGTACAAAATAAAACTTTTCATGTTTTATTTTTTGAGTCTCACATGAAAATGATAAATTATGTATTATAATCCCCAAACAAAATTGGAAGAAATCATTGTTGAGATGGTTCTGCAGGTTAATGTGCTGGACTATAAGGTTGGTTTGAACTGTGAGGTTAGTGGTTCAAGCTTAGCAGTCACTCCTCAGAAACCCTATGCAGGGTCACTATGAGTCAGACTCAACAGTGCTTCACAACAACAACAACTAGTAACTGACAGGTCTGAGACTTGAGCCCAAGATTTTTTTTTTCATCCCATCACTTTTCTACTATAGCTTGCACTTCCCCCAGGAGTCCAAAGGCATCTGATTGCTCTCCATAATCCTCACAGGGCACACAAAACAGGAGCAACCAAGGAGTAAGGAATTGATGGAGTTATAAGCAACATCCTCACAGGTGTGACTAAGCCATGGGGGGAGAACCAACCTTTCTATTTTGAAGTGGAATTTTTTTAATATCCTAAATTCCATAGAGGCACTTTCACGAGCTTTTGGAAGAGGACATTTGAAATTCATCCTGTGTTCACTGAGCATCTACTCCATGTAAGGGGGGCATTTGTGGTCCAGAAGTAGAATTCTCACTTTCTATGTGGGAAACCCAGGTTCAATTCCAGACCAATGCAGCCAATTCACAGCCACACCAACTCATCTGTCAGCAGAAGCTGTGAGTTATTATGATTCTGACCAGGGTTCAGAGCAGCTCTGGAACTAAGAAGGAAACTAGGAAAAAGGTCCTGGTGATCTACTTCTGAAAATCAACCAGTGAACACCATATGGGTCATAATGATTCAATCCTTAACAGATCATGGGGATGGAGCAGGACTGAACAGTGTTTTTTTCTATTTTTCATGGGGTCATTAGTGGGAGGTCCACTGAAGGGCAGGCAGCTAACAACATGTAAGGAACTGTGCTGGACACTGGATAGAATGAGCAAGTTCTTTCCTCCACTAGGGCGTGGATGTGATGAGCAAATGCATAGTTTACCAGAGTACAGTGGTAGCAGTCAGGTGTCAGTCTGGGAAGTAAAGCCACTATGAGGGTATGAGGGAAGAGAAAGGAGATTTGGAGGAACAGAGAAGAAGTCTGCTTGGAACACTGGAGTGAGTCAGCAAGTCAGAACATGAAAAGGCAAATGTGTTCAGCAAAGGGAGAGATTGTGGAGGTCTCTGTTGGTCAGCACAGTTAGCAGTCAGGTAGACAAGGGAGACACATAGACAAGGAGTGTGAGCGTTAGCTGGAATCTACAATTCTAAGTAAACATCAGTGTGGTCACTGTATTTCAACACAGAACATATAACAGTAGCAGCCTCCCTTCTACCTTTGAAATCCATTTAAGTTTCTAACTTGGGAAACTGTAACTTGAAACAAACAAGGAAGGGGATTCTGGGAATTATAGCTGTGCTGAAGGATAAGCACTGGACCGCAAGGTTGGTTTGAACAACAAGGCTGGTGGTTCAAATCAATCAACCTCTCCTAAAAAATCCTACACAGGTTCAGTAAGCCGGAAGAGACTTGACAGCATTTAACAGCAACAACAAAAGTGTAACTACAGTGACAATTAAAAAAAAAAAAAATCAACTCATCTAGTTAGACCAAGGAAAAGCTAGAGCACACATGCAAATTGCATATAATAGACAAAGACAGTGGGAGATGGGCCAGAGGTAAGAAGCCATGTTTGGGAGAAGCTAAGTGGCACTGTGGATGAATGTGCTGGACTGCAAAGTCAGTTTGAACCAGAAAGTCAGTGGTTCAAGTTCACCAGCTGCTCCTCGGAAACTTTATACAGGGTTACTGTGGGTCAGAACCGACTCAGCAGCATTTAACAACAAGGGAAATTCCCATGCTTTATGTTTACTGCCTTTCCTCTTCATTCAAACATTCTGCTCTAGTGGAGATTATGCAGGTATTGAAGGCAGACACTAAGGTTGAACCTTTGTCATATAGTATTGACTGTGTAATTGAGGTCAAGTTGTTGAACCTCTATGAGGCTCAGCTGTCTCAGTTGTAAAATAGGTAATATCAATGTGTACCTTAAAGAATCATGAAGATCACGTGGAAAGCTGTAAGTGAACATTAAGCAAACATCTCCCTCTTTTTCCCTTCCCTTGCTCTGCTTTTCTAGTTCTCTTTACAGGCTTATAGTCAATTTTGAGCTGCACATCAACTCTGGCCTCAGCCTGTGATCTGGATGGATGCAGATATTCATGATAACTGCTCTCATAAATAATTTTTAAATGTGCCCTGCCCTCTGAACTTCCTTTCCAAATACTGGAGCCCGTATTTTTAAAGCATCCCAAGATTCCCTTTTTACATTGTTATCTGAAGTATATTATGACCTTAGAGAGGGCCAGGGTCTATAGACTATATAGGAATGCAAAAGGCAAGGGCGTAAATAAATGTTCCCTTCCTGGTGTTTTCGATGAGCACAGATTTCTCTATTTCTTTGTACAAACCTCTATGTTCATCATTGGGGTTTGCATTTATACACTAAGTGTTTGAGCACTTTCTTCCACTTGTTGTCAAGTGCCATCGAGTTGGTTCTGACACATAGCAACACTATATAGGGTTTTGGAGAAGCAGCTAGTGAGCTTGAACCACCAACCTTGTGGTTTAAAAGGACTTTGCAGTTCAGCACTTAACCCACAGTGTCACACCAGGACTTCTTCCACTTAGTCCTGAGCTCTTCAAGATGTCTGGTAAAGAGATTTCCAAGTGTAGGTGTGTGTGATAAGGGTCATGTGTGTGGTCCTGTCTAGTCACCCCTCTTTTCATCTGCTGAGTGCCTGCTTGTCATTTATCATGGTGGATAATCTATTCCAGATTGAAGTTGTTGTCTCGTGTATCCACCCTACTAGAAGTAAAAACTGAGAAACTAACTCACACCGCCTCTAATTTTTCTTTTATTCTCTTCCATTTTGTATTATACTCACTGTACTTCTTTGGAATAAATAAACTATAATCAGATATGAGACTTTTTATAAATGTGAATGGAGAAGTTAAGACTCGGTGTGTGTGTGTAGGGGGGGG
>NW_006408666.1:526846-547189 GCF_000296735.1 Chrysochloris asiatica | reverse complement strand
TCAGTTAAGACTCGGTGTCGGGGAACACATAGAATGGGAAGTATTAGCTCAGTTAAGACTCGGTGTGTGGGGGGGGCGCATATAATGGGAAATATTAGCCCAGACGCACAAACCAGTTGGAGAATCCTTTGCAGCATCACTCAGCCAAGTTGAAGCAAAGAGATGTAGGGTTTCAACTGGTCAGATTTCTACAGGAATCCAAAATTCAAGATGACATTTCACACATGAACAGTCCTGAGCAGGGTAACATACAAGTCAGAGAGCAGAAACTGGGTTTGCGGTTTCAGCTTTTTGTGCTCCAGAGCCTCGGAGAAAGTGTCCATCAAGGATTTGTTGTCATAGAAGAAATTCAAGGCACCAAGAATGCAGAAGAGGAGAGTGAGCCAGGAGAGCTTCCCAAGGCACTTACCCCATGCTTTTCACATTGAAAGTGGGACTTGACCCTACTCTACCAGTGTAGCAGAAGCTTCAGAGAGTCACAAAAAGCAATGAATCTAAGACTTGTTAAAGATACTACGATAATTCAAATATAAGTAACAATATAGTTACAAATCACTATATAACTTGAAGGAATTTTCTTCATTGTATCATTGTTGTTGTGACGTGTCATCGAGTCAGTTCTGATTCATCGCCACCCTGTATAGGGTTTCTGAGGATCAGCTGGTGAGTTTGAAACACTGACCTTGCGGCTCAAACCGACTTTGAGGTGGAGTGCTTAACCTATGATGTCATATCAGGACTGCTCTTATTGAATTTGATGATTTAAATTAATTACTAACTACAAATATTTAAAACATTATGCAGTTATGTGTTGTTGTTGATCAGTCAACTATGACTCATAACAACCTTACACACAAGGGACTTCAAAAATTAAAAGATCAATTTCATTATCTTTTAATTTCATTTTTCCACAAACCTTTGAAGCTCTCAGGTATAATAACATGAGCCTTCACACAGTCCTATGCCACTTGGTGCTGCTGGTCTGTTTGAGGCCATGGCTGTGGCTATTGTATCATCCATCACACTGAGAGTCTGAAATATATGAAGAAAAATGTGGCATCAGGATTGAAGAAAGATTCATTAACAACCTGTGATATGCAGATACAGATGCTATACCTTGCTTGCTGAAAGTGAAGATGACTTAAAATACCTACTGATGAAGATCAAAGACCACAGCCTTTGATATGGGTTGCACCTCAAGATAAAGAAAACAAAATCTTCACCACAGGACTAATAAACAATATCCACATAAATGGAGAAGGGATTCAAGTTGCCAAAGACTTCTTTTTGCTCAGATCAACCATCAACACTCATGGAAGAAATCAAAAGATGTACTGCTTTAGCAAATCTGCTGCACACACCTCTTTAAAGTGCTAAAGATCAAAGATGTCAGGTTAAAGACTAAGGGATGCCTGATGCAAGCTATGGTATTTCCAATAACTTCCTATGCATGGGAACGTTGGCCAAGGAATAAGGAAAACCGTGAAAGAATTGATACATTTGAGTGTTGGAGGAGACTCGTAGAAATGTGGTGGACTGCCAAAAGAACAAACCATTCTATATTGAAATTAATACAACCAGATGATCCTTGGAAGTCAGGATGACCAGACATTATTTCTCATACTTTGGACATATTTTCAGGAGGGACCATAAGGATATTATGTTTGGTAAAGTGGAGAGTTGGAGAGACAGAGGAAAACCCTCCAACGAGATGGACTGGCACAGTGGCAGTAGCAAAGGGCTCAAGCATAGCAGGTTGATGCAGGACCAGACAGTGCTTCATTCTGTTGTGCAAAGGGTCTCTATGAGTGGGTATCAACTTGATGACCCCTAACAAAAACACTTTAAAAACTATGAGCCTTTTAATGAAAGGACTCGGATATTCAACATAGCACACAGATCCCGCTTAACTTCACCCTACCTCATCTCTTACTGTTCTCTCTTACACACTTTTGACTGTGGTCCTTTCAAATTTACCTTGTTGTTGTTGTTGCCCAAATCCTCATCTGTTCGCTAATGCCTGGAACATTTCTCCTCTTTCATTTCATCACTTACGAAAGTCCTACCTGTTTTTCAAGGGTTTGGTCTGTGTAGCATCATCTGTCACTCTTAGATTGGAATAACTACAGCTACATAATCCCCTAACAACTCTATTTGTACTCCCAACCCCCTTTATCTGTATGCATATTTAGGCTAAGTTCCCAAAGACCAATACTTTGTGTTTCATTTGGGTTTAAGGCATCATGCTTGGTAAAGTGGAGGGTCAGTGAAAAGAGGAAGAACCCCCCACCCCCAACCAGATGGATTGGCACAATGACAGCAGCAATGAACTCAGTGTAGCAACAATTATGAGGTTGATGCAGGACCTGGGAGGGCTTCATTCAGTTGTACATAAGGTCACTATGAATTGGTACCGACTCAATGGCATCTAACAACAACAACAAAGCTTGCTTTCTGTCTAGAATATATCACATAAACAACACATATCAGGGTAAATAAAAATGCATTGCTACAAAATCATAGAAAGCTTTATTTTAAAAAATATCAAAATGTGAAGCTACTGTCTCTTGCCACATCTTCCATCTATATCTAAGACTTCCAAAAGTTGCATATCCATCTTTGTAACCCTTCCCTGTGAATAGAACTGTACGATAAGCACTGGACTTCTAACAGTAAGAATGGTGGTTCAAACCCACCAGCCACTCCTCAGAAACCTTATACAGGGTCAGAAGCCACTTGACAGCATTTAGCAACCACAACCCTTCCCTGAAGAATTCTGCAGTCTTCAATTTGCTACATGCCAAGAGGCTCAAATCGTGTTCCTTGATTTGGGGGAGCAAAACGAAATCTGAGAATGAAAAGTCAGGGAGGTAGGGTGCCTGAGATAAGGCTTTCCAATGAAATTCTTGTAAGACAACCCTTGCTATCTTGAAAGTATAAGCGGGGGCATCATTGTAATGGAAGCATTTTAGTTTTGTTTTTGTTTTGTAGGCACCCTCATGACACTAAAACAAGTGTAATGCTGAGAGAAAATATTTGCAGCCATCACAGATAGCAGAGCTATGTTTAAACATATTTTGTTTGGAATAAACCTATGCTTATATGAAATGGAACTCTAGTAGCAGTTCATCTTCCCCTGGTACTTGTGAACTGAATTGATGTATGCATGCATGAATGGATGGATGGAAGGATGTCTGGGTGGATGATGGATATATGGATGGATGGGTGGGGTAATGGATGGGTAGATGATGGATGCATGAATGGATGGGTGGGTGGATAGGTGGATGATGGATGGGTGAATGGGTGGCTGGATTGATGAATGGATGGACAGATGGGTGGATAGATGATGAGAAAGCTATATATATATTTCTAAGTCAGCCACTGCCTGACTCCCATGGTAAAATTAACATTTTTATGGTGTGTTTTGTGCAAAGTGACTAAGATCCTTCTATCTCCACTCATACTTTCCGTCCACACTGTGACATACCTTATTTAAGAAGTTTGAGAATGTTAATACTGCCCCAAATTAATATCTATATAAAATAAAAGGAGCAATCTTATTAATAGCAAAAGTGTTGCTGTGAGCTTATATAACAAAAGAAGTCATAATAATGATTTGTAGATTAAAATTCAATGTATGTTGTGAACATATTTACATATGTTTGTTTCCACCTCTGCTAATCAAAAGTTGGTGATACGAGTTCATCCAGTGGTGCTGTAATCGTTTAGGTGGTGTGTCAACTTGACTGAGCTGGGATTCTCAGTGGTTTGATGGTTGAGATACAGCTGTCCCCCATGATGTGATTTGATGTGATAAACCAAGAAGAAGATTAAAGGTGGGAAACACCTCCCTTAATCCCATCCCTACCTGGATCCAATTTATGGCAGACTCCCAAGGAAGTGCATGCAAGACCTTTCTCTTACAAGAGGTAAAAGGAGAGAGATTTGAGCAGAGAAGGATGGAGCTACTATAACCAATATAGAAAGTCTAGTAGAATGTGTCCTTTTGTCCTGGATTCCCTGTACTGTGAAGTGCCTAGATTTAGAGAAAGATTGATGCCAAGACACATGGAGAACTTCAAGGAATGCTGGACCTAAAGATGCTCAAAGGATACAAGAACCTTTCTACAGAGACAGTGCTCTGAATTTGGACTTCAAGCATTTTAAACTGTGAAAGAATAAATTCCTGGTTCTTCCAGCCCTCCACTTGTGATATTTCTGTTACAGCAGCATTAGGTAAGTAAGGTTATCAGGAGGGACCAGTCCCTAGAGAAGGAGGTAACAAATGTAGAGGATAAGCAAAGTAGAGTAAAACCCCAGGTGAAATAGAGGGACACAGTGATTGCCACAGCACCTAGAAAGAAAGGTCTGATGAAGTACTTTAGAATAACACCACAACTAAGCTCACTGCTATCGAGTCAATTCCAATCAGAGTGCCCCTATATAGGATTTCTGAGATTATAAATCGGGATGGGAGTAGACAGCCTCATCTTTCTTCCATGGAGTGGCTGATGGTTTTGAATTTCCATCCTTGTAGTGAGCAGCCCAAGCCCTAACCCACAGCATAAAAATGCCCCTTACTTCTGAACACTCAGCCATTAGAAAGTCTATGGAACACAGCCATTGAAATCCTGTGAGAAGAAGCTGAATGGTTACTGGCTCTGTCCCATTGGTGCTTATTTGATGAAGCTATAAAGTGATTTCCATTGTTATAATTGAGCATTTCCTCACAAAAGAATGCCAAGAAGCCTCGGATGTCTCCATTCACCCTTTCTGTTTCCCAGAAGGACTTAATCTATTGACAATATATTCAGTGGCCATCACCAACATACAAATCAGATTAATTTTTAGAAGAAATCAAAGATTCCCTTATTACCTAGATGATGATTCCATTTGTGTTAATATTTTATCATAGTCAAAATAATTTGAATTTCTATGTTTAAAATGGAGTCAAAGAATATTAAGGCTAGAAAAATTATACTAATGCGTAAGGACCGTGATTTTGTGTTCCATGCCTTCCAAATGTTTTAACATCTCTGAGCTTTAGTGTCTTATTCTAAAGAGCTAGAAACAAATGTGGTAACTTGTCCTTGGAATGATTTTGAGATTGAATAAGACAATGTACATAGGAATATAGAGCATTTTGGTCATTTATGGCACAAAGCAACCATTTGCAAAATTCTAGTCAGTAGTTGTATTTTTGTAAATGTTGGGGAGAAGATTGTTATGACCTTATTTTAACAGTCTAAGGATGTGGGAATTTATGTGAAATTGTTCAATTTATAATCAATTTATCTTAACTTGTCCATAGTTACCTCTAGAATTAACTGCTATGTGTGAGTAAGTACATGCAGAACCTGTACATAGACCAAGAGGCAGCTGTATGAACAGAACAAGAAGATACTGCATGGCTTAAAATAAGAAAAAGTGTGTTTCAGGGTTGTATCCTTTCACCATACTTATTCAATCCAAGGAAATAATTCAAGAAGCTGGACTATATGAGGAAGGATATGGTATTAAGACTAGAGGAAGAGTCATTAACAACCTAAGATACACAGATGACACACCTTGTTTGCTCAAAGTGAAGAGGACATGAAGAACTGACTGATGAAGATTAAAAAAAAAAAAAAAAAAAACTAAAAAACTAAAGGCTTCCCTATGGGTGGTCTCAATATAAACAAAACAAAAATCCTCACAAACAGACCAAAAAGCAACATCGTAACAAACAGATAAAATATGGAAGTTGTCAAGAATTTTCATTTTCCTTGCATCCACAATCAATATCCATGGAAGCAGCAGTCAAGAAATCTAAAGACATATTGCATTGGGCAAATCTGTGCCTGTTGCAGTCTCAGAAGCACTGTGGAGAAGTTCTACTCTGTTCTATAGGGTTATTATAGTTGGAATTGTCTTGATGACAGTGAGTGGACCCAAGTAATAGTGTTTTGAATTGCCTCATATGCATGCGAAAGTTGGACAAGGATTAAGGACAACAGAAAAATTTTATGCATTTGAATTAAAGTGACAGAGAGGAATATTGAATATACCATGGACTTCCAGAAGAACAAACACATCAGTTTTAATAGAAGTACAGCCAAAATGCTCCTTCGGAGTGAGGATGACAAGACTTTATCTCACATACTTTGGATGCGTTATCAGACCCTAGGGACCAGTCCCTAGAGACAGAGGTAACAAATGTAAAGGATAAGCAAAGTAGAGTAAAACCCCAGGTGAGATAGGGGCACACAGTGACTGGCACAATAAGATGAAACATAGGAATGATTAGGAGGAAGACACAGGACTTGGCAGTGTTCCGTTGTACATGGAGTTGTACATGGAGTTGCTACGAGTTGGAACTGACTTGATGGCACCTAACAATAACAGCAACATATCAGTGAGTCTATAAATTTAAAAATCAAAATAAACAAATGAAAAATGGTTCATAACAGTAAATCTGGTGATTGAATAAGAAGCTAAATGTAGGCCGTAGCAGAATCAGTCTATGAAGAAGAAAAAAAAAAAAAATTATACAGGAAAAGCAATATTGTAAAACACTCTTCAAAGATGGTGTTTATAGCACAATTCTTCTACTCAGTTAAAGAACAAACAGGGGGGTGGGGAAGAAGGCAAATCTGAAATTTCAGAGGATAGGTTTGTAAATCAAAACTTAAATGGAGTTATTGTCGTGTTCTGGTACCATGTTTTCCTCTGACCTCCACTGAGCCAATGATACCTTCTCTGGCTTCTTCACAAGTACTTAGTGCAAGAATCTACATGCCCTCCCTCCAGAGTCCACATGGGTCAGCAAATCTGGAGTGCTAATGGTTTTCTTATAAGCTTTCCCACACTTTTTGCCTTGGCTCAAACCTCAATTCAGTATCATTTATCATAAGTTAACTCTTTGACCTTCAAATGTAAAATAGGGCCTGGCAATGCAGCCAAACTATAGTGGTCAGGATGCTGAGAGCTTTGCTGCTCTCTGATAAAGGCTTATTTCCAATGTGCTTAAATTTCTTTTCAGCTAAGGCAGAAATTGGCTATAATTTTGTTGATATTATATATCTTCTTTAGGACAATATAAAGTTTGGCTAAATCACTCTAGCTGTGTTATATCCAGAGTCTCAATATAGCACTGTAGAATAAGCACTCGACCATAAGGTCAGTTTGAACCACAAAATCAGCAATTCAAATTAACCAGCTACTCCTTGGAAACCCTATGTTGTTGTTGTTAGGTGTCATCACGTTGTTACCGACCCGTAGCGACCTTATGCACAGCAGAACGAAACACTGCCTGATCCTGGGCCAACCTCACTAATGTTGCCACACTTGAGTCCATCGATGCTGCCACTTGGCCAATCCATCTAGTTGGGGGTCTTCCTCTTTTTCTCTGACCCTCCACCTTACCAAACATGATATCCTTCTCCAGCGATTGGTCCCGCCTGACAATATGTCCAAAGTATGAGAGACAAAGTTTAGCCATCTTGGCCTCCAAGGAGCACTCTGGCTACACTTCCTCCAAAACAGACCTATTGGTTCTTCTGGCAGCCCATGGCACTTTTAGTATTCTCCTCCTACACCACAATTCAAAGGCATCAATTCTTCTTCTACAATAGTCATCTCTTATGCTGTCTAAAGAAGGTATTTGAAATGAACAAATCATTGGTTTTGCAGAATTCTATCATGCATTCTCCAGCATCATTTCTAACCTTTGCATTCCAATCACCAGTAATGATCAATACATCTTGATTGTATTTTTGATCGATTTCAGATTGAAGAAGTTGGTAGAATTCTTCTATTTCATCCTCACTGGTTTTAGTGGTTGGTGTGAAAATTTGAATAATAGTGGTATTAACTGGGCTTCCCTGTAGGCGCATGGATATTATCCTATCACAGACAGCATTGTACCTCATGACTGATCTGGATTTGTTCTTTTTTTTACAATGAATGCAACACCATTCCTCTTCAATTTTTCATTCCCTGCATAGTAAACAATGTATTTTTACTTTGATTATCAGATTATCAGATTCAAAATGGCCAATACCAGTCCATTTCGCTCACTGTTGCCTAAGATATTGATGTTTATGTGTTCCATTTCATTTTTGACAACTTCAAATTTTCCCAGGTTCATACTTTGTACATTCCATGTTCTGATTTTCAGTGAATGTTTACAGCTGTGTCTCTTCATTTTGAGTTGTGCCTCATCAAGTAATGAAGGTCTCATGGGCTTTTCTCCCACAGACTTACTCCATTCACATCATAATGGTCAACTCTACTTTGAAACTCTACATGGGCACCCTATAGAGGGTCACTATAAGTCAGAACTGATTCAATGGCACTTAACAACAACATGTTGTACCTATGTAACATTTCTGCCTTTTCAAAGGAGAAGGTTAAACTTTTTCCAACTGTCTGCTCAGGAAAACTAGTTAGAGGATCTGATATCAGAATAAGACAACCCTCACAACCATCTGTTCCTAGGAGAGGATGGAGGAATTGAATAGATGGGCTGATCCTCTCTGATCAGTATCTAAGTCTTCAGTTGGTGAGTAGGACAGTAAGGCTGGAGAGAGACCCAAGGCCACCTTAGTGGAGGATGAAGTCCATAATGATAAACCAGGAACTAGGCAAGAATCTCATGGGGGCAGTTCTACTTTATCATACTGGGTCACAATGAGTTTGAATCACTCAATGGCACACAACCACAACATTAATAAGAATAAGAGCAACTGTCTACTTGAGAAGCCTGTATTCCTCTGAAAGAGAAGGCAAAGCCCAGAGCTAGGCATTCTGATCCCTGGGTGTAAGTATTCCGAATAGGAGCAGAGACTCATAACTTCAGGAGCACCCAAATTGCCTTTGTGGTGCAGCTCTAAGCAGACAGAGGGCCTGTGCTGAATAGTCCTTCACACCACCTCACTTCCTCTTGTGAGAACCCTGATAGGCTGAAAAGGCTCAGAAAGAGCACAAATTGGAGCATAATAATTGTTTCCACCTGGATTGTTGTAGCAATCCAACCAGAGAGTCAATGTTAAGTATCAGAGGACCTGGTCCCCAGGAACTATAGAAATAGTTCTCTTCCTTGCAGAGCTGTCATTGTGCATCTTCGGTTGTTTGAAGTCAGTAAAAATATGGGAAATCTTCAACAAGATGGACTGAAACAACAGCCAGAACATTGTACCCAAACAAACCAGTGATCATGAAGCTGGTGCAGAACAAGGCGGTCTGTCATTCTCTTACAGATCAGGTTGTCACGAGTTAGAGCAGACCACCACTCCCAGCAACAAAATCCAAAAGATTCAATTGGTGGACAGTGTCTGTGAGGGGAAATAATAATAATAATAATAATACATAGGAAATTCCAAAAGCCGAGTTTCAGTTTGGGTATTTTATTAACTCTGACTACACCTGCATTTAAAAAAAGAACAACAAAACCATTAGCATTAAGATACCTACCCGGAGATCAATAATTCTCAAGATTCATAACTTAGATGTCAGTAAATACCTTCATTTCTTCCTCTCCTATCCTATTGCTAAACTTACCAGGACATTCACATGCCCAGTCATTTACCCTAAAAACCAAAAGTCATAACTACATTGCAAAAGATTGAAGAGAACAACATGTTAATGCTAGCCTGATGTACATACTATTGTATATGGCACTAATATGTCTGGGAGAACAATGGATATAATTGGAAGATTATACCAAGGATTGAATTTCACAGGGATCATTTGACATTCTATCTGTTCTCTGAGCAAGTCATGTTGCATTAGATCAGGTTCTGATTTCATTCCATTGCCAAATATCCCATTGTTGCATCTCCACCTTTTGCCTCTTCATTACAGGGATGCAATCGGAGCATGAGCCCCTGAGACTTTGTTGCTTAACTGCCCATGTGTGCATATTTCACAATCTGCCCTCGTTGCAAGACACTCTGGTTAATAAGCAGATAATGGGATATGCAAATTGCAAGTAGCTGATGAGGAAGTGAAAGGCTGTTCATCTTACCTTTGCATAAATACTAGCTGACTTTGTAACTTTGGAAGCATCTTGGTCTGGGTAATGCGTGGAACGCTCTGTCCAGACAGGGAGAAATGCCCATTTGCCTTTGGAAATGTAGGTAAGGAAATACTTTCCTTGCAATATCCACAACCTGGAATGTGAGCAGCTTGGAGACATCTGAGGACAGAAAAATCTTTGAAAATGGCCACATTAAATCATAAAATAAAACCAACTCTAGAGTAAGAAATATCTTCAACCAGCCTCAGAAGCATTATAAAATACAACTCCAAAGCCTGACCACCTCAGGGACGCCCACAAAAGTTTACATTGTTTCTAAAACTCAGCAGGTACAGAAATCATGAGGATTCCACCTACGGAGCAAATAGAAGAAGGTGATTTAGAGAGGTTAAAGCCTCAGGAATTCCTTCAGTTTCCATTCATCCTTTGTGGAGCATGGCTTCATTGGAAAAGGCATTATAAGGAACCAGTCCATCCACTAATGATTCTAAATTAGGAGAAAGAACAGAGGGTTTTTCAGGAAAATATATAGAACTTATGGGTGACCTAAGTTATGTCTCTGATCCTCAGTTTCCTCAAACACTATTGCTGTTGTTCACTGCTGTCCAGTCAGCCCATGACTCAAGGTAACCCCATGCACCAAAGGACAGAACCCTACTTGGTCCTGCACCCCCTCAATGTCTGAATTGTCATCCTGGGATTTCCACAGGCTGATTTTCAGAAGTAGCTCACCAGGCTTTCCTTCGGAGTCAGTCTTAGTCTGGAAGCTCCACTGAAACCTCTTCTGCATCACAACAATCCAAAAGCCTACATTGACATGGAGATGCTGGTTGAACCTGAGGTATTCTGATTGGGATTGAACCCTGGGGCTTTTGAACGGTAGGTGAGAATTCTACCACAAAACCACCATTGCCTCATCTACAAGTGGAAGTAACAACTCCACCATCTGTCATGGGATCACTGAGAGAGTCAAAAGCTGGAATGATCATGGAAAGTGGGGAGCTGCCCTCCCCTCTTGGCTTTCTGTCCTCCATCTTTCTCCAGGTTGATCTCTGCCTGGCAAGGCCAGCCTGGTTAGATTTCCATCCACTGGGCCCATGCCATCTGGCCTTGTGTTGAGTTAGTCTGTGGAGAGTGTTAACAGTGGGTCACAAGGAAGGATGATTGGTTGGGAGTGGATTCCTTCATCTCCCTACAGACAGAGCCACCTTAGGAGCCATGTCCTGTGACCCAAGGTGATAGTGTCTGCCAGGATATCATCCCCACATAACCTCTCTGTTTCTGTGCTCTAGTATCCATTCCTTCCCCTCACCTTTTAAAGTCTAGGAATAATCACGGAGCCCCAACCTTTATTATTAGTCCAGGGTCTTGCTTTATCCTTTATGGTTTTGCTACATCCTGCTCACACCATCTTAAGAGGTCTTTTATTAAACACTACTCAAATTATCCTAATTTGGATGTATTGTCTGCTTCCTGCTGGGTGCCTGAATAATGAATGCATGTTCTAAAAATATGTCATTGCCTAATCCATATAACTGCTCTAATTTACAATAGTAAAAAGAATTCCAAAACTGAGTGTAAAATTCCACATTTACAATCTCTCATTTACAATTCCTTTGTTGCAGTTAATAAAATAGCCATGAAATTTAAACAAACAAATTAATTAAAGTCCTACAGGCCAGTAAAAATTTGGTTCTAAAAAATAAAAATTTTTTTAATCAAATGAGTCATTTCTCCTTTCATCCGGAATACGCCCTAACTGTCTGGATGTTAAAATATCTTGTATTACTAAACAAAGGAAGCACAGACATCTATCTGGTGTCTGTACGTAATTTACCTGGAGTCCTGAATGTAGTTTACCTGTTATCAAACATTCTCAGGAAATATCCCTTCAAGAATCATGCTAGATGATCGTTCGGGTGAAGACAATGACCATCTCCACAGTATAACAAGAGCTCCGGTGTTACCAGAATTAAGCACAGACTGGCTTATGAGTAGGACACCCCAGCTAATTCCCTTTGAAGAGGTAGAGAAGGCAGGTGGAGGCCACCAGAAGAAGGAAAGAGTCTACTGAAAAATTTAGACAAGAAGTAGTCAAATGAACTGCTTCACATTTTCCCTTATGGTAACCCTCCCTTGAATTGGGGTGACCTACCATTCTGGTTTGTCCAGACTGGGAGGTTGCAATTTAATACTGAATCCATCCTAGACAGTCCCAAGTAACTGAGACTACCTTATCCTCACCTTAGCTCTATTAACCAAATCCAAGTACCTGTCTTCGGAACTACATGGATTCTAAGCATGTGGTGGTATTTCTCCAACAACAGACACTCTACTTTCTTACACACCCATTTTTCATCTTTTTGCTCTTCTGAACTTTCCAGTAAACATGCAGAAGAATAAGAGCTATCCAGTGTCCTCTATTCCACAGAAAGGTACTTGGCTGGGACCTGCCAGAATAGTCATTAAGCTAACTTTTCTCACATTTTCATTCCAGTTCCTCCCAAAGCAGAGCAGCAGCTAAGCCAACACACCCCAAAATCCAGACATACACAAATTCCTTCTAATGCTCTGGAGGGAGACAAATATTTACAAGGAAATGTGCTTTCTTGAGATCCCACAAACATCACTCTTCACACTGCTGTGTGGTATTCTAAACCAATTGGCATTGTTATCTGCTTAAACAATTGCTTTTGCCTAAAGGAAAGTTTGATTGGGAAGATAAACATTTTAAATACAGTTGTGTTTCTTTGATGTCTGAAGCTATGGCCATCTTGTTAGGCAGCTAACAGCCCAGCTGTCTTTAACTGCTTTCTCTCAAGAAGACCCATGAAGCTTATTGTTGTTTTTAAGTGCCTTGGAGTTGATTTCAACTAGTAGCAATGCTGTATAAGGTTTTGGTGGCTGATGAACTTGAACCACTGATCCTACATTAATCCACAGTTACCAAACTGCTGTACAGTTGCCAAAAATCAGAACTGACTCAATGGCAATGGGCTAAAGAGTCCTTTTAGATAGTGTTTTCCTTTGACCATCCTCCATATAGGGTGTGAAATGTAATACTTTATACAGCATGTAGGAGTCTTGTTGTGGGACGGTAGGATAAGTTCTCGACCCCAGGGTCAGTTTGAACCTTAAGGTGAGTGGTTCAAACTCAACAGCTGTTCCTCGAAATCCTATACAGGGTCTCTATGAATCAAACTGAGAGGACAAAACAACAACATGCATCATGAAAGATTAAAAAAAAAAAAAAATTATTATATATTTTTTAACTATATTTGTTTGGGCCAAAACCTTGAAGTACAAACTCTCAAGTTTGACGTTAATCATCAGCTGTTTTAACTGAATAAAGTTGACAGCATTTTCTAAAATAACTTATTGGTCTTTAAATATTTCTGCATCATATTTACAAGGCTTGAAGAAAATGCCATATGCTCTTTATGTTTCTGTAATTGCCCCAAATCATACAAGGCATAAGTCTCAATTATGCTTTCAAAATATGCATGTATAAGCATTCATAATGTAAACTTTGATGTATGTTTACCTATGTGAGGTTCTGTAACATTAACTAAAAGTTATTAGAAAACTATTTGTTGTTGTTGTTAGGTGCCATCAAGTTGGTTGAGAACTTATCCTAGCGCCCCACAACAAGACTCCTACATGCTGTATAAAGTATGGTTGGGGCATCGGGATTTAAAACACAGCAACCGAGTATGTAGACAATCATCCATGTTTGGTATCATTATATATGATTGAATCTGCCTCACACGAATCAGCAGTCAAAAAGCATAATCCATTTTAAACTGGTGTTGTGGTGTGTGGCTCATCATCTAGGGGAAACGTGTAGAAGTGATACAGTAATGACCCAAGAGTGGTAGTAGTTCTATCTGGATAAAGTTCTTTTATGAGACATAGACTATAAAGCTAACAGGATAAAAAGAATGATATCTTCTTGAGCTCAGAGTAAGAAAAAATTCTTAAAGATATTGTAAGTGGAAAAATGTATGAGTTTCACTCCACTAAAGCTAAAGGTTCTGTTTTGGTGACCAAAGGCAAGGGGAATATGAGCAGATGAGAAGAGACAAAAAGTGTGTGAAACGTAGAAAACCAACATGAGGGTAGTATCCAGAGTATAGAATTTTTTGTTTTTTCCAAATCAATAAGAAAAATGCAAGAAATTCAGTACTAAAACATACAGGAAATAGATTATTTACGAACTGGAACAAAAATACCTAAGAAATATATATTTTAAAAAAGATGTTAACTTTAAAAGCTTTGATTATTAATGAGGTTATGATATCAATGAGAGTATGTTGTTGTTGTTATGTGCCGTCGAGTCGGTTCCGACCGATAGCGACCCTGTACAGGATTTCTGAGGGTGTAAATCTTTAAGGGAATAGAAAGCCTCATCTTTCTCCCGAGGAGCGGCTGGTAGTTTCGAACCGCTGACCTTAAGGTTCGCAGCCCGATTCGTAACCACTACGCTACCAGAGCTCCTTATAATCTTCATTAATCACAGATTCTATATTTAAGGATGCACCTACTTGAAAAAATTTATTTGTAATCCTTAAGTCAATACGGTGGTCTTTTTGTGGTCATTCACAAACACGCTGAGTGGCAAAAAGTTCCATTTGTCTGATACATACTTTCTTAGCTTAGGTCAAACAAGGCAAAAATCTTCCTTCTTGTTTCAAACCTCTCACTGTAAACAAGTGTCTTTTTCTGGGTATATGGTCTTGGTGCCATGTTTTTTCACATTTTGGTCCTTTTGGATGGTGATTTCACTGTTTTAAATGGCTCCCAAGTGTCCCTAAGCACAAGAGAACACGTGTGTTAGGTAAACCTTCATTCAAAAGTCAGTTACAGTGTTGTTGGCCAGGAGTTCAATGTTAATGAATAAATGTCTATTTAGTAAGGTACCTTCCATCAGAAACACACATTAAACAAGGTTTTGTATTGATCAGTTGATGGAAATGTTGTGACCAGAGGCTCACATGCAACTAACCCTGCATCGCACCTAAGAGCAATAGTAGTTTGAATTCAGTATTTAATAATTCAGTGTTCATGGTAACTTTACAGAATTACCACAAATAATGAGGAACAACTATATTTTCTATTAATGAGACTGGTAAAATCACAAGTTCATAACTGATATAACAAGAATTCAAAATAAGTTCCATTTCATTCGAAAGCCTGGTGTGTTCCCATTGTACTATGATGTCGATGAGGGAAAACTGTTTGTTTTCTAACTTAATGACTAGAATTCAATCTTCCACAGTATGTCCTGCTATGGTAAGGCAAATGCAGTACTCACTGTAGACACAAAATTCAAAAGAACACCAAAAACTCAATAACTAAGATACATAATATTAAAGTGCTCTATGATGAGGCTTTCTACTCCCGTAAAGATTTACACCCTCGGAAACCCTGTACAGGGTCGCTATGGGTCGGAACCGACTCGATGGCACTTAACAACAACAATGGTAGCATAGTGGTTACGAGTCAGGCTGCTAACCTCAAGCTCAGCAGTTAGAAACTACCAGCAGTTCCATGGGAGAAAGATGAGGCTTTCTGCTCCAGTAAAGATTTACAGCCTCGGAAACCCTGTACAGGATTGCTGAGTCGGAACCAACTCCACAGCACACCACCACAACCACCACTGAAAATCTAAAATGATGAGATAAATTTTCCGTGGTGAACTAAAAATCAGAATTTTAAGTAAAGATACAATTGCACAGTGCCATGTGGATCTATAATGGAATTTGAACAAAAGGAAAAACGTATGTTCCTATATATAGGTCTTTATGTTATTTTGTTTTGTTTTCTTCTCTGGACTCCTGGTGTGACGCTGTAGGATCTGCATTGGACTGTTAACCACAAGGTAGGCAGTTCAAACCCACAAGCTTCTCCTCGGAAACCCCATACATGGTTGCTATGAGTCGAAATCTACTCGCTGGCACAACAACAACAATGTATTTTTAAAACATATTTCTCCAGAAACTTAAAGTAATTGAAAAATATTTTGTTAAAGCAATAGTCAATGTGTTAAAATTCACAACTTTATGTTAAGTTTCAAAAATGCATTTATGCAAAATACAGAACTTATTATAATTTTACTTTCTTGGCTGTAATAGAAGCAAACTTATCAATTATAGTTTTAATTGAAAATAAGATATGCAAAAAAATCCAATTTTGAATATCTATGGCAGACTCTGAGATGAAATTGCTTCCCTGAAGAAGGACTGCTTAGATGTTTGTTTCTAAAGAGAATTCAATCTGCACCTGATTATTTGGCTTATTTGGAATGGGAGGTGCTTCTTCCTGACACTTTTTAGAAGCCCGGTGCATGGATTCTGATTGCCATTTGATTGCTATTTAAATGGGGTTTTCAATATTTAAAACTCCAGTGCAGATGCACCTTTTCACACTGAACAATATCATCTCTGCCCAGCCATACAGATCAGCATCTGCTTGCCAAATGTTCAGCTTGATTTGCCTAAAGAAAGAAAGTCAGGCTGCTGAAGCTGGTGCCAGGGCAGCCTCACTGAAACCTTCTTTGACAATCATTAAAGACATCTAGTGAGAAAACACTATTAATGTAATAGACTAGACTATTGATGTGGTGGAGTCCCCAGATCGTGTAATGATGGGGCATTGGCTGCTGCCCAAAAGTTGGCAGGTTTGAGTCCATTCAGAATCTCCTTGGAAAAAAGATCTGGTGATCTACTTCTGAAAACTCAACCATAGAAAACCCTATGGAACACAGTTCTACTCTGACACACATGTTGTTCGCAAGACTCAGTCAGCTAAATGGTGGTGATGATGTTGATTTGCACAGGCTTCTTCTCTCATCTACGGGCAGTAAAGAAGTTTTTGTGGCAACTTCTTTAGTTTCCATTAAAGGTCATCTCCCTGAATAGGAGGATGTTGTTTTTGTTGTTGAGTAACGTAGAGTCAGTTCCAGCTCATCGCAACCCTGTACAGGGTTTCCAAGGAGCAACTGATGGGTTTGAACTGCTGCCTTTGAGGTTATCAGTCCAGTGTTCATCCTGTGGTGCTATTCCAGGAGGATATTACAATTAAAAGCAAAAACCATGTCTCCCGGAGCCTGGTGTGGCACTGTAGGGTCAGCACTGGGCTGTTAACCTTAAGGGCAGCAGTACAAATCGAGCATCCATTCTTAGAAAACTTATAGAGAATTGCTATGAGTTGGAACCAACTTGACAACACACAGCAGCAACAACAGGTATCCCTGGTATGGCACTAATAGGCAGCAAGTCTAACTTAAGGTTACAGCCAATCTAACTGGACACTACCACTCGTCTGTCAGTTTGTCATACTGTGGTCACTTCCATTGTGCTGTGATGTTGGAAGCTATGCTACCAGTATTTCAATTATGAGCAGGGTCACCTACAATGAACAGGTTTCAGTAAAGCTTCCAGACTAAGAGACAGGAATGAGGCCCTAACAATCCACTTCTGAAAACAAAAGTGGACTCTTACTCTGGAAAGTACTCAAAATATGATGGGGAAAGTCCTGCCTTCTCAAAGCTGGATTGATCTTAAAGATGTGGATGGAATAAAGCTTTCATGGCCTTTATTAGCTTAGGTCGCAGGACACAAAATGAGACATGGTATCTGCAAATATCCACTAATAAAGAAATGTGGAGTGTATGAAGCATGAATCCAAGATAATTGGAAGTTGTCAAAAATGTCATGGAGCACATAAAGATCGATATCCAAGCATCGCTGAGCTGAAGCTGACTGGTATTGGCCATTTTGAATCTGGTTTACTATGCTGGGAATGGCAGAATGAAGAGAAATGGTGTTGTATTCATTCTTAAAATGAACCTTTCAAGATCTATCATTAACAACAGTGCTGTCAGTGATAGGACTGTATCCATAAACCTACAAAGAAGGCCACTTAATACGACTATTATCCAAATACATATAGCAACCACTAATGCCCAAGATGAAGAAATTAAAGATTTTTATCAACTGTCACAGTCTGAAATTAAACAAGCATGCAATCAAGATACATATATAATTACTAGTGAATGGAGTGTCAAAGCTAAAAACAAAGAAGGAAAACATGATGCTGGTGATAGAAACAATGCAGAGATCACATGACAAAAATGTGCAAGACCAACAACTAATTCACTGGAAATACCTCTTATCATCAACATAAACAGTGACTATACACATGGACCTTACAGCATGGAATACACAGGGATCAAATCAATTACATCTGTGGAAAATGGTGATGGAAAATCATCAGTCAAAGAAAGATGAGGGGCTGACTACAGAACAGACTATCAATTGCTCATGCAAATTCAAGTTGAAGCAGAAGGAAAACTAAAACAAGCTCCTAAGAGTGAAAATACAACCTTAGGTATATCTCATCTGAATTTAGAGACCATCTGAAGATTAGGTTTGACGTTTGTTGTTGTTGTTAGGTGCCATCGAGTCAGTACTGACTCATGGCGACCTTACGCACAACATAACGAAACACTGCCTGATCCTCAGCCAACCTCACTATTGTTGCCACACTTGAGCCCATCGATGCTGCCACTTGGCCAATCCATCTCATTGGGGTCTTCCTCTTTTTTTCTGATGTACTGAACACTAATGATCGAAGACCAGACTAGTTGTGGGAGGACATCTTACATGTAGAAAGCAAAACGTCATTAAAAAGACAGGAAAGAAAGAAAAGACTAAAATGAATGTCAAAAGAAACTTTGGAACTTGCTCTAAAATTTAAAGAAGCTAAAGTAAAAGGAAGAAATGATGAGGTAAAAGAGTCAAAGTGAAGATTTCAAAGAGTAGCTCAAGAATACAAAGTATTTACAAAATGTTCAAAGATCTGGACTATAAAACCTAAAAGAGAAGAACACACTTAACATTTCTCAAACTGAGACAACAGAAGAAAAATAATTCAAGACTTTTACTGTAATATTGAAGTATTTTATATGCAAAGTTCTGTTTTGGCACTCCAGGATAAGCACTAGACTGTAAAGGGTTTCCAAGGAGTGGCTGGTGGGTTTGAACCACCAACCTTGCAGTTGAAACCGACCTTGTAGTCCAGTGCATTTTGCTGCTGTACCACACCGGGACAATGCAGTGCCACATAAGAGTGACAAAATAATTACTTGATCCTTTTCTTTTTTATCCAATCGTTAAGATAAAGAATAGGTTTGTTGTCTCCATGAATTCTTAGATTTAAAAACATTTAATGAATTCTAATTCTTATCCTTCCTGAAACTGTCCGTTGTTTTGCTGATGGGAATCACTCTGAGTTGGCTCTGAGTCTTTCACATAGTCCTAGTTGTCTTTACTAGCCCCCTTGCTCTCTGTTATGTCAACATGTTCCAGACTTTTCTTGGTTATGTTCTGCCCCAGACCTGGAATCAGATATCCTTCCAAGAAACCTTAAGTACTTTTGATGGAAAATGGTATTTGAAGATCATAACTTTTTCACTGGAGAGGTTTATTATGACTGAGATTGTCATTGTTTATTGGACTTTTTAACCTTTCCGACTCAAATTCAGCACTCCAGGGTTGTTATGTAAACTACTCTACAGTACAGGTAAGAAGCCCTGGGAACAGTGGGTTACATGTTGGGCTGCTAACAGAAAAGCTGGTAGTTGGAATCTACCAGCCACTTCATAGGAGAAAGATGGAATCTGCTTCCACAAACGTTTACAGCCTTGGAGACACTGTGGAGCAGTTCTATTCTATTCTGTAGGGTCACTATGAATGGATAACAAATGGAAGACAACAATTACAGTACAGTTGTCTCTTTACTTCCATACTAAAGACCCTAGTTCTCAAACACGGAATTAACATAATTACTCACTTGCTTTATCCCACATTACACACAGACCTATTCAGGATAATAATAAATACTGCCACCAATAATTCTGGTCCTTGACAAGAGTTTTAATTTAAAAACATTTTATCCCTATCCTCCCCATTTCATTCTGTTTGTATATATTTATAGTTTTAGATGAACACCATCATTACATCTAATAGTATCTCCCTTTTACATATATTTCATCTTAGTTCCTTGTTGCTATGTGTCATTTAGTCAGTTCCAACTCATGTCATGGTTACCATTAGCTGCCGAGTCAGTCCTGACCCACAGCAATCCAACACACCACAAATGAAATACTTTCTGGTCCTGTGTCCTCCTCATAGTTGCTGAAATCCTTGAGTCCATTGTTGTTACCATTCTGGCAGTCCATCTTGTTGGGGGTTGTCCTCTTTTTCACTGTCCCTACACTTTATCAAGCATGATGTCCTTCTTCAGGGACTGGTCCCTTCTGA
>NW_006408666.1:524050-526016 GCF_000296735.1 Chrysochloris asiatica | reverse complement strand
CCTTAAGGTTCGCAGCCTGATTCGTAACCACTACGCTACCAGAGCTCCTTATAGCAACAATATAGTGTACTATATACAACAAAACAAAATATTGACTGATCCAATGACACTCTCGTGATCATTTCTGGGGTTGAGCCCATTGTTGCTGTCACTGTTCATCTCCTTGAGAAACGTCTTTCTTGTTGACCCTCTGAATTATCTAGCATGATGTCCTTCTTCAGAGATCAGTTCCTCCATGTCCAGAGGTTCAAAGTATCTGAAATGAAATAGAACCGTTCCCCTTCCTAAGGTGCAGATGAGCTTTGCTGCTGTTACGTCCCCCTGACTCAGCTCTCACACACTTCTCCGTAGTCTTTCGTTCTTTTGAATTTCCTATTTATGTTATTTTGTGTCTTGTACCATTTCCTGTGGCTTTTTTAAAATCTTATTATTTTTGTCACCCAAGCTAGCATGTTTCTAGTATATATCTACCCTCTAGCCAGTGAATAATTTTCCCCATGTTGTTTTTGCTGTGGTTAAGTGCCGTTGAGTCAATTCCTACTCATTTTAGATTTATAGGAAAGTTGTAGATATATTACAGAGACTCCCTGTGCATTCTGCACCTGTCTGCCCTTATTTTTATCATCTTATATTATTATAGCACTTTTGTCAAAACTAATACATTATATTGACACATTATTAGTAACTGAATTCATACTTTTTAATTTCACTAACTTATACCTACTGTACCTTTTCCAGTCCCACATTCCATCCAGAAAATCACACTAAATTTACTCATTTAGTGTTCACTGGGATGTGACATTTTCTCTGGCTTTGTTCATAATGACCTATTTATGTGTAAAACTCATTATTCTAAACTTTTAGAAGGAAACATAGTTCAGATATTGCTATGGATTGAACTTAGTCCTCCAGAAATATGTGCCCTCTTGGTTAGGCCACAATTCTATGTAATTACCCCCTATTTTGTGATTGAATGGAATCACTCAATGTGTTGTAACTCATGTAAAGCTATGCTAGTAATGAGGCAGCATTAGAGGTTGTTGTGTGGAGCATTATGCAATCTAAGGATCACATTGTACCTTGTATCAGTCTATTCTGAGATATTAAAGTGATCATTCAAGTGAGTAAAGGAGGGAGTTCAGTACCACCAAGAAAGAAGAGCCCGGATTGGAGTGCTTCCTTTGGACTCAGGGGTAGAATGGTGCCAAGACATATGGAGATCTGGAAGGAATGTGGAACACAACAATGTTGGATGGAAGTAAGGACTTTCCCCCATAGGACAGACAGAAAGCCTCCCATAGAGCTGGTGCCTGAATTTGGACTTTCAGCCTCGTGAAGAGTGAGGAAATCATTGTATTTGTTACAGCCATGCACTTGTGGTATTTCTGTTATAGCAGCACTAGATAAGACAGAGATCTTTTCTCAGAGCTCAATCTTCTTTTGTCTCCATGTAGAGTAAAAACATGGCAGTTTGCTTTTTGAAATGTCCTGGTTCTGTACCCCTTTTCACTTGTTTTTGAATGTCCTTTTGCTTCTTGTCCATTGTTTTTTTCCTGCTCAGTTCCAATTGTTTCTTCTCATGTGGGGATCTATCCTAGAAAGGAGCTCAGGTTCATCTTGCATTTATCAGATAGCTTTGGCATACCTCTGCCTTCTTTCCATGGAGGCAGACAGCATATTGTCCTTGGAACTATTGGTAGCTTCTCCCACCCACTTGTGTTCTGGGATTTGTAGAGGTACCTCTTCCGTATGTTTGTTTTCAGTATGGTCCATGAGGTTTTGGCTTTGCTATCTAATTGGTTTATCTTAGGATACCCCACAAATAAGTTGTCATTATTAACTCCATCTTCACAGAATATCTATAGGCACTTTTTTAGTGTATTAACTCATCAAAATTATGTTGTAAGAAAGTAGTATCTAAGAGAGACAGTTTCACATAACTTTTGGTTTTAGCACTTTGTGGTAT
>NW_006408666.1:520054-523495 GCF_000296735.1 Chrysochloris asiatica | reverse complement strand
GCATATGAGGTTATTGAAAATACCATGGCTTGGATCAGGTGCACCTTAGTCCTCAAGCTGATATCTTTACTCTTCAATTACATATTCAAATTTAATGGGCAAACTGACCTCATATATTTTCTGATGTGATGCACTGAAAAGGACATAACATCACTTCTATGTACTTCTACCAAACCTTATGACCTCAATCTTACCTGGAGGAAATGAGAGACAAATCCAAATTGAGGGATGTTGTATTAAGTAACTGTTCTGAAGATTACCTTGAGTCAGAATCAATTCAGCAGCAACTGATTTTATTGTACTTAATCTTCAAAAACACCAAATGTAGGAAAGATAAGTAAAGACTGAGGAACCGTTCTGGGGTAAAGAAGACTAAAATGATAGAACAACTAAATGCAATATATGATCTCAGACTGTTTCCTAAACTAAATGCTAGCTGCTTCTGTTTTTCCTTGTTTTCTTTCTCTCTCTCCTCTTATTTTTCTGTGAAAGATATTAGTGATATAATTGAATTAAATATAAAGTTCACAGATAATGTTGTTGCTTTTAAGTGTAGTCTAGTCATTCTGACTCATTGTGACCCTGTATAGGGCTACCAAGGAATAGCTGGTGAGTTTGAACTGCTGACCTTGTGGTTCAAAATGATCTTGCGGTCCAGTGCTGTATCCCACAGCTCCTTACTAGGACTCCAGAATGGTGGTGGTTGTATGTCGTGGAGTCAGATCCAATTCATAGCAACCCTGTACAGGGTTTCTGAGGCTGTAAATCTTTACAGGAGCAGAACACCTCATCTTTCTCCTGTGGAACAGCTGATAGTTTTGAACTGCTGACCTTGCAGTTCACAGCCTGATTCCTAACCACTACGCTACCAGAGCTCCTTGGACTCCATAATAGTATGGTATAAATGGTAATTTATTGATTTTCATATTTGTACCAGTGTTATGTAGGAAAATATCCTCATTTATTCCTAGGAAATACACAGTGAAGTATTTATAACTTACTTTCAAATAGTTGATAAACAATAAAATGTACACACAAAATATACAAAAATAGTGTGAAAATGAAAAGGCAAATGTGTTCAAATATAAACAATTGGTGAATGTGGATGAAAAGTAATGGAGAGTTATTTGTATTATGCTTGCAAGGTTTCTGCTAAATCTTAAATTATTTAAAAGGACAAAGTTAAACATTTAAAAATATGTAGACCAAGTGCTCAAACCAATTCAGCCAGAATCTCTAAGCATTTTCCATGAGTTTCAGTATGTTTTCAGTGATTTCCAGGTGATTTTAAGGTATAGCCATGGTTCAGAATCTTTACCAACATCTCAGAGTCCTTTCTTTCTAGCATAATTTTTATATATCCCCTTGTTGTTGTTGTTGTGGTTGTTAAATGCTGTTGACTCACTAACAGCACACAGCAGCTCTGTACAGGGTTTTCCAAGGAGCAGCTGGTGGGTTTGAATTACCAACCTTGTGGTTTGCAGTCCTGTGCTGATCCTACAGCACCACGCCAAGAGTCCTTGTCGAATAAAACACTCCTTTTCAACTGAGTCGTCTTACTCTCTTTCACGTGACACAAATTTGTTTTGGAGTCAAGCACTTGGCAGTTTTCCTGAGAGACCTGCTACGAGAATTTAGAGCTAGGAGTGCACAGTACCTGATAGCAGCTTGTTTGTAGAGATACAAGAGAAACCCAGAGTGGTCTAGAAAAGATGTTGATTCATAGTTTAGATGAAGTATTAAATCCTTGACATATATGTAAATATGAAAGGGTTTCAAAAGGTTCATTGAAAATTGGAAGTAAAAGATAATGGGGTCTTTCCATAAACTTTTTGAAGCCCCTTTCTTATATATATAAATATATGCAATATGCAGATGATATAATCTTGGTTGCTGAAAGTGAAGAGAACTTAAAATACTTACTAATGAAGATTAAAGACTATAGCTTTCAGTATGGGTGGCATCTCATTGTAAAGAAAACAAAAATCCTCACCACTAGACTAATAAACAACATCCATATAAATGGAGAAAAGTTTGAAGTTGTAAATGACTGCCTTTACTCAGATGTAAATGTTCATTTAACACCAACACTCATGGAAGCAACAGTCAAGAAATCAAACAACGTATTGCATCAGGCAAATCTGCTGCACACGACCTTTTTAAAGTGTTGAAGATCAAAGATGTTGGCATGAGGACTAAGGTGCACCTGACCCAAGCCATGGTATTTTCAATAACCTCATATGCATCCGAAAGCTGGACAATTAATAAAAAGACAGTAAGATGCTTTTGAATTATGGTGTTGGAGGAGAATATTGAAAGTGCCATGGACTGCCAAAAGAACCAATAGATCCATTTCAGAAGTGCAGCCAGAGTGCTCCTTGGAGGCCAGGATGCCCAAACTTTTTCTCTCATACTTCAGACATACTGTCAGGAGGGACCAGTCGCTGAGAAGAATACCATGTTTGGGAAGGTGGAGTGTTGGAGAAATAGAAGAAGACCCTCAGTGAGTTGGATTGGCATAGTGGTAGCAGCAACAGACAGAAGAGTAGTAATGATTCTGAGGTTGATGCCTGACCGGGCAGTGATTAGTTCCGTTGTACATAGGGTCGCCATGAGTCAGTACTGACTCAATGGCACATAACAGCAAACTACACTGTATATAAAAAGATATATGCCTTTCCTTTGGTGCCAGAGTCCTCCTTCCAGTCGCTTACCACCCATGTCAGGATGTGTGTGGCACTACAGGTCTCCCTTCCACACTGTGTCTTCTCCATCACCTGTGGGGTCTGGACGATGGATGGGGTGGTCAGGGGTTGCCCACCATTAGCTGACCATGCTCCAGGCCTTCAATGGTCTCTGAACCTCACCTTTTCACCTTTCCACTTCTCCAGTTCCAGAGATGGGTCTCAGTAGCAAGCAGTTCCCTGGCCTGTGGGCAGGTGAGAGGCAGAAAAGTCGGCAGGAAGACAGAAAAGTTGGCAGGAAGACAGAAAAGTCGGCAGGAAGACAGAAAAGTCGGCAGGAAGGCCTCTTTAGTGAAAGAGATTTCTGAGTGTATTGCTCCACACCTACGTCCCTGGCAAGAGCCACCTCCTCCCAGCCCAGCCACTGCCTCCTTCGTGCCACCTGTCCAAGCAGGACTATCTCACTGCTCACCTGTCAGCAGCCTCATTGTCCTGCAGCCTCATGAGCACTGGTAGTGCTGTAGGCTAAAAACTGGACTGCTAACCACAAGGTTAGCTGCCCAAGACCAACAGTTACTCTGTAGGAGAAAGATGAGGCTTTCCCTTCCAGTGAAGATTTACAGTCTTCGAATTCTACACAGGGTCACTATCAGGGAGTACCGCTCATAAACCCGGAACGACCTCCTCCCTCACTTCCTTATTAATGAACAAAAGAAATTCATAGTAGATTCTTGTTTACTACAATCATACATTGACA
>NW_006408666.1:514835-519544 GCF_000296735.1 Chrysochloris asiatica | reverse complement strand
ATATGGATTACATCTCAATGTCAAGAAAACAAAAATCCTCACCACTGGACCAATAAACAACATTCTTGAATAAGTATGATGAAAGAATAAAACCCTGTCTCACACCTTTCTTAATTTTAAACCATTCAATGTTCCCATGTTCTGTTCAGACAACTGCCTCTTGGTCTATGGATAGGTTCCCCACAAGCACAATTAAGTGTTCTGGAATACTCATACTTCGCAATGTTGTCCATAGCTTATCATGATCCACACAATCAAAAGCCTTTGTGTAATCAATAAAACACAGGTAAACATCTTTCTGGTATTCTCTGCTTTCAGCCAAGATCCATCAGACATCAACAATGATATCCCTCATTCTACATCCTCTTCTGAATCCGTCTTGAACTTCTGGAAGTTCTCTATCAATGTATGCTTATAGCTGTTTCTGTATTACCTTTAGTAAAACTTTATTTGCCTGGGATATCAAAGATATTGTCCAATGATTTCCGCATTTCATTGGATCACCGCTCTTTGGAATGGGCACAAATACAGATCTCTTATAATAAGGTGGCCATAAAGTTGTCTTCTAAATTTCTTGGCAGAGATGAGAGAGTGCCACCAGTGCATCTCACTTTCTTGAAAGATTTCAATTTTTATTCCACCAATTCCTGATGCCTTGTTCTTTGCCAGTTCCTTCAATGCACCTTGGACTTCTTCCTTCAGTATCATTGGCTCTTGATCATATGCTACCTCTTGGAATGGTTGTACATTTTCCATTTCCTTTTGGTATAGTGACTCTGTGTATTTCCTGTATATTCTTTTGATGCTTTCTGCATCATTCAAGAATTTTCCCAGAGAATCCTTCAACAAAGAAAGCCGATGATTGAATATTTTCTTCAGTTCCCCCAGCTTGGGAAATGCTGAACGTGTTCTTCCTTTTTGGTTTTCTGATTTCGTTGTAATATTTGATTTTGTCTTCTGGATCTGACCTTTGAAATTTTCTGTTCAGCTCTTGTACCTCCTCTTTTCTTCCTTTTGCTTTAGCATATACATACATTTACATATGCATATGTTTCTCAGTTTCAGCATTTTTACATTTTCAAATCAGTGACATTAATTAATTCAGTGATACTAATTATGCTCATTGTTATGCAGCCATCACCAGGATTTATTCCAAATTTTGCATAACTTTTAGCAGAATCTTTGTGCCCCCTCAGCCCGGTTGTAAAGCATCCATTAAAATGACATTTAGTCCCTTCTGAATGTTGCAAACCACCGCCTCTATATAATTTTGAAGCTTTTTCACCACTCCAAAAGAAAACCCTGCACCCACCTAGCAGTCATGCCCCAGCCCCTCTTCTCTGAGTCCCTGACAACCACCAATCTGCTTTCTGTCTCTCGAGGTTTAGCTAGTCCTCATGTATCATATAAATCGTGAAGGACCGTCATTGTGTAAGACCTTACGTGTCTGATTTCTCTCACGGAGCACAGTGGTTTCAAAATGCAGCCACAGTGAACTGTGTCTTTCTGCCCCATTTTAGGGCTGAATAGTACTCTGATGTGTATGTATGTCTCACAATTTGCTTCTTCATTCTTCATTGATATGTCTCTGTGTTGTCTCCATCTTTGCTATGGTGGAATCCTGCTGCTATGACCATATGTGTACCTGTGTTTGTTTAAGCGCCTGTTTCCAATTCTGTTGGGTATGTACCTGAGTGTGGAGATGTTTAGTCATATGCTATTTCTGTGTTTAACTTTTTGAGGGATTGCCAATCTGTTTTCCACAGCAGCTGCAAAAGTTTACATTCCCACCAGCAGTACAAAGGTTGTAATTTTTCCACATTCTTGCCAACACTGGTTATTGTCTGTATTATTATTATAATTATTTTCATTTTACTGGGTGTAAAGAGGGTATCCCATTGTAATTTTGATTTACATTTTCATAATGTCTAATGACATTCATTATCTTTTCATTTGCTTGTTAGCTATTTATAAATCTTTTTTGAAGAAATGTCTATTCAAGTTCTTTGCCCAATTTTAAAATGGGGTTCTTTGTCTTTTTGATGGTTGTGTTCTTTATGTAGTCTGAACCCTAAACCCTTATCCAGATAGGTTATGGCTGTTGTTGAGTGCCGTCGATTTCTAAACATCTTCCATTCTCTAGGCTGTCTTTTCCCATTTTTGATTAAATGTCCTTTGTCCAAAAGTTTTTGACTTTGATGTTGTCTGATTTATCTAGGTTGTGTGTTGCTGTTGCTTCTGGTCTCTATAGGTTCTTGGGTATCACACTTCTAACCTAATATGCCTTTTCTTTTGTGGCAATTGTTATTTACTGTTTATATGTGCCTAAGAAAATGAAGTGAGGGAGGGGGAGAAGAAATCAACTTATTGAAATGGGATTAAACTGCTCAAAGAATCAAAATGATCAGTGGATCCTTTTCTCCTGTTAAATGTCACTGGTAAAAAAGACAGCTAATTTTTAAGAGCACCAACTTCTTCCTAGAAAGAAGAAGGAAATAGAAAGGGTCATTTAGCACAAATTATTTGGTTTGTTTTATTCAAATAAAAGCAGGTTTCACCTGTTGTTGTTGTCGTTGTTAAGTGCCGTCGAGTTGGTTCCAACTCATAGCGATCCTGTACAGGGTTTCCGAGGGTGTAAATCTTTACGGGAGTAGAAAGCCTGATCTTTCTCACGCGGAGCAGCTGGTAGTTTTGAATCGCTGACCTTAAGGTTTGCAGCCCGATTCGTAACCACTACGCTACCAGAGCTCCAGGCTTCTGTACAAAAGCAAAAATTGAAAACTTGATGAGCAGGAGAGAAAGACCTAAGCCAAAATATCTTCTACACCATTCTGAGTGGAAGAAATCCCAAAGTTCTCTATTCTGCATGTTTATGAGAGCTGAGGAGCCCTGATATAGCACTGTAGGAATAAACACTGGACTGCTAGCCACAAGGTGGGCAATTCAAATCCAGCAGCCACTCCTTGGAAACCGTATACAGAGTTGGAACTGACAGCAACAACATAGGAACATAGAAACTGAAGCAGTCTTTAATTCTTTCTCCCAGATCTCCTGCTCTGGGCTCTTTCTCTCTGGGTGAGGAAACTGAAGCCTCAGCGAACACTGCCACAGAGCATCTCCCTTTTTCAGGGAGCTGTGGGTGTCACCACTCCAATGGGATCTGGAACTCTACAAGTGCCCCAGCTCCCACCCTCCGAACAATCCTTCTCTGTGATGATGTCACAAATTTAAATGACCACTAACAGCCTCTGTAAAGCACAATAAAACAGAGATTTAGAAACATATAGAGTCAGTGAAATATAAGTAAGCTCTTGAGAGACATAGACAGAAGAAATCAGATTTGTTTTTCATAGCCACATTTGAGATGGGTATGAAAATCCCCACAGAATTTGAATAATATCCCTTTGCATGTAAGATTTCATGGGAACATTCCCACAGTTGTTAGGATTGTATCCAGATTATGAACTAGTCTCATAAATTAAATTTTATAAATGCAAGAAGAGCCACGGTGCCTGGGTAGGTACAGTTCATTACTATCATTTTTTGCAAAGGCGGCCACAGCTGCGCTCTTCAAAAGCCAAGTGGAGAGTTAGACCAACAACAGTGTTATTCCCATGGGTCTGCTCTGCTTGTTCCTTCAGCTGGTGCGTTATCTCCCTCAGACAGAAACATAAATAAATGTTGCCTCAGACAGGAACTGCTGCATCCAATATAAAAGCTGCGTATTTGAAATTAATTGTTTTCTGGCACAATTCCTTAAAAAATGACAGGCTTTCAGTCGAAGCACTTCTATGTAAGCCAATTAAGCAAGAGAAGCAACAACTGGGCCGAGGTCAAGAAAGGATGTTGGTTATTGTTCAGCTGTGAGGCAGACTGTTCTGGTCACCATCTGTGGAAGCTGGTTAGGACATCATATTCATAAAGGCTGTCAGGACCTGCTGAAAGCAAGATAAGGCATCGAGGGAAAGTAGGTCTTCAGAAGAAGATATTTCCTTTCTTCTAGTTCTGCCCTTTTATCCGTCAGTGTCATCTCCAGGTTTACCAACTCCTATTTCTCTGGAGAAAATCAGTTCCTGCAGAGCGAGAGTACCTCTAAGTTTACTCTTATGTGGGACAGCTAGAGTCAAGACTTCCTTGATTCTAACAGCCCTATTGACAGACCTACCACTCATCTGTCAGTGTGTCATACTGTGAGGGTTTGCATGTTGTTGCAATGCTAGAATCTACACAACTGTTATTTTGAATACCGGAAGGGTAGGTTTCAGCAGGATTTACAAACTAAGACAAACTAGGAACAAAATCTGGTGATCTACTTTTGAAAATTAGTCAAAGAAAACTTTATGAATTACAATGGAACGATGTCCAACTCTTGCTTTGGGTATATCATCAGGGCAATCAGTTGAAGGAGAACATCACATTTGTCTAAGCAGAGAGATAACAAGTTTCAGGAGAACCCCTTGGTTAGATGGATTAACTCAATAGCAGCAAAAATGGTCTCGAAAGTGCTACAGTGGTAAGGATGACACAGGACCAGATGACAGTTTCGCTTTGTTGTACATAGAGTCTCCATGACTCCGAGTTGATGACTGAATGAGTACTAACTATCACTTCTATAGAGTATAATGATAAACTACGGGTAAGATTCCACCACTTGTCTTTCAGTTTGTCGTACTGTGGTGGCTTATGAGTTGCTGTGATTCTGGAAGCTA
>NW_006408666.1:465470-511690 GCF_000296735.1 Chrysochloris asiatica | reverse complement strand
AAGAAGACCCCCAATGAGATGGATTGGCCAAGTGGCAGCATCGATGGACTCAAGCGTGGCAACAGTAGTGAGGTTGGCCCAGGATCAGACAGTGTTGTATATAATGTCGCTATGGGTTGGTACCGACTTGATGGCACCTAACAACAACAACAACATGGGTGAGATTACACATACATTGTGCTTAACAATGGTTTTCTTTACCTTAGAAAGCTAAATCACTTTCAGCCCACCTAAGCCACACATCAGTGATTTGTCTCATGATTTAAGTTGTATTTTTCTATAAAGATTGTATAAGAGTTGAGACTGAAAATAATTAATTTAATTGGACCCACGAAAGGCATTCTGATCTGAGAGCTAGGCCTTTAGCTCTTTTCTTAAAGTTTACTGTCAGTTCAAACCCACCAGCTGCTCCTTGGAAACCCTATACAGGGTCACAATGAGTCAGAACGGACTTCACAGAACTTAACAACAATATGGTAGCCTGCCCAGGTTGAAGTCACTGTTCATTTCTAAATAATACTAACAACAAACATAATTAAGTACCCACTGTGCTAGACTCAGGAATCGTGGGTGGTAACACAGACAGTTAATGATCTCAGATCCAAACTCAAAGGTTGAAAGTTCTAATCCATCCAGATGTGTCTCTGAAGAAACGTTATGATGACCTACTTCCGGAAAAAAAAAAAAAAAAAAATCAGCCATTGGAAATGCTTTGGAGTACATTTCTACCAGAGAACAATTCTACCGGAATACAGTTCTCCTCTAATACACATGCAGTTGATGTGAGTTGGAATTGACTCATTGATAGTGAGCTTCATTTTGTCCTTTAAAACATCAGCGAGGGCAAGGCTGACCCTGAGTAATCTGTTCCCACACAATAGTTGCAATAATGGATTCAGACATTGCCTTCTGTTGCCCATGGCTCTTCATGAGTAGAAGTCAGCTACAAAGCAGATAACCACAACAGTAACTGAGGTGTAAGCTACATAACAATTTCAGAGCATTTCCGTCATGTACCAAAAGACCCCTCATTCCCATTCACACTCAGTCAAGCCCTATTCCCACCCCAGCCCCAGGCAACCAGTAACGTGCTTTCTGTGTCTATAGATTTATATGAAATGTGGACATTACAAACAGGTGGGATCATTCTACGAAGACATCGCTACGCCAGCTACAGAACGACCACGCTTATGAAGGGATTATTCCTTCTTTCCTCCTTGAATTGTAATGAATTTTCTTTTTTACATTTAAGTCTTTGATCCATTTGAAATTTATGCAGAGTTAAGTTCCAACTTTGTTTTGTCCAGATGGTGACCCAATTGTTTCAATTTCACTTATTAAATAGTTCATATTTTCCCTACTCATTTGAGATGTTATCACGAGTCAATAGTAATTTCCTGTATTTGTTTCTGATTTCCTATGTATTTTTATTTCTTATTATTATTCCATTATATTCCATCCCAAGTATCTCTGTATGGGCCATTACCACAGCTTTCAAATTTTTTCAAGATCTGTGAATGGTAGCCTCCACTGTTTACTCTTTCTTCTGTAAATTGCTTTATTCTGGTAAGATACATATAACAAAAGATATATTCATGTAACGTTGTTTACATGTACAATTCACTGACTTTGATTACAACATTATATTGTGAAACTATCACCAAATTATTCACCATCACTAACAGAAGCTGAGTGCCTCTAAACAATGACAACCCTTTCTCCTCCTTCTATTCCTGGTAACCACTTAGATCTCTATACATCCTCATCTACATGAAATGATAACATAGTCTTCCTTTTGTAATTGACATTTTGGAGCCCTGGTGTGGAGCTATGCAATAAGTACTGGGCCACAAGATCAGTTTGAACTGCAAAGTCTCCATGAGTTGAAACTGATTTGAAGGCACATAACAACAACAAATATATGTATACATTTGTTGTTGTTAAGTGCCATCGAGTCGATCCCAACCTATAGCGACCTTGTATAGGGTTTCCAAGGAGCATCTGGTGAGCTTGAACCACCGACCTTGCAGTTTAAAGAACTTTGCAGTTCAGTGCATTAGCCCATAGCACTATATATATATATATACCACATTTTGCTAATCCATTCATCTGATGATGGATATTTAGGTTCTTTGTACCTTTTAGCTGTTGAAAACAGTCCTGCTCTTCTTTTTCAAAAATCTCCTTAATATTCTCTTCTAACTATTCTTTTCCAATAAATTTTAGGTTTGCTTTTGGTGTTAAGATCTTTATAACTCCAACTCAAAATAGAAACCATAAAAAGATGAATACATTTGTCTACATGAATGTAAATTCTTCTGAAAGATAAACAAACCAAACAAAAAATACTTGAGCAGTGCCCCCAAAAAAAGTGACAAACTATGGAATAAACATAAGAATGAGTCAAAAAGTATTGCTACAAAACCATAGAAATGTTTATTAAACAAGATAATCAAAATTTGAAGCTATTTTTCTCTTCCTCAATGCATCCTCCTCCTAGGTCTATACATTTCTGAAGGTAGTGTTTCCTTTCCCTAAGCTTTCCCCCAAAGAAGTCTGTACTCTTCTATTATATCACATCAAAACAGTCAGTTTTGACATCCTCAAGGGACATAAATTGTGTTCTTTGAAGTGTTCCTTTGAGTTTGAGGAACAAAAAGAAGTGAGAAAGGACAGTGCCGTGTCCATAGGGTTGATGGGATAAGGTTTTCCATTGAAATTCTCATAGGTCAGACCTTGTTACCCTCCAAGAAAGAGTCAGTACATTGTTGTAATGGCACAAAACTCCTCACCACAACTTTCCTGACTCTTACCACACCAATGCAGTTTTCAGTTTTCTCAAAATTTCATCCTAATAAGCACCTGGGATCATCTTGTGTTCTTTCAGAAAATTTATCAAGATTGCCCCTCTGAAATCCCATAAAGCCATTGTCCTAAACTTCTGAGCTGACCTGTCTTGAATTGAACTGACCCAGCACATCCCCTTGTAAGGCACCGTTCAGATTGGATCTGTTTTTCTGAAAGGACTTTAAGGAGCCTAAGAAGGTTTATTACTGAGAGAACTTGTCTGCAGCCATCCACTGAGAGTAGAGACATGTTTAAACACTTTATATTTGGAATAAACCCTTGATTGTATAAACTGAAATCCTGCTAGCAATACTATTTTTTTTTAAGGTTTTTAGTGTGAATTGGGTGATTGTTTACATGGGAGAGCATCAGCTTTACATTCATCCTATCATATTTTGTTTCATTGCAATGATTACAATCCCTTGCATGCATCATTATTCAAAAGTATTTGCTTTCATTCCGTTTGTTTGTTTATTTGTTTGTTTGTTTGTTTGTTTTGGATGCACACCAAAGCACTCAGGAATATACCATCATTCAAACAAGAAAAGGGCATACCCAGCAAGCCTGCCCCTGGCAGCCAGCATACAGCCGCTCTCCCTCCCTGAGTCTAGAGTCTCCAGCCGCTCCATCTCTCCACATCATCATCTCTGCCTCCATCTCTGGCATCACTGCTTCTCTGGGTAGGGTCCCATACTCCACTCTTCTCCCTTGGTGGTCCCAGGGTCCTCCACTCCTTGACTGCAGTATCAATCATTCCCCTCCTTTTGTCACAAAACATCTACCTTTACATTTAGCAATAGTTTTTTTACTTCCCTCATAGTTGTGACTCCCATCACATTAATAGGCTCATCTCACTAATGTGTAAGGAGTTTCTAGATAGAAAAAGAATAACTCACAAGAAAATAGGCAATGTGTATGAATGTATATTTTACAGACAAGGAAAGAAAAAGTTATTATAAAGAACTATGAACTCATTTACAATAAAAAGTATAAATTAAAATAACACCCTTTAAATTGGCAAAAATGCAAAAGTTTGATAACACAATGTGTTTATAGAAATATGGAAGGGCAAGCACTCCTAGACATTAACAGAGGAGATGAAAATTTGAGTGAGCCTACTGAAGGCCAGTTGTTGGAACAAAGCATGGGAACACTGAATGTTTTAAAATTGGGAAAGGTGTGTGACAAGGTTGTGTTCTTTCACCGTACCTATTCAACCTGTATGCTGAGCAAATAGTACAAGAAGCTGGGTTCTATGAAGAAAAACGTGGCGTCAGGATTGGAGGAAGACTCATTAAGAACCTGTGATATGCCGATGATACAACCTTGCTTACTGAAAGTGAAGAGGACTTGAAACATTTACTTATGAAGATCAAAGAGCACAACCTTCGGTATGGATTGCATCTCAATGTCAAGAAAACAAAAGTCCTCACCACTAGACCAATAAACAACATTCTTATCAATGGAGAAAAGATTGAAGTTGTCAAGGACTTCATTCTTCTTGGATCAACTGTCAACACTCGTGGAAGCAGCAGTCAAGAGATCAGACAACGTATTGCATTGGGCAAATCTGTTGCACAGGAACTTTTTAAAGTATTAAAGAGCAGAGATGTCAGCTTGAGGACTAAGGTGCGTCTGACCCAGGCCATGGTGTTTTCAATAGTCTCATATGGATGCGAAAGCAGGACAGTGAATAAGGAAGATCGTAGAAGAATTGATGTCTTTGAGTTGTTGTATTGGAGGAGAATACTGAAAGTGCCATGGACTGCCAAAAGAACCAATAGATCTGTTTTGGATGAAGTGCAGCCATAGTGTTCCTTGGAGGCCAAGATGGCTAAGCTTTGTCTCTCATACTTTGGACATATGGTCATAAGGGTCAGTCACTGGAGAAGGATGTCATGCTGGGTAAGGCGGAGAGTCAGAGAAAAAGAGGAGGACCCCCAACGAGATGGATTGGCCAGGTGGCATCATTGATGGACTCAAGTGTGGCAGCAGTGATGAGGTTGGCCCAGGATCGGACATTGTTTCATTCTGCTGTGCATGGGGTCGCTATGAGTCGGTTCCGACTAGATGGCACCTGACAACAACAACACTGAAGGCCAACGCTCCAAATATGTAATTCAAACAGCAGTTTGAAACTACAAGCTGTTCCGCCGGAGACAGATGAAGCTTTTTGCTCCCTTAAAGATTTACAGCCTCAGAAACCCTGTACAGGGTCGCTATGAGTCAGAACCAACTCCACGACACATAGCAACAACAAGTGTTCACACCATAGCCACAACAATGTGCTCAAGTACTGTGACTTTTAATTAAGAAACTCTGTAAGGATATATAAGAAATGAAGACCAGTGGTTAACTATAGGAGCAGAATAGGATAGAGGCCAATGGGGAAAAGGGATAGTTGTAAGAATTCACACTCCATATGTTTCCACAGTTGTTAGGTTTTGAACCAAATGACTTCATCATGTCTTCCCAAAATGAATGAAAAAGATGAGCACTGTAGAATAGATGGAAAGACTGTGGTTTGAAGGGAGGAGGAGAAGAGTGCTGGGTCCTTCTCAAGGCTGTTGTAATTCATTGTTAGATCATTTCACACCCTGTTTACTCTTAAGCTCAGGGTTTTACCAGCCCTACTGTGGTTTTATCCTCATTAGGAGGATGGTGTTAGCCATGAAAATATTGAATGAGCTCAATACACTTTGAGGGAGGACTTCTTTTCCCCAAACTGTGTTGGGGTTGGAATCCCTCGCTGGTGCAAAGAGTTACCAAGCTTGATAATTAACTGAAAGGGTGGAGATTCAAGACCACACTAGGGTGCCTTCGAAAAAAGATATGGCATCAACTTTTAAGAAGCTCAGCCACTGAAATCCTATGGCACACAGGGGCTTGGTGTAAGTCAGAGCTGACTACAAGGCAATTGCTGAACATGGCTGGGCTCCAGAGGATGACAGTACATAAAGGAGAGGAGAAAGACCGGATGCTTTCCAGGGCTCTTAGTAGTTGTTGAAGTCCATATAGGAAGACCATTAGAACCTCCCCCCCCCCCCCGATCATACACATATCAGTAATGTCTCATCAATGTCCCCTGGTACCATGATGGTTAAGCACTTAGCTGGTAACCAAAAGGTTAGTAGTTTGAACCTACCCCGGGGCTCCAAAGGTGCTCTGAGTCAAAAGTGACACAACTGTATCTAATAACAACAGCAACAATAGTGTCTTGAAATGAGGACTTAAGTTTAGGACAAATTAGGCTCGGGCAATACTGGTAAACTGGATGACATGCCAGCAGAGTTAGTGGTCTGCCCTTTACAACACATGAGTCCATGCAGAGTTGCTATTAAATCAGGCTTTCTATAGTTTTACCTCAGAACATGTGGGTTTGAACCAGTTGGAATTTGAACAACTTGAGTTTTGAAAAGTTTGTTCCATGTCATGGTTTGAGACATTTTATGTTTTCAAATCAAAGTAGACCATGACCACTTGTGATTTCTATTTTCATTTCTCATGGTTCCTACAGCACTTGGCTATACCCCACATGAATTCATTTTATAGGTGCTATAATCTCTGTTAGATAGATAAGAAAAACTCTATAGTTACACATTTATTAAGTGCAGAACAGGCTCCCCAAATCGTGTCTGTCCATCTCCAAAGCCTGGGCTTTAAACATCTACCCCACATGCCCCTAAACCAAGGATCCAGCCCATAACCCTTACATAGTGTGTGCAAAATTGTGGACATATGTGCATTTTGAGGGAGAGGAGAGAGATTTCATATACCCATCTGAGTCTCAAAAAAATGTTACCATTTTGTGTCCTAGAAGAATTGTCTCCCTAATTCAGGACAACTCAGTCCCATTGCATGGTGGGGAGAGGACATCTATTGATTTCAAAAGCAAGTGAACTGAATGACTTCATTTAGAGCCATCGAGTTTCTCATTTTCAGCAACTCTGGAATCAAAATCAAGTGCTAAAGCAATGTCTTTGGATTAAGAACCAATGGAAAAGTGAACCCCTGGATTCTATCTAGTCCAGTAAATTGCCTTGGGAAAGCCACGCATTTAAAAGCCATGAAGTGTCTCTGGCTCTCTCAACCAAATCCATTTTATCCCAGGCAGATCCAAGGGAAAAGTGATTTCATACAGCTGACTATATTCTCTATGTGGTTCATGGAAACTCGACTTTCTAGTTTCTTCCAAGAGGTTCCATCCTAGAAGGTTGCCTTTCAAAATGAAAACAAATGGATACAATTATAGTGTGATAGATGAATTTGTTTTCCTAAGAGCAAAAACACTTTCTTCAAACTCACATGTTCATTTGATTATGTTTTCAAATAGAAACGGCAATGGAGTTTGGTAATTAACAAAAGAGGATATTGTAGGTTTTGTGGGGAATAGGAAAAGAAAAGTCTATGAGTTTCCTCATTTAGGCATATTGAAAATTATGCTCTTTACAGCAAAATTAAGGAAGAGTATAAATTATCAGAAACAGAGAAAAAAAAAATCCACCTACAGACACAGGGATTTGAAAAGGAGCAAAAGACTAAATAACCAAGGGGCTCACAAGACACATTCAATATGAATTGTCTTTAGTTAGTGGAGCCTGACAACTCTTTTGTTTTTACAAGCTACATAAGGCATGATTTCCTTCTACTTATCACCAGCGCATCAACATCAACCTGCAGCTGTTGAGCACATTTCAGAATAAGCGTTTATTTACAATAATGGATTGTTTGTCATAGAAGAGAAGGGCTAGTCTGAACTCTTTCTGTCCATCTGGAGATGGTGAGCAGCTGGTTAAAATCAAGAACTTGACATATTTCAAAATCCCTCATTACCTTAGTCCAGCCATAGAGCTTTTGTTTTTGGAGAGCAGGATGGTCTCCATCATCTACCCTTTCCCATGATTCTCTGGCCATCTGGCTGGAGGCTTTGTCCTCTCCCTTGGAAGTCTCACTTCCTGTGAAACAAGTGTCTAAGAATTCATGAGAAGAATGACTCTGTACCGCACTAGGGCAGAGCTTCTTCAGCAGACACAGAAATTAGCCAGAACCAGACTGCATGCATGCCTGGAGTCAAATTTTTCATATTATGAGGCAAATACAACAGCAAGTCTGGGGTTGAAAAAGATCACCTAACTGAAGCCTGGGGCAAAGCCATTAATAAGCATAAGAAACAGAAAACAAAGCAAACACAATTGTGTTTTCTGTCCTTCTGATTGCTCAGGCAGAGGCACCTCACATGGGACATTAAGAAGCTCGGAAGTGAATCTTCACTACAAGTTCTCATCTGAGAATCAAGAGATAAACTAGTGAGTTCAGAAGTATACAGGTGGCACTCTAAGTCTTTTCAGAAAAAAGGTATTTTGAATATGATATATTATAATATATAATATATAAGGGGTTATCAAGATGTTGTGGGAAAATTCCATTCTCTTTTAATTCCATTTTTCCATGAACTTTTTAAAGGTTACTTGTACCAGCAAATCATTTATTTCTGTGTGCCATAAGACTGGAAATTGGTGTAGTGCAGCTCTGGTACCGTAGTGGTTACAAGTCAGGCTGTTAATCTCATGGTCAGCAGTTTGAAACTACCAGCAGTACCATGGGATAAAAATGTGGCTTTCTGCTCTTGTAAAGAATTACAGCCTCGGAAACCCTATACAAGGTTGCTATGAGTAAGGACCGACTTCAAGGCACATAACCACCACCACCACCACCAGGCTCTTAATTGCTAACTGAAAGACTGATAGTTCGAACTCACTACTCGCTCCATGGGAGAAGGATATGACAGTCTGTTTCTTTAAAGATTTGCAGCCTTGGTAACCCTAAGGGTCAGTTCTCCTCTGTCCTACAAGGTCACTATGAGGCTGCATCAACTCGGTGGCAGTGGGTTTCTCCACTAGCCTATGAGGTGGAGTAACGGAGAGAACTAGGGAACCTTGTCTAGATACTCATCAATATTACTGCACTGCTAGTTCATAAGTTCCAAGTTTACAAGTTTTCAGTCATTTCTTCAGGATTTTTATATTGCCTTCCATGCTTGTTTGTTTGTTTACATTATTGGATATTGCCCAGAAAGTTAGGGAGCATCAAATTAAACAAATTACTTAAGAATCTTAGCCTCAAAGACATAATTCACATAAAATGAGACTTTGTATCTCTGGGGGGAATTATTAAACTGCCATTCTAGGGACCACTTACCAGCTGCTACCAAGTCTTGGACAAAGTGGAAATGTACTTTCAGACAAGCAACTTAGACCCAAGGTCAAAGCAAAACTAGACGAGGCCTGAAAAAGTCTGAAAGTCAGCCTTGACTGGATCATGGATAAGCACCGAATACACTCAAGGTGAGACAGAAAACATTTAAATCTTCTTTGTAGGAATAGAGCAGAATCAAGAACCTTTGCAGGGTTTCATAAGCAAGTATCTGCCACTCAATTAAAATCTGCCAAGCGTGTCAGGAGCAGGAATGAGTAACTAAAATCAAACAACAGAAATAGACTCAGAGGTGATCCAGATATTAAAATAATCAGACAAAAGCTCTGATTAATATGATTAAGAAAACAGAGAAATAGATGCAGAATTTTAGCAAAGGGCTTGAATTAGTTGACAAATCAAATCAAAAACAGAGAGAACAGAGGTAGAAAATTCAGAAAAAGATTATTAAAAATCATGGGAATCCATGAAACATTCTACTGTATAGTACGTGTAATTTAACAAATAAAAATAAACAGAGAGAGAAAGAACAGAATTCTAAAAGATAATGACTTGGAAATTTTTTAAACAGATGTAACATAAATCCAGAGGTTCAAGAAATTTTGAAAAAGCCAAGGACTATTAAAACACAACCAAATCTAGAAACTCTGTATTAAAACGTTTCAGTTACAAAGAGAAACATTTCAAAAGCAGCTCAATTATGCATTTCTCTCAGGGTGAAAACTGGACTGCTAATGGCAAAGTTGGTAGTTCAGAACTACCAGCCTCTCCTCAGAAACCCTGGACAAGGTTTCTATTAGTCGGAACCTACTCAATGGCACTTAACAACAAGAACAACATCAAATTACTACAGATATTTATCAAACCAAAGCAGTGACATGTGGAATTACCCTTAATAAATTGAGAAACAAGATTAGGGTATCTCTTCTTTCCAAGTATCAATAGGTCAAAATCATTTCTTCATTTGCAAATGTTGCTATGTATCGGAACCTACTCGATGACACACAGCCACAACATATGACATTTAAGGATAATTTCTTATACTTTTAAGGTATGGTACAGAAAGTTACTGTTTTCTGAACTTTACCTCAGAATGCATAATCAATACAAAAATAACCGAATCTTATTACCAGCCAATACACTGAAACATACAAAAGTATATAACAATTGGAAAGATTGAGATTTTCATATTTGTTTAATTCTTCCACTTGGAAACTTTCCATTTTTATTGAGAATTCCTCCTTTATTTGAAGTTATTAATTTCCTGCTTAAAAAAAAATCAAGAAAATCTATTGGTAAAATGTTATTCTAGTTAGAAACAATTAGATTAATAAACAAAACTTCATAGGCTTCCTTAACACCAGTAATCAAATAACGGCATTTCTGTGGCATTTGAAAAGTTGCCTCTAAAATTGATATAGATAGCAAGGCAAAGAATAAGTTATTTTTGTAGGTTCATACCATTGACAATTCAGTTAGTAGCCCAATGCTTAACTAACTGTGACACTAGGGCTCTTTATAAATGTATACGGAGAGTGTTAGTTCATGGAAATAGCTCAGACAGTTGTAGAAGCTGCAAGTCCCAAATCCATGGGTCATTCGACAGGATGGAAACTTCTCCTGCCTCTCATGGTTGCGGGGGCTCACAAACCCAAAGTCTACAAGTCAGACAGACAGGATGCTGATTCACAACCCAAGAACCAGAGTTGGATGATGAGTTGAATGCAGGATCAAGACAGAGTGAACTTTGCCAAAATATCCATATATTTTGGATGCAGGTCACACCCTCAAGGATACGAATTGACTTTCAACCAATTGATTGCTCTTGTCGAAGACACAATGGAAGATGATTGTATTACGCATTGTAGAGTAGGACTAATCCAATGCCTACCAGACACTGAGAACCGTAGCCTGACTTGACACATAATGGTAACCATCACACACATTATGAGAAGTCCAGAAGGAAAAGAGAGAGAAGAGGGACAGAAAAAACACTTGAAGAAATAATGATAGAACATTTACCTAGCATGGTGAAGCACATGGATTTCCAAATCAAAGAAGGTCAAAAAACACAAAGCAGGAGAAATCGAAAGAGATATGCACTGATAAACATCATAGTTAGATTCTCAAAAAGCAAAAATAAAGAGAGAATTCAGAAAGCAATGAGCCATATTTGCATACAAAGGATCCAAAATAAGATTCAAAGCTACTTTCTCCTCAGAAACTTTGGAGATCAAAACTCAATAGAATGATGTATTTAAAGTGCTAAAAGAAGAAAAAAACAAAAATTTTAAAAACTGTCAAATACGAAAACTGCCCTTCAAAAATAAGGGTCAAATTAAAATAAAAATTGAGCAAGTTTCTATTTCATGAGACCAGCCCATCAAAAAAAAAAAAAAAATGCTAACAGGGGTTCTGCAGTTAGATGGGAAATAACAATAAAATGTTATTGAAAGTTACACCTAGAAAGAAGGCTCTCTAATAAATGGAATTGCATCAATTGTTCTGTTGTTGTTAAGTGCTGTCAAGTCAGTTTCAACTCATAGCAACCCTGTACAGGGATTCTGAGGAGTGGCTGGTGGGCTTAAACGGCCAACCTCAGAATTAGCAGTGAAGTGCTTACCTACATGCCACATCAGGACTCCACTCCCAACATTGGTGCACCTAAATACATAGAGAAAACTGAAGGGGAAATAGTACTTCAATAATAGTTGGAGATTTCTTTCTAAACCACTTTTAAAGTTAGATAGAATATCTAGAAAGAAGATTGACAAGGAAACAGAGGACATGAATAACTCTGTAAACTAACTAGACTTAACAGATATGGAGAGAACACTCCACCCACCAGCAGCACAGTGTAAATTATACTCCGATCCACAAGGATTGAACAAATAGATCTGTGTTGGATGAAGTATACCCAGGGTACTCCTTGGAAGCCAGAAAGGTGAAACTTCATCTCTCATACTTCAGACATATTGTCAGGAGGGACTAGTCACTGGAGAAGGATATCATGTTTGGTAAGGTGGAGGGTCAGAGATAAATAGGAAGACCACAGTGAGAAGGATTGGCAAAGTGGCAGCATCAGTGGGCTCAAGCGTGGCATCAATAAGGAGTTGGTCCAAGATCAGGCAGTGTTTCCTTCTGCTATGCAGGGTTACTATGAGTCGGAACCAACTCCATGGTACTCAACAAAAAGTTTCCTATCTAATCTTTTGAGTTGATGATGGATCCCATACAGATATGCTATAGGATAAGTACTGGACTGGTAACGAAAATCTCAACAGTTCAAATCCACTAGCTGCTCTTAAAAATTCTATACAGGGTACCTATGAGTGGTAACTGACACAATGGCACGTAACAACAATGACAACAAACTAGATCTTGGTTGGTTGGTTATGTGCCGTGGAGTCGGTTTCGACTCATAGTGACCCTGGACTTGGTTTCCGAGGCTGTAAATCTTTACGGGAGCAGAAAGCCTCATCTTTCTCCCGCGGAACAGCTGGAAGTTTCGAACTGTTGACCTTGAATTCGCAGCCTGATTCGTAACCACTACGCTACCAGGACGCAATACTCAAAGCAGACATTTCCTTTTATTTATTTCTGCTCTGACCTTTGTTTTTACTTTCCTCTGATAACTTTAGGCATAACTTTCTCCTACCACTAGTTACTCAGGGTGTAGATTTGAGATCTTTCTTCTTTTTTTCATGTAGGCATTTAAGGCAAAACATTTCACTCTGAATATTGCTTTCTTTGCATCCCAGGAATTTTTGTGTACTGTGTTTTTAATTTCATTTGACCCTAAGAAATTTGTGATTTCTCTCTTGACCCCAATGGTAATTTAAAGTGTGTTGCTTACCTTTCATATGTTTGAGTGTTTTCTAAAGTGTGTGTTTTTTCCCATTATTGATTTCGTGCTTCACTCCATTCTGATCAGAGAAAATACTTTATATGATTACAATCTTTTACAATTTATTGAGACTTGCTTGGTGACCTATCCTGGAGAATGGTTATTGTTGTTGTTGTTATTAGATGCCATCGAGTTGGTACCAACTCATAGTGACCCTATGCACAGCAGAACGAAACACTGCATGATCTTGGGCCAACCTCCTTATTGATGCCCTGCACAGGGTTTCTGAGGCTGCAAATCTTTACAGGAGCAGAAAGCCTCATCTTTCTCCTGTGAAACACCTGGTAGTTTCCAACTGCTGTCCTTGAGGTTAGCAGCCCGATTCATAGCCACTACGCTATCAAAGGAAATTTAGGGGTAGTGATTTTACATTAATGGGGGAAGGACAACTCAGAAAAAGAGGGTGAGAACAACTCAATAAATGGAATCAGCATTATTGAATTGTTGTTGTTGTTAAGTGTCGTCGAGTCTACCCACAGCTAACCTGTGTAGGGTTTCCGAGGAGCTGCTGGGGAGCTTGAACCACCAACCTTACAGTTCAAACAGTTTTGCAGTCTGGCGCATTAACCCACAGCGCCACACCAGGACTTCTGTGGAAACTGTTGACTTGGTGTATGTTCTCAACCTCCACAAAAATAAATAAAACACTTTTTAAAAAAAAAAAAAAAAGAACAGAAGAAAAGTTTAAAGTAATGAACTAAGCATCAACTTAAGTCCTGTCACTTGCAACTGTTTTCCTAAGTGAATACAAATGAACCTCTAAGTACAGCACTCTCCATGAATTCTGTGAGTTGTCTAGAGAATGATATCTTCTGAGGGAGTTGTGGAAGACAGCATGCCTAAAATGAGTAGGTTGGGGACACTTATGTGTATAACTGGTATGCAGATGAGGTAGAATGAACCCCTAAATTTTTAGTAAGCAAGTCAGAAGTGAGGGCCTCCCCAGCTTGCAGCTAGCCTATGAAGTCTTGGGCAAAAGTGGCAATTTGGAGATGTCTTTTAGCTTGTGAGAACTGGGTGATCAGGGTCAGAGGAAGAAATATTACATATGTGTAGTTGGAAGTGGAACAGACTTAAATTGAATTAATCCTTAACATTTCGTGTGATAAATGAGATTTTGACATCTTTTTATTAACATAAGATGTTAAAAAGTGAGATTTTGACATTTCTTATTAACATGAGATGTTAATGAGATACCGATTTTGGTGTATATGGGAACTCAGCATTATCTTCACAACTTTTCTGTAAATCAGAAATATTCTAATATTTAAAAACTGTTAAATAAAAATACTTAGTTGTTGATATCTGTTTTTCTCCACTGCTATAATCCCACCATACTCTCTCTCCATCACACATACCATATTTTTAAACAAATTACACACAGATTATACAGTTTTCAAACCACACACCCTTGCAAAATTTTCATAATCCAATACTTTTTACATTTCTGACTTCAATTTCAATTTATTTTTCTGTCCTGGTATGGCACTGTGGGTTAATGATCTAGACTTCAAGGTCAGTTTGAACATCAAGGTCAGTGGTTCAATCACACCAGCTACTCCTTGGAAACCCTATACAGAGTCACTATGACTCAAAACTGACTCAATGACACTTAGCAACAACAATGACAACATGGATTTAATATTACTGGGATAAAACTAATTTTATGGACTATTATTTTAAAGTAGATATTTTCTTAAATCAAGTGAAACCAATGGTGAACCGTTTGAACTAGAGATGGAAATGGGACACCATGTTGAAATCCAAGGATATGAATGCGTGAAATTATAAAAGAAATGATCCTAGTTCTAAAACTAAAAGAACAAGATGTTTATATTTTAAGCTTTCATAAATCTTAAAATGAACCCTAATTTTTGATAATCAAGGTCTTTGAAATCAGCAAATGAAAGTCATCTGGAAGAAATTGTGCTTTCATATCAAAATAGATCATTTTAGTTGATTCACACAATAGCATCATCATCCAATTCCTAGAACTCTTCAAAGTCTAATCCCTTGTTATTATCATCATTGAGATAGCTCAAATGTGGAGACGTAGCTGTGACTTCTGAAAGATTTAAAGCCTCGGAAATCCTGTACAGGGTCGCTGTGAGTTGGAATGGACTCCATGGCACACCACAACTAGGAAGAAGTTCTGGTGTAGTGTTGTGGGTTAATGAGCTGGATTGCGAAGTCAGTTTGAACCACAAGGTCAATGGTTGCAGTTCACCAGTCGCTCCTCAGAAACCCTATACAGGGTTGCTATGGGTCAGAATCAACTTGGCAGAACTTAACAACAACAAATACAACTACCAAGAAAGGCCTAGCCATCTGCTTTGAAAATTAGCCTGAAAAGGTAAACCCTGTGGATCACAATGTTCTTGATCCACAATCAATCATGGGATGGGAACGAGACTAGACAGTGTGCTGTTCTGTTGAGCTTGGAACCACCACGAGTCAGAAGGGCCAGGCTTGGCAGATAAAAACAACAGCTAGGGAAATAAACACCGTAGTCTCAGAAAGCATAGCCAAAGTGGATAAGTGACCAGAGGCAGGTTTGCCCTTATCATCACGTAATGATTACGAATCAGGCTGCTAACCTCAAGGTCGGCAGTTCGAAACTACCAGCTGTTCTGTGAGAGAAAGATGCGGCGTTCTGCTCCCATAAAGATTTACAGCCTCAGAAACCTTGTGCAGGGTCACTATGAGTCAGAACCGACTCCACAGTACTCAACAACAACAACAACCAGTAAAAATAGGAGTCCTGGTGTAGTTCTATGGGCTAATGTGTCAGACTACAAAGTCATTTGAACTGCAAGGTCAGCGGTTCAAGCTCACCAGCTGCTCCCTGGAAACCCTATGCAGGGTCGCTGAGGGTCGGAATAGACTCGACGGCACTTAACAACAACAACACTCAGTAAAAATGGGAAGTGATACCAGAAGATGTGAGCAGTGGCTCAGTCATAGGCATGTTGTAGTAGGAATTGAATCATAGATGGAATTTAGATTTGGAGGTAGAGGCGTCTCTGAACCTTAATGGGATTCTGTGTTGAAATGGCCTAAGGAGTCCAATGGGCTCATTTAAGTCCTATTTCTACCATTCAATCAGAGACTTTGTTTCTTCATTGATTTAATAGAACTGATGAGAGCATCTATCTCAGAGTGCTGTGAACTACTCTAACAGAAATGGTAAGTGCTAACATGTTTGCATTGAGCCTCTTGTTGTTGTTGTTAAGTGCCATCAAGTCAGTTCTCATAGTGAACTGACTCGTCGTATGACCCATAGTGACCTTGATAGAGTTTTCAAAGAGTGGCTGGATAATTTGAACCACTGACTTTGCAGTTCAAACTGACTCTGTGCCCAGTGCTTATCCTACAGCGCCAAACCAAGGCACGTACATTGAGCCTAGCACCAAAAAAAAAAAAAAGAAAGAAAGAAATGGTTCCTATCAAGTTGACTTAAACTCATGGTAACCTCAAGTGTATTTGAGTAGATCTGTGCTACATAGAGTTTGCAATGAAGCACTTCTGGGTGGTTTCACACCTTTAACTTTTTGGTTTCCAGTTAAATACCCATGGTTCCTGATTCTTGCACAGTGTGTACTTAACAAAGTTTGCTGTTAGTATTTTTGAAAAATGAATGGTGAGCACAACCTGGACAGGCTAACATGTTGTTTTAAGTGCTATTGACTCGGTTCCAACTCATAGTGATCCTGTATAGAGTTTCCAAGGAGCAGCTGGTGAATTTGAACTGCCAAACCTGCAGTTCAAATGGACCTTGCAGTCTAATGCATTAATCCACAGCACCACACCAGGCCATATAAGATAGGTAAACCTTAGGAAAATAGCCAAGGACACGTAGTTTTTCTAATCAGAATACCTTTCTTGCATCCAGTCAAATCAATGTTCTTTGTTCTCAAATCTTATACAATCTGTAGAAAAACTCGTAACTATGAGACAAACTACTCTTTTGTGGCATAAGAGAACTAAATGTGGTTGAGTTTTATAAAGTAAAGAAAGCTATTGTTAAGTACAATGTGCATGTATAATCGTACTGATTCTTTATATTCTATTCGATAGAGATTGTTGTTGCTAGCTGTCATCATTGAATCCTGAGTCATGGTGACTCTATGGATAACAGAACAGAACGCTGGCCTGGCCCTCACAATTGTAGGGATTTTCAAGTCCATCGTTCTTACTGTAAGAACTCTCATCAATGGGATCCCATGACCCCATGGTCCCTCTACTCCATAGATGCGATGTTGTCCTCTAGCAAGTGGTCCTTCCTGATCATGTGTTCAAATCAAACAAGCCAGACCATATTCTGATGCGATCCATAAGGTTTTCATTAGCTCATTTGGGAAAGTAGCGTATCTGGTCTTTCTTCCCAGTTTGTCTTAGTCCAGAAACTCTGATGAAGCATGTTGGCTGTGGGTGACTCTGCGGGTGTATCTTTCATGATCATATCAACACATAAGTCAGCATGCTATGACATACTAGCAAGCAGATAGTTAGAGATTACTGTACGTTACTCTTTATAGGTCCTCATGTGGTAGGCAGAAACAAATAAAATATAAAATTTGCAAAAGGAAAAAAGAATAGAAGGACAAATGAATAATGGGACTGGAATGCCATCCATTTCCTCTACCATGTGTGGATGTGGCAAAGGTGGACAATTCAGCAAAAGTTCCTTGAATTTCTTCATGAGCACTAGGCCCTGAGGTCCTGGCAGCACAGAAGTGACAGTCAGGGACCAAAGCCCAGTGCTTTCAAGTCAAGTCCCTTTCATAATGAACCTAGAGGACAGAGTAGAACTGCCCCATAGGCTTCCCAAGGTTGTCATCTTTTTGGAAGCAGACTGCCACATCTTTCATCCTCAGAATGGCTGGTGGGTCTGAACAGCCAACTTTTCAATGAGAAGGTAAGCATTTAACCACTGCATTGCCAGGCTTCCTAGCAGTCAGGGACAGAGACTCCAAAATAGAATCTATAACACAATGCAACATAAGTTCTGAAAGAGAAGGAAATGAGTCAGCCAGCAATCAATTTTAGAAAGTGATTGCTAAGCCTGTCCCTTTATGAATGGGTATGAGAGGAAGAGTGGGAGTATGCCCACAAATATGTTGTTGTTGTTGCTATGTGCTGTCGAGTTGGTACCGACTCATAGAGACACTATGTATAACAGAACAAAACACTGCCCGGTCTTGGGTTAACCTCACTACAGTTGCCACGCTTGAGCCCATCGATGCTGCCACTTTGCCAGTCCATCTCATTGGGGGGTCTTCCTCTTTCTCTCTGACCCTCCACTTTACCAAACATGATATCCTTCTCCAGTGACTGGTCCCTCCTGATAATATGTCCAAAGTATGAGAGATGAAGTTTGGCCATCCTAACCTCCAAGAAGCACTCTGGCTGCACTTCTGCCTTCTAGAAAGCATGAAACTAAACAACAACCCACCCTTAAGTTTCCAATTTTGAACGAGTTTAACATTTGTAAGGAACAACCTATAATATTCTAGCAGAAGAAGGATGTTCTGTCTCTGGTGCAGACATAAAAGTTGGTATTGTCCTAGAAACATCGCAGGCCAATATATGTGTGAAGTTGAGTCATTTTGAACAGGGACTTGAGATTACAGGAGCATTTCAGTAGAGAAATGGGGTTTTTTTTTTGTTTTTTTTGTTAAATACAGCTTCAGTATGGATTGCACCTAAATGTAAAGAAAACAAAAATCCTAACAAATGGATCAATAAATGATAAATGGAGAAAAGATTGAAATTGTAAGGACTTCCTTTTCTGGGATTCACAATCAAAGCTTATGGAAACAGCAGTCAAGAAAGGAAACAAAATATTGCATTAGGCAAATCTGCTGCAAATGACCTCTTTAAAGTGTTTAAGAGCAAAGAGGTCACTTTAATGACTAAGGTGCACCTGACCCAACCTATGATGTTTTCAATCATATTGCATGCATGTGAAATTTGGACATTGAATAAGGAAGACTGACCATCATGTCATTTGAGTTGTATTGAATGGTGTTGGAAAAGAACAATGAAAGTGCCATGGACTGCCAAAACAACATATAGATCTGTCTCGGAAAAAATACAGTCAGAACGCATCCTCAGAAGCAAGGATGGTGATACTTCATCTTAGGTACTTTGGACGTGTTTTCAGAATTTCCCCGAAGAGGGAAATTATGCTTGGTAAAATGGATGGTCCAGGAAACAGAGGAAGACTATAAATAAGATGAACTTACATAGTAGCAGCAACAATGGACTCAAACACAACAACAATTGTGAGGATGACATAGGACCACGCAGTGTTTTGTTCTGTTATGTGTAGAATCATTATGAGAAAGAACTGATTCCAGGGTACCTAACAAAAACAACAACAATGTAGTGTAAGTCTCCATTCTTAACATTTGTTATCATATTTAAAACTTTTAAGCTATGGCTGTAGAAGGAACTATGCCATGTCGTGATTCTCTAGTCTCCTTAATAACTGTGACACCAGTGACGACAGCCTGTGGACCCTTGACTGATTCTCATCAGAGAAAGGAAGATGATCATTGATAATTCTGCCACAAACATTAAGTGATGCATTCTTGAATATAAATTAGAAATTCTGTTATGGTTTGAGTGCTACATCATTTTTTAGAGTGGTAAGATAGATATCAAAGCTTTTTATTTTCCCAATATATAGATAATTTGTCACGAAAACTAATGTTAATCCATTGTTTTCCCTTTTAATGCCAAATGCTCTTCTTCTGGAACACTGAAATGCCATTTACATATGGGTTTATTTCAGGGTCCCAATGCAAGGAGCTGGAGCAATTGAAAACAGCGTGGAAATTCAATGGAATCAAACTGAATGCGGCAATTACTATATTTCACAATATGATTAAGAACACATATTATGCATCATCTTCTGGATTTTTCTGTTTCCTCTCATTAAATAAATTCAACATCCTTTGAGTAACTTGGACCACCAAAAGCAAAGTCAAATTTCCTGGAAGCAATCCTTGCTGCAGTGTCAAAACAACTTAACACTCCCACCATTCCAACTGGATCAACAGCAGAGACGCATGTATAGAGGATTGGAAAGAATGTTGACATGCTTTTGTTGAGTTTAACAAGGACAAAAAACATTTCACCTCTGACATGGCCTGGAGACATGCATCTCATTTGCTGAGATACATTTGAGGTTTGAACTTTGACCTCCTGGGTCTACATGTACTTATTGAGAGTTGACCTCAGAACAATATGCTCAGGGTGTACTGTTGACTTGAAATTTGAATGTGGTATTTTCTAGGTCAGCCCCTTTCAAGCGAGGCTCCCTGAGAGACTCTTGACATTGTAGCCTAGTATTGCATTCAAGGCCAGTGATTCTTTGATGCAGATATATACAGACGATGGAGCTGTAAATAAGCACAACGTAGTCTCCAGTTAGGGCATGAGCACAGACAACAGGAGGAGCTACAGAAAACAGAGGGTACATTTGTGTTTTGTTACTTATCACCTACTGAGTCAGATGTAAAGCAAGTCCTGGATTAACAAGCACCTGGATTAACAAACCCAACAGAAAGTTCTTAGGCTACAAAATAAACATGTGCTTTTTCAGGTTGCAGCATGTTCAAGATATCATACCAAATCAGGGAACTCACCCAGAGAGGATTTGCAACTTCCTGGTGACTCAGGTAGGTGCTCCAACCTACTTGAACTGATGCATGGCTTTATTTTGCCTTGAGAAAGCCAAGCTCATACATAAGGATGAAATGGGACAGGGAGTGGCATCTCGTGTTCAACTGTGTTTACCCCATGTATGAAGACATCTGGACCAATTTGGGGGGCTACAAATATTCAGAGCAAATTATCCAATGAAACAAGTAGGCGTGTGTAGCTGGGTGAGTGTGTATAAATGTCAAGCATGAGAAATGCATAAATACCACCTGTCACGATAAAGTTTAAGTGGAGGGTAAGCCTGAAGAATCAGTGTTCCAACTAGAAGGTGTGTGCAGGTATCACAATATGGGGTGCAACAGGGATACAGCCTGCCATCCAGTAGACCCCAATTCCTGGTGACTTGAGATGTGTCAGAGGAGACCTGTGCTCTCCTTGATCCACATCCAGGTACTCACTTTGCTGCAGGCTCAGTTTAGAGACCGTCTGTACTATTACAAAGTCACTAGGCACAAGCGATTACTGAACCCTAAACTCCAATGGGTTACAATAAAACAAAACATTCTGTTTCTCGGTCATACTGGCCACATTTCAAATGCTCAAGAGCCACATGAAGCCCAGGGCTACCATTTTGACAGCACAGATACAAAACATTCCTATTATTGAATCAGGCTCTATTGTGGAATATTGATTGACTAAGTCCTATTTGGTTTTTCTGGAGACAGATTTTTTTTTTTTTTAATGTTTTATTGTGAATTATATGATAGTTTACATGAGAGAACTTTAGTTTTACATTCATTCTATCATATATCCTCTTGTTGCCATGGTTAAAATCCCCTCCATGCATCATCAACCGACCAAAAGATATACCCTATAAATCTGCCCCTACACCACCACCCCCATTCTTCAGGACCCAGTACCTCTCCCTCTCTGGATCCAAAGTCCCCATCCGCTTCATCACTCCACGTCATCGTCTTTGCCTCAATCTCAGGCCTCGCTGCTTCTCTGGGTAGGGTCCCGCTCTCAGCTCTTCTCTGTTGATGGTCCTAGAGACCTCCGCTCCTAGACTGGAGAGTCAATCACTCCCTTCCTTGCTATAAAACATCTACCTTTATATTTCCAACCCTCACAATCAGTCCTGATAACAATAAGTGACCCATCTGCGTTTCATTTCATCAGCTCCGCCTAGACAGATTGAATAGTATTCACTGGAGATTCTGCCTTCCTCCATGCCCCCTGGCTTTAGGTCCCCTCTTGAAAGCTTGTAAGCCAGCCACTTCTCGCCTTTGAAGTCCCGCCCCCCCATTTTGGGTAGCCAATGTCTGGAGACAGATTTTAAGCAACTGCTGTCATAAATCAACTTACGGTAACAGTTTGTGAGGGGTCAGTGGTGGCCTGGTGGTAAAATTCTCACCTTCCATGTGAGAGATTTGGGTTTTGTCCTGACCAGTGAGCCTTTGTGGCAGCCACCTCCCATCTGTCAATGTCTGGTTTCCTGGTATGATTCTGAGCATTCTTCAGTGGTACTTCCAGACAGCGATGGACTAGGAAGACAACCTGGAGACCTACTTCCCTAAATGAACTGCTGAAAACTCGATGGTAAAGGTCTGATCCTCAAGTGGTCATGGGATGGTACAGCGCCTCGCAGAATATTGTTTATTGTGTGTGGATTCACCATGAGTTAGGGCACTACTAGACTCCCTAGCAGCCAAAACCAACAACTTTTTGTAGCAGTGCTCCAAAAGGAGGACACTGAGCCCTCACAGAGGAGACAGTGGGAATGTCGGAGTCTCCTGGAGGGGTCTGGGACAGAGACTTTAAAGAGCAAAGTTGACATGAGTTTAAGCATGAAGAACCTGTGTAGGCTGGTATGTGGTAGAACTGGGACAAAAATGAGTTGTCACTGAGTTGACTCCAAGCCCTGGTGACCCCATAAGTGTCAGCACAGAACTGCTTCCTACGGTTTTCAGTGGTTGATAAGGGTCAGCATACAACCTCTTCCTACGTTTTTAATCATTGATAAGTGTCAGCACAGAACTGCTTCATACGGTTTTCACTGGTTGATTTCTCAAGAACAGTTCACCAGGTTTTTCCTCCAACACACCCCTGGGTAGACTCAAACTACCCACCTTTCATTTAATAGTGAGGGCTTAATTGTCCGTGTCAATCAGAGACTCGGGTGGGGATATAAATGTGTTTAAAAATAGAGAGCAAAGGGGCACTAGCACAGGTGGGGGGTGGAGGGTGGTTCAGATTCCAAAATGTCCCTGGGATTCCACAGCTGTGCTTTATGTTTCAAGCCACAACCCATTCTGCTCTGAGGTGAATCTTGATTCCACTCTTATGCTCAAGCTTCCTATCACAATTGGGTTTTTGCCAAGATGACACGAACTGGGTAATATTTTGTTGTTTGTTGTTGTTGTTAAGTGCCTTTGAGTCAGTTTTGACTCATAGTGACCCTGTATAGGGTTTCAGAGGAGCAACCAGTGGGTTTGAACAGAAAGGTTCAACCGACGTTACAGTCCAGCACAGTAACCCACAGCACCACACGGGGACTGGGAGAGATATAAGAATGTTTGATTGATAAAATTTAAATTAAATTTTTTAAAATTGCTATCATTTAAATTAAATTAAAATTGCTATCATTTACATATTTTGAGGAAGATCAATTTGCTTATAGCTATCACAGAACACAACCTACCAGCACGATCTTTGCTATATTGAAAGAGGAGGACAGTGACACATTCACAGGCAGACTTTGGGGAAGGCACATAGAGACTGTGACTCCACAGAGGTCCATACCGACCCGCAGTGTGGTGGGCAGCAGGGAGGGGAGAGCACTCTAGAAATACTGATCTTCCCAGGGATGGGAAAAGTACAGACAGGAAAAAGGAGGCCAAATACAAGTGAAAGTAATTAAATAGAATATTTGCAAAGTGGCTCTAAAATTAGGCTGAGCTGGCAAAATTTTCATCTGAACATTATTTATGGAATTATTTTATGACTTACATGTTCCCTCCCCAAGCAGATGTTTCAAGAACAAATTTGTCAAGGAAAGCCAGCATTTACAACAAAATTTCCAAATAATATGCTAGTTTGAATACTTGAAAGAATAAATACATGGGTGGAACTGAATGTTTAATTGTAATCAGCAAATAACTCAAGTTGGAAAACAACCCGTTTGCACTGTTCTTTCTAAAGTAGCGGTAGAATGGTGATAAACTACAAGATAGCTCTTCTATGATGTAAACCAAGAAATGATTCAAAGGGGATTGTTCAAATACCCAAACTTTGTTTTAATCATTGACATAGGAGAGATTTACACAAGGAGTTGAGCAAGAGAAGAAAACAGCAGCAAAGAATGCATGCTATTCTATTTTTGAAAGGTAAACAATGAGAAAAATCTGTGTGTAAATATGGAGACAAAAGGTAGGTACCTATTCAGGATAATATGTAAAATAGCTTGGTAAACTCCAATAGAACTGCCCCTACATGTCTAAGTTTGTATAGCTTGGTTATCCAGTAGTCACTTCTCTTCTTTGCACTGCCCACATTGTATTTTAGTTAGAGTTGGACTTTTACTTGAGACAGTCTCTGCTGTCATCCGTGTCTTCCCTATACTGAAACGCAATCTCTGGCATCTATTAGGCATGAGCTGAATTGTTGGTGAATAAATGACACCTGGTAGCGTAGTGGTTACGAATCGGGCTGCGAACCTTAAGGTCAGCAGTTCGAAACTACCAGCCGCTCCGCAGGAGAAAGATGAAGCTTTCAACTCCCGTAAAGATTTACACCCCCGGAAACCCTGTACTGGGTCGCTATGGGTCGGAACCGACTCAACGGCACTTAACAACAACAACAACAAGGTTAAGGAGGTGTAGAATCCCAGTTTGTAAGACCTTCTAAGAGCATGAGTCCAATATGACTACACGTGTCCATGAAGCTGATACTGGTAAAGGCAAGTAAGGATTCTTGAGAGATTTTTAAGCACGGAGCAAGCAAATCAGATTTAAGAAACAACTTTAAGAAAGATCACTGAGAACGATGTTGGCAGAAGAGTCAGGCACATGGGAAGTGCAAGATAAAGAGATGAAACCATAGATGCTTCTGTAACCCAGAGGAGCCCTAATAAGCCAGTTCTGCTTTATATGTGATTAAAGTCATTTCTAAGGAAGCAAAATGGTTTCCCCAGGGACACTCGAAAAGAACTACAAAATAATGCAAGGGGAAGATAAAAAGTATTGATTACAAAATCATAGAAACCTTTATTAAACAAAAATATCAAGATGTGAAGCTGTTCATTCTCAACATCTCTTCCAACTAGGTCTGCACATTTCTGAAGGCATCTTTCCACCTCTCGAACCTTTCCCTGAAGAATTCTATGCTCTTTGATATACACCATGTCAACAAGGTAGTTTGAATAGCCTCTCAAATCATATTCACTTGAAATGCTCTTTAAATTTGGGAACAACAACAGAAAACATCTGAAGGGGCAAGATCAGGACTGTAGGGTGGAGGGGGTAAGATTCCACAATGAAATCCTCGTAAGATAGCCCTTGCTACCCTTGAAGAAGAGGCAGGTGAATTGTTGTGATGGGAAAAACAATTCCTCAGCATAAGTTGCCTGGCTTTTTCTGTTTTATGTCACTGATGCCATTTTCAATTTTCTTTCACTTCTTCATAAACTTCATGATCATCCTGTGATAGTGCTCTTGGAGGACTCAGAACAATTCCCCAAACAATCTCCACAATCTTCTGAGCTGATGTCTGCACCTTGAGTTTGACTGGCTGCACAGATTCCCTGGAAAACCACTATTTTATTGGACCTTGTTCCCTGAATCATACTGGTAAATCCAAGATTCATTTCCTGTTGTGATTCACTTTATAAAATCATTTTCATTTGCTTCTATCGTGAGTAAGAGGCTGATGGTAAAAAATCAGCTATTTGTGCTAGCTGGTCTTCATGCAAAACTTTCAGTACCCATGGAACTTATTAAGGCCAAGATATTTGCTTAAAATTGATAACATCAAACCATAAGAGACCCCAACTTCAGTTGTTGTTGTTTCTGTTAGGTGCCACCGAGTTGGTACCGATTCATAGCGATCCTATGCACAACACAATAAAACACTGCCTGGTCCTGGGCCAACCTCACAATTGTTGACATGCTTGAGCCCACTGATGCTGCCGGTTTGCCAATCCATCTCACTGGGGGTCTTCCTCTTGTTCTCTAACTCTCCATCTTACCAAACATGATATCCTTCTCTAATGATAATTCTATATAGTTGTCTTCCACCAGTTTCTGGACTTCAGCCACAGTTTCTTCATTTTCCTATCTTAAGTCATCTTTGAGGGCTTTAAAACACTTGCTCCATGTAAAACCTGTTGTTTTGTGGGGGGGGGGGGGGGAAAGGAGCATTCTCGTTAACTTGCTGCAAAACTTCAATGATTTGGGAAGATGCCCACTTGAGTTTTTTATTGTTGATTTTGTTTTTAAATTGATACTAACCCTGACCTCAAAATTGTTTTGCTTTATTTTTTCCATGCCCCCCCCAAAAAAGTATCCTTTCTTGAACCCTCATGAAACTAAGACAAGTGTATTCCTGAAAGAACTTATCTGCAACATCCACTGATCACAGAGACATGTTTAAACATTATTTATATTAAATAAATCCATGCACGTGTGAACTAGATCACTAACAGCAATCCTTACCCTCGTAGCTCAAGAATCTTTATTCAGAGTTTTTTCCCAATACATCACACTTTATCCCCCAAAAGTGATCAATAAGCAACAGATACATTCGACAGAGGACAGAATAAATACTGGGCATTAAGATCACCAAGGATCTGAATGGCAAACAGTCATGTTGTTGGAAATGAGCTGGGCTTCAAAATAACAGCCTGTTTATGCCAAAGCGACACCTCCTAAGTTTTTTGATCAAGGAAAATCATGAAGCCAGATTTCATTGCCCAAATGCTCCCCAATCTGTGGAAGTCTCCTTTGAGTTAGTCTGAATACCATATGTCAGTATTATGACGAGAAAATGATTTGGGTAAGTAACATTTGCTACTTCCTTATTGATGAGCAGCTGTGGATGACAGAAACATAAGACCCAGGACTTTGTGTTCCTCAGTGCCTCCAGTCCGTTCTGGTTTAAGACGATTACACAGCTGTTTTATACAGAGCCGGCCAGACAAGAGAGACAAATGGTTTTATTTCTCAAAACCAGTTTCCTCAAGGATTACCCAAGGCATCATCTCATCTATCTTTGCACTATTTTACTTTCATTATAGGTTGGAAATGGGAAGTCATTTTTCACAAGGCTGATTTTAAACTACTTAGAAAGGGAACTGTTAATACTGGTGCATCTTGCAAGATTGGACATCCATTATATGACCCTTTTGACTTTGGCTGTCCATGTGTTTCCATTTATCATAAGAATCCCTTCAGCAAACCCAGCTTCTGATGTTCCAGAGACCTTCATAATGAATAGGAAATAGTCAAGGAAAATATTTCCCAGAATCCTTTAGAAAGAGCCACAAAGACGATGTTCCCAAGAGATATCTATTAGAAGGGTGACTATGTATTTATCATCCAAACACGTTCATCATCCCATGGAACTGTTTGGGGAATTAAAAAGAAAAACATAGTTACCATCAACTCAATTCCAACTCGGAACTACTCCATGTTTGTCAAAGTAGAACTGTGCTCCATAGCATCTTCAGTGGCTGACTTTTTAGTAGTACATCATCACCAGGCTTTCCTTCTGAGGCACCACTTTGTGGACTCAAATTGCCAATCTTTCAGTTAACAACCAAGTAAGTTAACTGTTTAGACCACTGAGGAAGTCCTTTGAAAACTAAAAGAAAATTTTATTAATTAAATCAAGTCAATGGGCATAAATCAAACCTAATGAAGATACATAAAGACAGATGGTTACTCTACCTCTTATCAATGTAATCTCAAAGATAACCCAGCAACCTTTCTTATAGTGAAAAGTACCTCACATCATAAATAAATATATGTTCACATAGGGTAGAAATTACATCTGTCAATCAACTGACCACAAAAGCTTATGTTAGCTTTCTCTTCCTCCCTAGGTTAGTCAGTTGACTCTCAAAGAGAGTCCTAAATATTCAGAAAACTCTAGAATTCTTTGACTTGAAATCAAAGGTACTTACATCCCAGAATTTAAGAAACTACTACAGCAAATACCTGTTTGTTTGTTTGTTTTTCACATTGGCTCATTCCATTTACCATGTTTGAAATTAGTAACTATTTACTGAATAAGTAAATGAACTGACAAATTAACTTAGTTAAAAGTTTGTATGGTCTCTGATGCTATCCAACTGTTTTGTAGAAGAACAAATTGGCAATGGACATTCTAATGCTGGAAAGGAGGAAGCTAATGACCATTTCAATACTTACTACATTCCCAGCGGAATTTGGATATTACATTTCAAATCCTTATCTTCCAAACCCAATGCTATCAAGTAGATTCTGACTTACAGCAATTCTATAGAACACAAGTACTTCTGTGGTGTTGGACCACAAGGTCTGTTTGAACTACAAGGCCAGCAGTTCAAATCTACCAGCTACTCCTCGGAAACCTTGTACAGGGTTGCTGTGAGTCAGAACTGACTCGACAGCACTTAACAACTCGGCAGAATAGAAATGCCCCATAGGGTTTGTAAGACTGGAATCTTTACAGGGAAGTCCTGGTGTGGCTCTGTGGGCTAGTGCTCTGGACTGTAAAGTTGTTTGAACAGCAAGGGCGGCAGGTCAAGCTCACCAGCCACTCCTCAAAAACCCTACATAAGATTGCTATGATTCGGAACCATAGTTACAACAATAGTAATAACAATCTTTACAGAAGCAAACTACTACTTCTTTCTCCTCAGGAATGGCTGGTGGGTTTGAACCATGAAATCACAACACTACCAGGACCCCAAATCCTCATCTTATAACTGAGAAAACAAAAGTTCACGTCAGTTAAGTTTCTAAGTAAAAGTCACAGAACAATGAAATGATCGTTGACATAACTAACTCTAAAAGCCAGCCCTTTTCATTTCCCATATGAATAATTATAGCTACGCATGGATCACCAAATGAAAACTCTTAGCACCAATGTTGTTGTTGTGCCCTCAAGTCCGTATTTGAACGCCAGTGTATTCTGAATCCCTGACTCATAGGCCTGCAAGATGTCAGACAATATTCTGTTGAGATGCGTAAGACTTTTGTTGGCAAGTTTTCAAAACTAGACTTCTAGATCTTTTGTCCTAATCTTTCTTAGCATTAATAAAAAAGTTAAAACATTACAAAATAGATAAGGACATTAAAACAATCCTAACCCAAGCATAGGCTAAGATTTAAAAGAAAGATAAAATCGATTTAACTTTAAAAATATATTTTATGGGGGGAAAAGTATGTGTTCCAACCTTACCATTGTCGACTTTCTAAGCATTGAGTGTGCATGTATTCAATGTCACTTTCTAGAGGAATGATAGTTCCTGTAGTGAACTGCTCTGCCCTTCTGAAAGTGGAACCTCCTATTTTTAGGATTAATAAGTAGAAATAATTTCCAGGGCTCAAGGAATCTATTAATCAGTAAGTAATGAGATGAGAGGTCATTTAAGGAAAACCGAAATTAAAATGGTCTCAACCATGTCCCAGTAGATTGCTACAAAATCTTTTAATAACAGCAGCTGGAATTTCATCCAGACTCAAAAGATTTCTTTATGTGTCCCTAGTACTTAGCCTTTAAAGGAAAAAAAAAAAAAAAAAACAACAAATTATTGCTAGTGCCAACTATCAGAGCATTGAAAATACTGCAAAGATTATTTGCTTTTCATTTCTTTCGTTTTTCAGGTTCTTTTAGAAAATGTTTTGGAATCAGTATTCCTTAGGTACATTTCTTTGCAGTTAGCTATTGAAATGACTGTATCTTTGTGGCAACGTTTAGCCATGAATACCACTAGGATGTTAAGCTTTAAGACATGTTGCTGACTTGGAAGATCACCTGTGTATCATTGCCCTTTTCTTCTGTACTGCAGACTCAGGGAACGGAGGTGGGAAATGAACGATGCCAAAAGTAACTGAGATTTTGCCTGAAGGCTTGCTCTCGTCATACAAAAAGCAGGCAACTCTTGATTCTCCCTCTGTATGCATCCAAAGTGTCCATGTCCACAGGACGATCGGCTCATACCAGGAGTATTCTTCCCTGGTAAAGTAGGATGGCCATTATCCCAAGTGTTTAAGTGAGCTAGAAGCTGGTCTCTTCGTCGATGACATAGCAAATGAGTGGACAATAGGACATGGAGGCAGCAGTCTGAGTTTTATTTCTAGTTCTGCCTTTTAATATTGATTAGCTGCATGGAGTGTGTAGACTTACTGTGCTTCTATTTGCTCATTTCTAAAACTAGGCTATTAATCTCTATCTGTCGTTGTTAGGTGCCATCTACTTGGTTCCAAATCATAGCAACGCTTTGCGCTACAGAAGAAATCTGTCCAATCCGGCACCATCCTCACAATGTTGTGTTTGAACCCAATGTAGCTGTGTCAATACATTTTACTCAAGGGTCTTCCTCTTTTTACTGATGCACCACTTTATTAAGCATGATGTCCTCCTTCAGGGATTGGTCCCTCCTGATAATATGTTCAAAAACATCTTGCCCTCTTCCATTCTAAGAAGCATTCTGGTTGTATTTCCTCTAAGACAGACTTGTTTGTTCTGGCAGCCCACTGTATTTTCAATATTCTTCTCCAACATCATAATTCCAAAGCATGCTTCTTCTAGGGTCTTCCTTATTCATCATGCAAATTTCACATGCATATGAGGCTTTTGAACATATCATGGCTTAGGTCAGGCATACCTGAGTCCTCAAACTGACATTTTGCTCTTCAACACTTTAAAGAAGTCTTTTGTAGCAGATTTGCCCAATATAATACATTTTTTATTTCTTAACTGCTGCTTCCATGAATGTTGATTGTAGATCCAAGCAAAATGAAGCCTTCGGTAACTTCAATTTTTATGTTTATTGTAATGTTATTTACTGGTCCAGTTGTGAGGATTTTTTTTTTAATTGAAATACAATCCATACTGAAGGCTATAGCATTTGATCTTCACCAGTAAGTATTTCAAGTCCTTTTCACTTCCAGCAAGCAAGCTTGTATCATCTGCATATGGTAGGCTGTTAAGGAGTCCTCCTCCAATCCTGATGCCACATTCTGCTTCTTCTGATCCAACTTCTAGGATTATTTGCTCAGCAACAGATTGAATAAGTATGGTGAAAGGATACAACCCTGGTGCACACCTTTCCTGATTTAAAACCATTTGGTGCTCCTTGTTCAGTTCGAACAAATGCCTCTTCTGTATAGGTTCCTCATGAGCACAATGAAGTGTTCTGGAATACCCAGATTTGCAATGTTACCCATAGTTTATTATGATCCACAAAGTTGAATGCCTTGGCACAGTCAATAAAGCACAAGAAAACATCTTTCTGGTCTTCTCTGATTGTAGCCAAGAACCATCTGATGTCAGCAATCATATCCTTAGTTTCACGTTCTCTTCTGAATCCAGCTTGAGTTTCTGGGAGCTCCCTGTGAATGTCCTGCTGGAATCATTTTTAAATTATCTTCAGCAAAATTCTACTTGCATGTGATATTAATGACATTGTTCAATGATTTCCCCATTCTATTGTGTTATCTTTCTTTGGGATGGGCACAAACATGGATCTCTTCCAATCAGTTGGCCAGGTAGCTGTCTTCCAAGTTTCTTGGCATAGATGAATGAATGCCTCCAGTGTCGCATCAGCTTGTTGAAAGATTTCAGTTTGTATTCCATCACTTCTTGGCACCTTGTTTTCACCACTGTCTTCAGTGTAATTTGGACTTCTTCCTTCAGTACCATTGGCTCTTGATCATATGGCACCTGTTTAAATGATTGAACATCAATCAGTTCTTTTTGATGCAGTGACTTTATTTCACTTTCATCTTCTTTTAATGCTTCCTACATCATTGAATCATTTTTTCCCATAGAATTCCTCAGTATTGCAAGTTAAGGCTTGATTTTTTTCTTTAGTTCTTTCAGCCTGAGAAATGTTGAACATGTTTTTCCCTTTCGGTTTTCTAACTTAAGGTCTTTGCACATTTCATTATAATCCTTTGTCTTCTCAGCTGCCCTTTAGCTTCTCTATGTTTAAAATAAAGTTTCAGAGTTTTTCCTAACATCCATTTCTTTCTTGTCTTTTTAATGACCTTTTGCTTTCTTCATAGATGGTGTTCGTGATGCCATCCCCCAGCTCCTCTGGTCTTTGATCGGTAGTGTCTAATTCATCAAATCTGTTCTTGAGATGGTCTCTGAATTTAGGTGAGAGGTACTCAAGGTCATATTTTGGCTGTTGTGGACTCATTTTTCACTTTCTTCAGTTTCAGCCTAAACTGCATATGAGCAACTGATGGTCTGTCCCACAGTCTGTCCCTGAGCTTGCTTTGACTGATGACGTTGAACCTCTCCATGTTCTCTTCCCACATAGGTAGTCAATTTGATTCCTGTGTATTCCATATGGTGAGGTCCACAGGGATAGTTGCTAAAAAAGTTACTGGCAATGAAGACATCATTGGCTTTGCAAAATTTTATCATGTGATCTTTAGCATCGTGTCTATCACCAAGGCCATATTTTCCAACTACCAATCCTTGCTCTTTGTTTCCAACCTTTGCATCCCAATCACCAGTAATTATCTATTCATGTGAATTGCATCCTTCATCCATCATACTGAAAAAATTGTAGAATTTTTCAATTTTATCATCACTGACTTTAGGGGCTGGTACTTAAATTTGGATAATATTGGTATTAATTGGTCTTCCTTAGGAACATTTGAATATTCTCCTATCATAGACAGCATTGCACTACAAGATAGATCTTGATAGTCATGATTTTGAAAGTTGTAGATGTGGGTATATGTATGTCCAGGTGGGTGGTGTGTGCACAGAGCTGTGTATGTGTTCGTATCTGGTTTGTGTTTTAAGTGTAAGGTGAATGGGCTACACATGGATACCATTTATAAGGACAGAGTGGTGTGTTTGTGCAATCAAAGCGACAGATGAAATTAACCAAGAGATTCCTTTGCATAGGAAACCTGCACTGGCCCTGGGGCAGGACTGTTGAAGTTTCCTATCACAGACGACACCCAAGCCCATGAGTGTTCAACAGTCAGCCCAGCGCAGCTCTGTCTCATTCAGAGCTCCATCTGAAATCTTGTACCTGTGTCTCATTACCTGGGACTCAGTGGACTACTATGCTATAATTTGCAGGGTCTAAAACTCAAACCAAACATATGGCAGATTCTGACTCTGTCGTGACCCTATAGGCCAGAGTAGAACCGACCCCAAAGGTTTTATAAGGCATATTTAGGGACGCAGACTGCCACATCTTTCTCCTGAGGTACTGCTGGTGGGTTTAAACTGCCAACCTGCCAGTTATCAGCTGAGCAGTTAATCTCTGTGCCCCGAGAGCTCTTGATTTCCAGGAGAACAGGCATCATTTCCACATGGACTAGTTGAGGAATCAAACGCTGGGCTAAAATTTCTACTGCAAATCCTCCATTGCCAGGGTCATCATCATCACAAGCCCCACATGCAGCACACTTCTCTGTAGTTTTCAAACTACCTTCTCACACATCAGCCCACTGCACTGCTGCATAACAAAGATGCTAACAGCACGTTGTGGAAAGGTTTGTTCTGCTGCATACAATGCAGCTGGGTTGACTCAAGGACTCATATGCTCAAAAGTTCATAAACCAGTATTGATCGTTGTTGAGTGAAGTCCAACTCATGATGACCCTGGGTGTGTCAGAGTAGAACTGTGCTCCGTAGGGATTTCAACAGCTGATTTTTCAGAAGTAGATGTTGAGCTTTTTTCTCAAGGGGTCTCTGAATAGGCTCCAAACTTTTGGAAAGCAGCTGAGCACACTGATAAAAACAACAAAGGCAACAACAGAAAAGTAAAAACCTGCTGTCTAGTTGATTGGCCCCATGTTGGCTGTGAACTTCACAGAAGCAGAGCTCCAGGTCTTTATTCTATGCCACAACTAAGCAGGTTCCATCTTTAGTAGCTGAATCCAGATCATTTACACCACCCAGGGATGGATGAGAACATGGGATTAAGTGCCTTTCTTAGTCACGTCCTATGCATAGCAACCCTATATACAGTTTCTAAGGAGCAGCTGGTGGGTTTGAACTAATGACTTTGAAGTTCACAGTCCAGTACTTATTCTACAGATCCAGAACTTCACATCAACCTACCATGTCCATGTCTTATCAGCAGCCTCAACCCATTCAAAGATCTGGGGTCTTTCCACCCTCGCAAGATAATTATTTTAATACAGCTACCATTTCTGTGTCCCTTCTCCCATATGGCTAACACATAAGATTATCAACCCATAATATTTCCTGAATGGCAATATTGATAAGTATTAGTTTTTTGGTTGTTTGCATGTGAATAGATGACTCAATTGCAATACTGCTTCTGGTAATAATAATAATAGTAACACTGTACGGTATTTCCCTGGATGGAACCCCCCAGAGAGCAGTTTACTGTACCATTTTCTCAGAGAAAAGCAGATTTTTCACTGGCTTCCACATTTTCTTTCCACAAAACTTAATTCCCAGGAAAGCAAAACAGGAATTCCTCAAGGTCAGTAGAGTGGCAGCAATGGTGTCCTTTGCACACGGCCATACTGCAAGTGTACCGAACCCTTCATAAAGACGCAGAGTTCTGTCTGCTGAGACCAAGGCAGTCAGTCGCATCTCAAAGAGTCACATGATGTTTTCTTCCAAGTATGAACGACAGGAAAATGTTAGTTTGGGGTGTGCACATCTCTCCGTACAATGAAATCTACTCAGACAGTAATGGAGTCAAATGTCGAAGTTATCCAAACACGAACAGAACTTCTTTTTCATGATCATATCCCAGTCCGTGTTCTGTATCCTTCTGAATAAGACCTGTGATTGTTAGCTGCCACAGAGTTGGCCCCTGACTCCTGGCCCCCATGCACGATAGAAGGAAGTACTGCCCTGTCCTTTATCCTCCACATCATCTGTTGCAAATTGTGACCCCTAGGGTTTTAACCCAGGTATCCCAGATGGAAGGTGAGAATTACACCCTGAAATACCCCTTCCTCCATGATTGGTGATCAGGGATGACCAAACAGCTTCCAAACCTGCATAGCAAGCCATCCAAGCCTCTGCATCCCACGAGGGGCTATGAGGCTTTGAGGCCAACTGTTCTGTCTGTGCAGCTTCCCTCAGCCAGAAAGAGCAGTGCCCCATGCAGCTAATGACCAGAGCCTTTCTAAAGCCTCCATAGCGGTTCCAGTCCCAGACTGGGCAGGGTATGCCATGATTCTCTCCCTAGCTTTGTCTTCAGACTGTGTGCAGGGAGAGCAGGGTGTCACATTCCCACTAAAACTGGGGTTGGACTCATCCCTGTGATGGGATCAAAGCTGAGAACATTAGGAACCAGTTAAGAAGGTGAGATCATTTGATTAAAATGTCAGGCAACCTGTTGACAGACTGCAATACTTATTTTCCTCTGTAGAATTGTTTTAAAGACTGATTTTGACTTAATCAAAGAATAACAATCAGTCCACTCATCAATGTGGATACAAACAAAAGGACACAAAATATATGAATAAAGACACTCTTTCCCTCCAGTATTCATCTACCCACTCAGAGAGGATTTATTGACATCCTGATATTACCACAAGCTGTTCTTAGAGTTTGGGACCCAGAGACAACTGTATCTTCAACACTTCAGAAGTGTCCACAGACAATTCAAGCAATGATCCATGGGTATAAAAATAAGCATTTTAGAAGTAGAAAGTAAATGTAGCTAAGGGGACCAGGTTTTGAGGATCCCTGGGTAGAACCTGGGGGTGGGATAAGAGACCCAGAGAGCTAAAACTTTCCTAAAACCTTGACACTTGAGTGGAGTCATGAAATATGAGCAGGAGCCTTCCAGTCAGGTGGGGTACCTGAAGAATAAGGACTTCAAATATCCATTATCACCTGAGGGGCAGGGGGATGTTAGTCCAAAAGTTTCACACAGTAAGACCATTGAAGAAAACTGGCTCTCCCAACGTCTTTCTGTAGAGCTCTTAGTAGATACTACAGCATATCAACACATGCCAATCCAATCAGGTGTTTTCCTCCCTTTCCCTGAAAAGCAGAGAGAGAGACTATTGAGGGGCAAGTGAAGCTTAAGCACATTCTGATATTTGGAGAAAAATATAATATTTTATGTGTGTGTGTGGTTGACTGATGCCAACACTGAGAGAGCACAGCTGCACACAACTCATGTTAAATTTTCCTGGGAAACAAAATGATGATGTAAAATATCTGTGAAATCTTGAGATGCATTCATTTCCAAGGGATTAAACACCATCCTGTTTGCAGGGGCATGAATCCCTCCATTCTACATTTTTTCATCTGTTGTTAAGCTAGCTATTCCATGCCAGCCACAATCCTAAGGAGACATGGCTCTACTTCAGATTTAGTATGAATGACCTTGTATGCAACATCAAACTGGACACAGACCACAGAAACCCAAAAACATGTGCAGATTCGGTATCTGTTCTCCACTAGGCAAGTGATTATAAAGACATATATTCATCTTCCAGTGATCCTTTCACATCTCTGTCAGTTCATCGTACCGTAATAGCTTATGTGTTGCTATAACCCTGGAAGCTATGCTGCTAGCATTTCAAGTATCAGTAGGATCAGCTATAATAGACAGAGCTTCCAAACTAACACATACTAAAAAGAAAGGGGTGGCAATCTACTTCCATAAATTAACCAATGAAACCTTATGAATCACAATAGAACATTGTTGGATATAAGGTGCAACATGTTGTTGTTGTCAGGTGCCATCGAGTCGGAACCAACTCATAGCTACCCCAGGCACAGCAGAACGAAACAATGTCTGATCCTGGGCCAACTTCACTACCGCTGCCACACTTGAGTCCATCAATGATGCCACCTGGCCAATCCATCTCGTTGGGGATCTTCCTCTTTTTCTCTGACCCTCCACCTTACCCAGCATGACATCCTTCTCCAGCGACTGTTCCCTCTGGACAATGTGTTCAAAGTATGAGAGACGAAGCTTAGCCATCTTGGCCTCCAAGGAGCACTCTGGCTGCACTTCTTCCAAAACAGATCTATTGGTTCTTTTGGCAGTCCATGGCACTTTTAATATTCTCCTCCAACACCGCAACTCAAAGACATCAATTCTTCTACGATCCTTATTCACTGTCCAGCTTTTGCATCCATATGAGGTTATTGAAAATACCAAGGCTTGGGTCAGGAGCACCTTAGTCCTCAAGCTGACATCTCTGCTCTTCAATACTTTAAAAAGTTCCTGTGCAGAAGATTTGCCCAATGCAATACGTTGTTTGGTTTCCTGACTGCTGCTTCCTTGAGTATTGATAGTTGATTAACTATAAAATGCTACCTTGCCCTCCCAAATAGATTCTAAGCCCCCTGATAAGAAACTGTTGTCATTGTTATTAGACTGTTGAGTCAGTTCTGACTCACAATGACCCTGTTTAGTGTTTCTGAGAAATAGCTGGTGTGTTTGAACCCCCAACCTTGCACTTAGCAGTCCAGTTCAGTGCTTATCCTACAGCACTACACCAAGACTCTGATAAGAAACTACATCTTGTGGACGATCTGCATCCTTACCATTGTTATTGGGAGTATCTCCTCACTGTGAAGTTCTAACACACTTATCCCCATCTGCCTCTTGGATTTCCCAAAGTGGATGTTCTAGATAAACGAGAACCTCAACACATCTAAAGCAGGAATCATCACCTTTCTACCCACATAAAGTCCTCCTTTTGCCTGCTCCTCTTTCTCCTACTGCCCAACTTCTCTTCCTGTATGACTTGGCACTGCAGCCATACAGAACATCAACTCTCTTTCTCTCTTCCCATCTTTCACAATCATTACTACCTTTCTCTGACTAATGCCAATGCCTTGGTTCTTACCCATATCATTTCTCACTGAACACCTGAAGATGGTCTTAACTGACCTCCCTTTAGTCCTGCTCTTGCAAAGCCAGTTACCTATTCTACTTAGTCAGATTAGAGTTTGGTTCAATTACATGAATGGTATCCCTCCTATGGTTTCTCACTGCCTACTAACTGCCTCAAATACATACATTTCTATACATGTGTCCAAAGTCCTCTAGAATCTCTTCCCCACTTTACCGGCATGTATTTTACTATGTTTCAGGATAAACTTTTTATTCCAAAACAGTTATATCTGCTGTCTGGTTCTCTCTTGTTCCTCATCAGAGCTACAAGTTAGCTCAGGCCATTCCATTTAGCCTAAATTTGTTTTCCAATCATCATACTCCAGCTCTGTTCTCAAGGCCTACGTCCTTCGCCACATAAACTATTAATTATTTTCAACTGAGCCTGTCAAAAATTAGATTATGTCTTTTTTTCCTAGGGCATTTCTAATGTAAGTGATCTTATACTGCACCTAATAGATTAAAGCCATGGTTTAATCTAAATTAAAAATAAATGTTAAAGGATCAATCTAGGAAGTTTAACAACCATCAAATAGGTGTTTTAAGAGAAGAAAGATATGAAAATAGGAAAGTAATAAGTCAATTAACACCAGAAAAAAAAAAAAAAAAAAAAGTCCTTGATCTGGAGAGAGAAAGCCATGATTCTTCATACAGAAAGCACGCTGAGTGCTTGCAAGTGTGTAGTGATTTATATGAAGCACATCCTAGTGAAAATTTTGAAATTCCAAGGAAAAGAAGAAAAGTATATCATTTTCAGAGATGACATAGATCCCTTTCAAAACAGCAAAACATAAGCAAATAAAACATGGGTATTTGACTTTTCATCTGCTTCCTTAAATCCTAGAAGTCAAAGCAATGTTCTTGAATGTTCATAGTAAATTGTTTGATTTTAAATCCTCTACTCACTTATCTTAGTCATATAATGCTGCTATGAGAGAAATATCACAAGTGGATGCATTAATTAACAGTCATTCATTCTCTCACTCTTTAAGGAACTGGAAGCCCAAACTCAGAGCACTGGCTTTAAAAGAAGATTTTCTTCTCTGTGTGTCAGCTCTAGTCTTATCTCCTTTTGTGATAGTTATAGCTCTTTGTCAACTTGACTGGGCCAGGGTTCCCAGTGGTTTAGTCATTGATAATGAACTCTATGATGATTTGCTATGAACAGCCAATCAGTTGAAAGGATGTTTCCTTGGAGGTGTGACATGCTCCCACTTGATCTGGACTTGACACTCTCCACCTCTACAATTGTGATCCATTTCCTTGATATAAACTTCTCTTCATATGTTGTTGGTGTTGTTCTTGTTGTTGTTAAGTGCTGTCGAGTCAATTCCAACATATAATGAGCCAGTATATTACAATATGTTGTTTGATTTCTTGGCTGCTACTTCCATGACTGTTTATGGTTAATCTAAGCAAAATAAAGTGTCTGACAACTTCAATCTTTTCTGCATTTATATGGGTGTTGTTTATTGGTCCGGTGGTGAGGATTTTTGTTTTCTTTACATTGACATGCAACCCATACTGAAGACTGTGGTCTTTGATCTTCATTAGTGAGTATTTTAAGTCCTCTTTGCTTTCAGCAAGCAAGGTTGTGTCATCTGCAAATTGCAGGTTGTTAATGAGTCATCCTCCAATCCTGATGCCACGTTTTCATATAATCAAGCTTCTAGGATTATTTGCTCAGTGTAAAGATTGAATAAGTAGAGTGAGAGAATACAACACTGGTACACATTTTAGCTGATTTTAAACCATTCAGTGTAACTTTGTTCTGTTTGAACAACTGCCTCTTGATCTATGTACAGGTTTCGCATGAGCACAATTAAGTGTTCCAGAATATTCATTCTTCCCAATGTGGCCCATCACTTGCTATGATCCATACAATCAAAGGCCTTTGCATAGTCAATAAAACACAGGTGAACATCTTTCTGGTATCCCCTGCTTTCAGCCAAGATCCATCTGATGTCAAAGAGATCCTCATTTCACATCCTCTTCTGAATCTGGCTAGATTCATCTTTAGCATATCTCTATTAATATCACAAAGCTATTGCTCCCAAACCATTTCATTAGAAACCTAGCTAGATGATGATTGCAGTAAAGTGAATGAGTCATAGCATATTGATAGAGAATTTTATGATGCTCCAATATTGCTACAGCACATAAATCAACTAAAGCTAAATTTAACTCAATTGCTATAATGGGTAAGGAAATCAGATACACTTAATCAAGTTCCATTTCTTTAGATATAATGACAAGGCCAGACCAGCTCTCAGCACAAGCCATATGATTTAAAGGAAGTCAAAGCTGTCTGATCAACGTGCAAATCCTGAGCCAAGTACTTCCTGGGTTGTAAATCACTCTATGAAATTAGTAATCATTACTATTATTGTACAAAACTCATCTGGAATCTCAACTGTGAGAAGTGGAAAATGAGGATTGACTAGTTTCTTTGTACAAGGCTCCGATTCTCTAAACAATACGATGCGACCTTCTGCAGGGCCATTCCTGAGAAATCTGTTCCAACTATTTATCTATCTGACTTGATTATAAAACCAATATAATTTATCTTTGACTGGTCCCTGTGCTTTCTTCTGTTAATTAAGATAAGATACCACAGAAGCCTACAGAGCAAAAGGGCCTGTGGTACAGCACTAAACAAAATTAGAAAAGTAAGCGCTGGGAATGGTCATTTAATCTTGAAGTTATACTACAGAGAAAATGTCTTTGATTCCATACTGATCTTACACAGATGTCTATGTGAGATAATAGCTAGAGTAAAAAATGCAGCAATGAGGCAGACTAAGAGAGATTGTCTCAGGGAGCTAGCTCTTCTACTTCAGATCTGACCTTCACTGTGGCATCTGAGAAGAAGGCAACTGTGGTGAAATGGAAAGGGGGTGCTTTGGGGACCATAATTTGGAGTTGTTGATCCATGGGTGCTTGATGTGCCACTTGTACCTCGCTGGTGCCTCAGTTTCATCTATGAAGTATAGACGTTGGTACCGACCTTCCTTAGGTGTTGTTGCGTGGCGTAAATGGTTCCAATCAAACCAGCTGCCACTGAGTACATAAGACTCATGCAGACGCCATGTGTTGTTGAGTAGAACTGTGCTCCATAAGGTTTTCATGACTGTGACCCTTCAGAAGCATAGTCAGGCTGTTCTTCCGAGATGTGCCTGAATGGAATCAAACCACCAAACTTTTAGCTATTAGCCCATGCTTAATTGTTTGGACCACCCAGGAACACTACCATCAACTTCAAAGTGCTACTCAAATGACCATTTCAGAATTACTGCAATTTGCTGAAAGGATCCAGTGGACTATGTAATGCAGATCAGATGGCCAAGAGTGCCCTGCAGAGTAGCTATAAATCAGTTTAGGGTGCACACAGTAAGTCAAGTAAAAGTGGACTAAGGTGTGGGGGTACAGGACCGTAGTTCCAGGGGACACCTTGGTCAATTAGCCTAACATGTGGCAATGTGGGTTAATGTGCTGAACTGCAAAGTTGGTTTGCACTACAAGGTCACTGATTCAAGGTAACCAGACTCTCCTCGGAAACTCTACAAGGTCAGTATGAGTCAGAAATGATTCAACAATAACAACAAATCCACAAAGATTTGCTCTACAGCCTAATTTGGTGAATGGTGACTGGATTTTTAAAAGATACTCAACATCCATCTAAGGAGCAACTATTGGTCTCTCATTGTTTAGAGGGAAGAAGAGTGAGGAAAACTGAAGATGCATGAAAGGAATTTGTCCAGTGGACTAATGACCACACGGACATCAGTCTCCAGGACCCTGAGACCAGGATGAGATGGTGCCTGGCTACCACTACCAACTGCTCTTAAAAGACCCCATTAGAAAGGCCCAAATCGAGTGGGATAAAAATGTGGAACAAAACTCAAAATCGCAAGAAGTCCAGCCTTACTAGTCAGATAAGGATTAGTGAAACACCAAGACTGTAGCCCTTAGTCCCCCTTTGGGTCTGAAAACGAACTCACCCTCCTAGTACAGTTTTGGTTGGACAATAAACAGGCCTACAAGGGGAACAATAACACCAGTGAGGTGTGCACACCCTAGAATAATCAACCACTTGAGATCTAAAGAGAAACACTTCCCCAAGGACCACGTTCAGAGAGCTGAGGAAAGACAGAGGGGTAGAGATAGGAAACACAGGGAAGAAGTAGAATGAGCCATGTTTGCAGTCACTGAAATGAAATGAATGTCTATGAACTATTGAATAGAAAACCGATCTGCTCTTCAGACCCTCACCCAATTCACAATGAAAAGTTTAAAAACAAAAGTGGACACAGGCAACTAGAATCATCAAGGGAGAAGAGCAGAGAGCAGGACCCTACCCAGAGAAGCAGTGACACCAGAGATGGAGGCAAAGACGATGATGTGGAGAGATGGAGTGGCTGGGGACTCAAGACCCAGACAGGGAGAGGGGCTGTGTGCTGATGACCAAGGAGCAGGCTTGCAGAGTATACCCTTTGGTTGTTTGATGATGCATGAAGGGGATTGTTATTATGGCAATGAAACGATATATGATAGGATGAATGTAAAGGTAATGTTCCTCCATGAAAACTATCACATAATTCACAATAAAAAGTTTATTAAAAGAAGTGAATGCAGGCAATAATCTCAGAACCCTATTCTATTTTGCCCCCTGGAGTGAGAAATGGAACCTGCATAGACCTGCCTTCCTGCCCAGTGTGCCAATTTTCACTGGCAGTGTTTAGCCCTGCTGGTTCTTAGTCATCATTTCCTGTTTCTAACTCATCTTGCTCAGATTTTCCCTTTACACATCTTACTGTTTTTGTGAATGATTTGGGTGGTAAGTTATTTAGGAAAGTCACCATAATTTATTCTATTTCATCAATTTTACAACTACCAAAAGAAACTGTTCAAAACATATCTCTTGGTGACTTCTTGAACTCTTCCAGGAGCCCTCTATCCCAAAGTACATCTTAGGTATGGATTGTGCTTACAAGAGGGGCCTCTGAGACTCAACCAGATTCAGCCCATTGCCAACATGGCTGAGTATCTAATCAAAAGCTCATGTTACTGTGCTATGGATGATAAACACATATTAGTTGTGCAGCTTGAACTAGTTATTTAATCTTTCTTTCCCTCAGACACCTTATTGATGTTGTTGTTGAGTGCCGTTCCAACTCACATCGACACTGTATAGTGTTTCCGAGGCTTTCAATCTTCATGGGAGAAGAAAGACACATCTTTCTCCTACAGAGTGGCTGGTGGGCTTGAACTACCAAGCTTGTGATTCACAGTCACGTGCTTATATAGCCTCCACACTCCCAACCCTTATCTGTAGTATAAGAATAATACTAGCACCGATCTTATAGTGACTCCACAGGATAAGCACTGGAGCATGAACTACAAAGTCGACAGTTCAAGCCCGACAGCTGCTTCTTGGGAGAAAGATGAGGGTTTCTGCTTCTAGAAAGACCTAAAAAGTCTTGGAAACCTGATACAGGGTTGCTATGATTCTGAATCAGTTCAAGGACACTTAACTATAAGCTAGAGATGTTATTAGGATTAAGTAGTTAATTTTTTGTAACGCACTTAGAACAGTACCCGGCATAGCGTAAGAGCTTTATAAGTCTTTGTGAAAGCAAGAAATATCTAACTGTGGGGCAATCATGTATCTGTACAGAACAAGATGAAGATAAGAATAGATTACTTTTTTATTTTGTGTCTCCTTCAGGTAACTTTTTTTTCTTGATGCTGTGGAGTCGGTTCTGACTTATAGCAGCCCTGTACAGGGTTTCCGAGGCTGTAAATCTTTACAGGAGCAGAAAGTGTCATCTTTTTCCAGTGGAACAGCTGGTAGTTTCGAACTGCTGACCCTGAGGTTCACAGCCCGATTCGTAACCATTACGCTACCAGAGCTCTGATATTAATAGTGTCACAGTCCACCCAATCCTTTGAGTTAGAATTCCAAGTTATCCTCAACAAGTTTCTCCTTCACCAACATTTCATTGGCTAGCAAATGTTGTCACTTTTATATCAGACATGTCTCTCAAATTCTCTCCACTGATTTGACCATCTCTAGCAGGGACAGCAAGTCTGACTCAAAAAGGGTAACCTGTTGCAGATGTAGGGAGTGAAACAAACTATAGGCATCCATTTCAGCACTAGAAACCAGTGCGTTGAGTGATGGTGTGGAGACTTGCAGAAAGCAATCAAACAGGGCTGTAGCCTCAATGTCAAGAGAACAGCAATAATAATAATTATAAACATAAAGATAGAATGGAGCACACATTTCCATTTATTTAGCAATCACCTTATACTTGAATATATCTCACCTGAATTTAGAGATTTTCTCAAGAACAGATTTGAGGCATTGGACACTGACCCAAGGTAAGAAGGGCTCTAGGGTAACATCAAAAACTTCCAACACTAACAAACCAAAATGTCGTTAAAAAAGTCAGAAAAGAAAGAATCAAAATGAATGCCAAAAGACACTGAAACTTGCTCTTGAGCTTAGAGAAGCTAAAGCCAATGAAAGAAATGAGGAAGTAAAAGAGCTGAAGAGAAAATTCCAAAGATCCACACAGTGGCAGCAGCAAAGGGCTGAAGTATAACAATTGTGAGGATGGCACAGGACTGGATAATGGCTTGTTCTCGGGTGCACAGTGTTGCTGTGAGTTGGGACCAACTGGGTGGCACCTAGCAACAACAATACACAAAACATTTTCTAAGTGGTTTTTGTATATCACTTTATTTACTTCCCAAATTTATCCTGAGAGGTTGATGGTGTCAGTCCCATTTTTCAAGCTCAGAAACTGAAGCACAGAGAGATTTGGTACCTTGCCAATGTCTATGGTCAAGAAAAGATAGAACTGGGTTTTGAATCCAGGTCTGAGTCCAAAGGCTTAGCCCTTAACCATCACGTTCTATCTTATATAAGATATAAACCAACAGATGTGGTCATTGGGAAAAATCTTAAAAATAGGATTGCATTCTCAAACCAGGGCTCAGCAAAGTTTTTATGGAAATGACCAGCTAGTACACATGCATTTTTTGCAGGCAATCTGGTCTCTGTTGTATTTACTCAACTTTGCAGTTGCAGTGTAAAAGCAGTCACATACAATGGAAGCAGACATAGACGTGTGCTAAAACTAGACCTGATTATAGTTCAATAAAACCTTATTTATAAAAACAGGCAGCAAGTCAGATTTGGCCTGGTGGTGGCAGTTTGCCCATCACTAAACAGTGTCTTCTTAAATAGGTTTTTGTTGTTGTTCTTCAGACCACACATATTTTTATCAGATTCTAAAAAATGGCATTCAGTGGTAGTGCCAAGTGGTATGTATTTGATTAAGTTTTAATAATGAATTAGATGCTTAAAAACTTTATGGCGACAGTTTTTTGTTTTTTTGTTTGTTTCTGCCCCCTCTCTTCCTTCTCCCTTTATACTGAGTCAAGCAAAATAATCTACCTAAAGTATCAGAGTAAATGTGCAAATGTCCCTCGGAAAATAAATCATAAACTTTTCAATGCCGTACAAAACCAGCTTGTCTTAGTTATCCAGTGTTACTGTAACAGAAATATCACAAAAGGATGTTTTCAACAACCAGACATTTATTATCTCATAGGTCATTGTTGTTGTTGGTAAGTGCCATTGAGTCAGTTTCAAACCATATCACCCCTGTATAGGGTTGGCTATGAGTTGGAAACTTCAGTGAGTTTGTTAGTAAGTTTGGTTTGGTTTGGGATCTAGAAGACACAAGAAATACCTAAAAATCAATAGAGAAAAAAACAAAACAAAAAAACCCTGCAACCTCAATAGGAAAATTGGGCAAAAAGTATCAACATGCCATTTGCAGAAGAGAAGAAGTAATCAAAAGACTAGCAGGCACTTGAAGACATATTCAAAATCTTTGTAAAAAGAGCAGTGCAGATTCAAACAGCCCTGAGATATTGCTTACACCTACAAGAATGTCAACAATTGGAAAGCGAGAATAACATCCAGTGCATGATGCAGGACCCCTCATGCGTGGTGGCTTGTATCTACTCTGAAGAGCCACCTAAGACTTGTTAGGTGTCATCTAGCCAATTCCCATTCGTAGCCACCCCACGTCCTACAGGAAAGAACACTGTCCGGTTCTGTGCCATCCTCACAAACTTATTATGTTTGAGCTAATTGTTGCAACCACTGTATCAATCCATCTTGTTGAGGGTCTTCCTCTTTTTCAGTGACCTCCCTTTTACCAAGCATGATGTTCTTCTCCAGGGATTGGCACCTCCTGATAACATGCCCCAATTATAAATGATAAAGTCTTACTATCATCTCTTCTAAACAATGATTTGGCTGTGCTTCATCCAAAACAGATTTGTTCCTTCTTCTGGAAGTCCATGGCATATTCAATATTCTTTACCAACACCACAATTCAAGTGCATCAATTCCTCTCCATTCTTCCTTATTCATTGTCCAGTTCTCACATTTATATGAGGCGATTGAAAATA
>NW_006408666.1:456405-462740 GCF_000296735.1 Chrysochloris asiatica | reverse complement strand
TCATTGCCACGCTTGAGTCCATTGTTGCTGCCACTTGGTATATATCCAAAAGAAATGACATCCATGACACAAGTAGATCGATGCACACTGACCGTCATCTCAGCACTATTCACAATAGTAAAAAGATGAATAGAGGCTTAATGCCCATCACTGGAATGGTGGTTGTGTACCGTGAAGTTGGTTCCAACTCATAGTGACCCTGTACAGAGTTTCCAAGGTTGTACATTTTTACAGGAGCAGAAAGCCTCATCTTTCTCCTGCAGAACAGTTGGTAGTTTCAAACTGCTGACCATGAGATTAGCAGCCCGATTCACAACCACTACTTTTGGTATGTACACAAAATAGAGTACTGTGTAACATTGAACAATGATGAATCTGTGAAACACCTCATAACCTGGATAAACCTGGAGGGCATTATGCTAAGTGAAATAAGTCAATCACAAAATGACACATATTGTATGAAACCACTATTGTGAAAACTGAAGAAAAGGTTTTCATGCTAAAAGAAACATTCTTTGATGATTACCAGGAGTGGGAGAGAAGGGAGAGGAATTCATTGGCTAGAAGGAGGACACATATTAAGTTGGTTGGCCAGGAGGGCAATATAGAAGAAGGAGGTTGGCAGAAGAAAGATGAAGACAGGTGAAAACACATTGAGGTACGCAAGGATTAAAGGTGAGAGAGATAAATAGTGTTATAAACCCAACTCTGGAACAACAGTGTTCTGTGGGTAGACACATGGGCAGAGGCACAGACTGAACAGGTATGGGAGGGAGAAGTGGGAATACACACAAACACACATATGTACATATATAAAACCTTGTGGGATATACAGGGAGGGAAATGATGAAAATGTTTTAGATATTACCAAACATCTTAAGGCAATGAGTTGCTGGGCCTGCATGTTTGGGACCGTGGTCTCAGGGGACACAATGGTCAATAGGTAGAATATAGTCCAAGAAGACAATGTCCTACATTGTATTTGGTGAGTAACGACTGGGATCTTAGAAGTTCACGAGAGGCCATTTATGCTGCAATTGTCTCTACATGTGTGGAGGCAAGAAGAGAGATGAAAATTTGAAGATGCTTGGAATCAACGAGTCCAATGGACCAATTGAACAAGCAAACATTTGTCACCGGGACTCTGAGACCAGAAGAACTAGATGGTGCCTGGCTACTACTAACAGCTGTTCTGAAAGGGATCAAATTAGAAGGTCCTAGGTAGAGTGGAGTAAAATGTAGAACAAAAGCAAAATGATCAAAAGATAGTGCTTCCTGGTCAGAAAGAGACTCGAGTAACCCGAGACTATGGCCCTCAGCCACCTTTTAGGTCTGGAACATAACTCACCCTCATGGCCCAAAGACAGTCAAGTAGTAGGGAGACAACAACACTGGTAATTTTGCTCATCATGGAATGGTGAACGATCCAAGATCAAAAGGGAAGTATTTACCTCAGGACAAAGTTGAGAAGGGATGGGAAGGTGGTTGGAATGCAAAGAAGAACCAGAGGGAGGAAGTGGGAACACTGTTGTTGCAGGGAGGGTATTGCAATCATTGCCATGAAACAAAGTGTGTCATTGGTTGAAGGTAAAGCTGATCATCTTCTCTAATCATCATCACTCAACTCACAATAGAAAGTTTTAATGTGTTGCATATAGTAAAGTTCACTAAAGTTTTCATTACAAAGTACCATACGTTTTGAAGAATTCATTGTAACAGAAATCCATCACTACAGTATCTTGGAGTCCTGGAATGGTAACTGTAGGATCAGCACAGGGCTGCTAACCACAAGGCTGCTCCTTGGAAACCTATACAGGGTTTCTGTAAGTCACAAGTGATTCGATAGCACCTAACAACAACAACAACAATGACAACGATGACAACAATGATGATACAGTTCTTTCAAAATAGTGCTGATGCCCTCAATGTTCATCCATGTTATGCGGTGGCTTGCAGCTTCCTTGTTGTTCTTCAAGGTAGCATAGTATTCCATTGTGTGTATGTACCACAGTTTGTTTATCCATTCTTCAGTTAATGGGCACTTTGGCTGCCTCCATCTTTTTGCTATTGTAAATAGTGCTTCTATGAACATTAGTGTGCACATATCTTCTCAGATTGTAGCTCTTTTTTCTTGTGGGTAAATAGCAAGTAGAGGAATTGCTGGATCATAAGGTAATTTTTGAAAGATTTCAATGTTTATTCCATCAATTCCTGGTGCTTTGTTCTTTGCCATTTCTTTCAATGCACTTTGAGTTATGGTGTTGGAGCAGAATATTGAAAGTGCCATGGGCTGCCAAAAGAACCAATAGATCCATTTTAGAAGCAGTGCAGCCAGAGTGCATTTTTTTGTGAGTGCATTTCCTGGAGGGTAGTATGGCCACGTTTCGTCTCTCATACATCAGACATATTGTCAGGAGGGACCAGTCACTGGAGAATAATATCATGTTTGGTAAGGTGGAGGGTCAGAGAAAAAGAGGAAGACCCCCGATGAGATGGATTGGCCAAGTGGCAGCATCGATAGACTCGAGCATGGCAACAGTAGTGAGGTTGCCCCAGGATCAGGCAGTGTTTCGGTCTAGTGTGCATAAGGTCGCTATGAATCAGTACCAACTCAACGGCACCTAACAACAACAACAGTTATTGCTGGGGTGAGATCTCAGTTCAGTGTTGTTTTGATTTGCTTCTCTCTAATAGCTAATTATAATAACCATTTCATATGTTTGTTGGCCTCCTGAATGTATTCTTTGATGCAATGTCAGTTTATGTCCTCTGCCCATTTTTTAACAGGGTTGTTAATCCTTTTCTTTGTATGGTGCTGTAAGATAAGCACTGGACTGCAAACCACAAGGTTGTCAGTTCAAATTCATCAGCTGCTCCTTGGAAACCCTGTACAGCATCACTATGGTTCAGAAGAGACACCACAACACTTAACAACAACAATAAAATCTTTTTCTTGTAGAGGTCTTGTTGTTTTGTATAAATTTTAGAGATTAATCCCTTGTCTGATATGTCATTGCAAAAAAAAAAATAAAATAAACCTTTTTTCTCCAGTCTGTAGGCTCTCTTTTTACTCTTGTGGTGAAATATTTTTTGATATGTTGTTGAGTTCTCTTGGCTAAGATTCTGCTGAGAATTTTTGCATCTGTGTTCATGAGAGATATTGGTCTATCATTTCCTTTGTCAGTGATGTTTTTTCTGGTTTTGGTATGAGGGTTATGCTCACTTCAGGAACTTTCTATACTTTTCTATGTCTTGAAATAGTTTGAGTAGAATTGATGTTAGCTCTTTGAATGTTTGGCAGAATTTATTAACATAGCCATTTGGGCTTGTAATTATTTTGTTGGTGTTTTTTAAATTACCTGATCAATTTCTTCTTTTGCTATAGTTCAAGTTTTGTACTTCTGTATGTGTTAAATGACTACACTTTTTTGTACTTTTGTGTTTTTCTAAAAACTTGTCCATTTCTTCTGTATTTTCACATTTTTTTAGAGCACAATTCTTAAGAGTATTCTGTTATAATCCTTTTTATTTCCATTGGTTCTAACATTATCTATATTGTTCCTTATTCATGTCATTCACATCTTCCTCTTTTCTTTAGTTAGATTTGCTAATCATTTGCCCATTTTATTAATCCTTTCAAAGGACCAACTTCTTGTCTTATTGGTTCTCTCAATTGCTTTTCTCTTTCATTTATTTCTGTTCTAATCTTTATTATTTCTTTTCTTCTGGTGGCAGTAGGCTTAATTTGCTGCTCTTTTTCTAATTGCCAGAAATGCTGCATTAATGTGTTGTATGGGGTGCTTTCTTCTTTGGGATATGTGCATTTGTATTGCTACAAATTGCTCTTTAGAAGGACCTTTGCTGTGTCCCAAAGGTTTTGGGACTATTTTCATTCTCATTTTATTGAAGAAACTTTTTGTTTCATTTTTCATTTGCTCTGTTACTAAGTAGCTTTTAAGCAGAGTATTATTCAATTTCCATGTATTTGATTTTTTTTTCCCCTTAATCTTTCTATTATTGGTTTCTAATTTCACAGCATTGTGATCTGAAAAGAGGATTTGTAGTATTTTGATGAGGCTTGTTCTGTGGCCTACCATATGTCCTGGAAAATTTTTCATGTGCACCATAGATTGAGAATTAAGAATGTGTATTGTGCTGTTGTTGGGTTGAGAGCTCTGCATAAGTCAAGTTGGTCGATTGTGTTATTTGATTCTTCTGTGTCTTTGTTGAGTTCTTTACAGTTATCCTGTCCTTCATCAAAAGTATTTTGTTGAAATCTCCTACTGGTAATGAGATAAGGAGCTCTGGTAGCGTAGTGGTTACGAATCGGGCTGTGAACCTTAAGGTCAGTGGTTCGAAACTACCAGCGGTTCCGCTGGAGAAAGATGAGGCTTTCTACTTCCTTAACGATTTACACCCTTGGAAACCCTGTACAGGGTCGCTATGGGTCGGAACCGACTCGATGGCACTTAACAACAACAACAACTAGTAATGAGAGTTATCTTTTTCTTTCATTGATTCTATTAGAGTTTGATTTATGTATTTTGAGGCTTTTTTCATTGGGAACTTAAATATTTATTATGGTTATATACTTTTGTTCAGCTGACCCTTTATTTTAAGATAATGCCTTTCTTTGTCTCTTATGTTGGTTTTGCCTTAAAGTCTATTTTATCAGAAAACAATATTGACACTCCTGCTCATTTTATTGCCATTCACTTGATATATTTTTTCCATTCTTTGATTTTTCTAATCTATTTTTGTAATTATTGTGTGACTTAATTGCTGTCATTTTGCTGTTTGGTTGTTGTAGTTGTTGTAGTTGTTGTTTTATGTGGTGCTGCCAGTTTCTTTGCTTCACATAATTTTCTGCACTGAGTTCATTTTATCTGTGCGTTTTCTTGTCAGTTTCCTCAGTGCTGTTATTCTGATGTTCACAGTTTTCCTTTTTCTTGATTTGATATGAAGGAATTTTTTTTTTAGGTCGTTTATTACCTGTAATTTATTAATTTCTCTCCAATTTAAAACAGTCTGTTTTGTCTTGAAATCTGGTTGTCTTCCTTAACATTTGGAAGTTCTGTAATTACTTTTCCATTCTTTTTCTTTGTAGTTGTCTTCATGGTAAATTGAGGTCTCTGGTTCCCTATTTTCAGTCTTGTAGGTTCCTTTTACTTTGGATGCTTCTAGGTCTGGATTGAATTCTGGGTAGTGTTGCCATACATGTCAATCACAGGTTATAATCTACTGTTGTTGGTTATGGACTCCTGGCACCGTGCAGTAAGATAAACACTGGACTGTAGACCACAAGGTCAGTTGTTACTTGGTAACACTATACAGGCTCTCTATGAGTCTGAATCAACTCAATAATAATTAAAAACAACAACAAGCTGTTGGTTCTCAGTTCAAATAATTCCCTTTAGTATTTTTGTCAAGTTTATAACAAACTCTTTAATACTGTTTATCTGGAAATGTTTTAATTTCATTGTCATATTTGAGGAACAGTTTTGCTGGGTATCTGATTTTTGGTTGGCAATTTTTTTTTTCTTCCTTTTAGCTTTGTATTTGTCTTCCAATTGCCTTCTTGCCTGCATAGGTTTTTTCTGTTTGTTTGGGTTTTTTTTTTAGAAACCAGGGCTTAATTTTATTGGTTCTCATTAACAGACAACTTTTCATTTTTCCCTAGCTGCTCTCAGTATTCTTTCCTTTTGAGGAGTTTGATTATAATATGTCTTGTTTATTTTCTTTTGGGATCTATATTGTTTGGGGTTTATTCAGTTTCTTTAATGTTAATCCTGCATCTTTCATGAAGCTAGGGAAGACCTTCAACTCTCTTTTCTGTGCTTTTCTTGTCTCTTCCTGTTATTATTTCTCTTCATGGTGTCCCACGTGAAATTTAGGATTCCTTCAGAATTGTTTATTCTTTTATCTGATTGTTCTTCTAGCTTACTAGTGTTGAGAGATATATCTTCAAACACATTAATTTGGACTTCCATTAATTCAAATCTACTCCTTTGCCCTTCCAATACATTGTCCATTTCTGAAATCTATATTTCTATTTGTAGATTTTGTATTGTCTCCAATCCTTTCTCTATTTTGTTTGTTTGTTCTTGCAATGTTTTCCTGAATTCTTCTTAGTTTGTCTCAACCTTTCTGACAGTTATTTGGTCTTGGTGTGGCACTGTGGGTTAATGTGCCAGATAGAAAAGCCATTTGAATTACAAGGTCAGCAGTTCAAGCTCACCAGTCACTCCTGGGAAACCCTGTACAGGGTCACTATGGGTCAGATCCGACTCGATGGCACTTAACAACAACAACAAATATCATTAATGAAGACTCAT
>NW_006408666.1:436489-454875 GCF_000296735.1 Chrysochloris asiatica | reverse complement strand
GTATTCTTTCACCATACTTATTCAATCTGTATGCTGAACAAATAATCCTAGAAGCTGGGTTATATGAAGAGCATGGCATCAACATTGGAGGAAGATCCATTAACAATCTGTGATATGCAGATAATACAACCTTGCTTGCTGAAAGTGAGAAGGACTTGAAATAGTTATTAATGAAAATGAAAGACCACAGCCTTCAGTATGGATTGCACCTCAATGTAAAGAAAACAAAAATCATCACAGTGTGACCAATAAATATCATCATGATAAATAAAGAAAAGGTTAAGGTTGTCAGAAACTTCATTTTTCTTGAATCCACTATCAACACTCATGGAAGCAGCAGTCATTAAATCAAATGGCATATTGCCTTAGGAAAATCTTCTTCACGCGACCACTTTAAAGTGTTCAAGAGCAAAGATGTCAGTTTAAGGACTAAGGTGTACCTGACCCAAGCCATGGTATTTTTCGTACCTTCATATGCATGTGAAAGTTGTATAATGAATAAGGAGGAGCACAGAAGAATTAATGCAGTTAAGTTATGGTGTTGGAGAAGAATATTTAAAATACCATAGACTGTCAGAAGAATAAACAAATCTGTGCTGGCAGTACAACAAGCATGTTCCTTAGAAGCCAGGATGCCCAGACTTCACCTCTCATACTTGTTACGTATTATCAGTTGGGACCAGTCCCTGGAGAAGGCCATCATGCTTGGTAACGTGGAGGATCAGTGATAAACAGGAAGCTCCTCCACAAGATGGACTGGCACCATGGAGGCAGCAATGTGTCAAACATAGCAATTGTGGGGACGGTGCAGGGCCATTCAGTGTTTTTTTCTGTTGTGCATAAGATTGCTGTGAGTCAGAACACACTCAATTGCACCTTTCAACAATAACAAATACCATTCTTGCAAATTCTTTTTCAGGTAGAATGCCTTTTTTCCTAAAAAATATTTCCTATCTCTGCCTCTTGGTCACTTGTTTGAGCTACTCTTTCTTGTTTCTTCGTGTGAACATAAAGGGTCTGTTGCTTCCAAGACATTGCGGTGTTGATGTGTCTGTATGCAATTCATAATTGCATGCTGGTGTTTTATAGAAGCTCACCAACTGCTTCCCGTTGGGTGTAATTAGGGATGGAATCATGTGCATCACTCTCTGTCTTCTGTCAGTTAAGGTGGGTTTGGATGATGCTGGTTGTTGTTGTTGATCAGGTACACAGCCACCCTAGTATTGCCTTTCTTTCCAGTGGGTGAGGCGTTAGCGAGTACTGTTGTAAGTGTGTTGTGTGGACCTGGTTGTTGTTCCATGTTGAGTAAGGCAAACAGAGAAAATATACACAAAAAAAGAAACAATAAAACAGCAGTGAAAAAGAAAACAGTAAAGAACAACAACAAAAATCTGGTAACAGCTAGAAAAATAGTGCAAAAAAAAAAAATTGAAAGAGGAAAAATGAAAAAAAAATAATTAAAAAATAAACGCAGAAGATAAAAATAAAAGAAAATTCAAATAAAGAACTAAACACACTCCTAGTGTGGTACTATAGGGTAAGTATTGAATTGCGGACCACAAAGTTGGCAGTTCAAACCCACCAGGTACTCCTGGGAAACCCTATACAGGGTCCTGATGTATTGGAACCAACTTGACAGCACTTAACAATAACAGCAAACACAGTTATGGAGATAAATGAGTAAGAGAGAAGAAACCAGAGGGTAGCAAAGAAAAACCAAGAGGATAAAAGAAAGAATCAGAAGTGATTAGGAAATAAATCATAAAAATAAGAAAAAAAGAGAAAGTGGAATTGAAAGGATAAAAAGCAAGGGGAGGTAAAGAGAGAAGAATGAGGGAGAAAGAATGAACAATCAAAGACAAAGAATAAAAAAAGACAGTTTCCAGAGAGGAGAAAATTCTGGGCTTTCCTTCAAGCCAAGGACCTCACATGGTGTATGGACAAGGAATGAGGTGGCACTCCCAGCCCTAGATGGAGTTCAGGTTGGGCTAGGTGTTGTCTGTTCTGGGCCCACAATCTGAAAGTAGTCCGTGCAGACGCCAATGCAGCTGGGGTATCAGAGTACTTTTTTTTCCAGAGAACAACTGAGAGTAAGAGGGGTCCTGCTAGCTTAGGACTGGCCAGAACTAGTTCCACAGGGCTGCAGCAGGCCATTACTGATTCTAGTTGCTGGGGTTGGTACTGTTAGCCCCCAATTCACTTTCATACAACTCTGACAGCCCAGAGAGCAGGAGCTTTACTTTGAGTGTGTACAGAGGGGGGCTGACCATATCTCGGGTCACCAGGGTAATGTGAGGTACAAGAAAAATATTTCACACCTTTCTCTTTGCCAGTAAGCAGTGTGCCTCTGTTCCACTGACCAAACTCTGCCTTCGAAGCTACCCATAAAAGTTCAAGATGGCGGCACATTGCCTCATAGGCCAGCACAAATCACCTGCCTATTTTTTTGCTTCCCCATAGAACTAGCCCAGGTCTGGCCATGGCTGACTCTGCTAGTTTGGAGCAGAGCACACCTGGATCCAGGCACCAGGATTGGTCTGGCTAGCTCCCCACTCACTTTGATGGCGCTCACGACTCTGACACTCAGCTCCATGCGGGTCTGACCACCAGGAGAGCTGGAGCTTCACTGGGGGTGTGCCAGGGTGGCAGCCAGCCATTGCTATGGTCACTAAGGGAATACGGGGAGCAAAAAAATTTCACACTTTTATCCCTTTATCTCCGTGAGTCATAGATACATTTCTGCAACGCTACTATGCTGTGTTGTCTTTGAAGCCACTCGGAAAAGTTAAAGATGGCTACACCACATCTGGTCACCTGATACAAGTCACCATCTGTCTCCTTTTTTGCTGCATCTGTTTAGCTTTCTCTCCTAGTAAGCACTCAGTCTATGTCTTTATGCCTTTATCTGAAGCTCAGGGCTCAGGAATAACATCTGCTTCTGTTTCATTTGGTTTCCCTTAGGCCTGTTGTAGAAGGTCTCTAAAGCATTACTGCTTAGTCTGCCATCTTGCCACCTCTCCCTAAATGTATATTTCTAAAATCAGTTAGTATATAAAGAGATTCTATTATGAAGTATAGAATGTGACAAAAGAAGATAACTGTATTACCAATGTATGAAATAACTGTGCTGAAAGGGCTGATGGATAAAGGGACTGATCTAAGTACCTCTGAAAATGAGTAGCATCTATAAGATTTAAAGACAAAGCATAAGCATTGTATTCGAGTTGGCAAAGTTGTTCCCCATTGGGGGGATGTGTTAAGAACTCAGCTACTGCTGTGTGCTAAGTTCTGAAACAACAGTTTAGCAAACAAATGATGGATGATAGATTCCGGTTTCACACTGTTGAAGCAGGAGTTTACAGATAAGTAAATGGAAGAGTCCAGAGCCATCCATGTGACAAAGGATTTGATTTAGAGATATCTGTATAAACTCATGTTAAGTGTAATAGAAATATATTGTTGTTGTTAAGTGCCCTTGAGTCCGTTTTGACTTATAGTCACCCTGTATAGGGTTTCCGAGGAGTAGCTGGTAGGTTTGAACTGCTGACTATGTTGTTCTCAGTCTAATGCTGATCCTACAGCACCACACCAGGATCCAATAGGGGTATAGACAGTTACATATAGAAATATGTATAAATTTGTGTATATACACAGGTTAGTAGACACACATAAGCCTACTTGCTATTGACTGAGAGGACCTAGCTAGACACAATGACACCCCAGTAACTACAAGTACACCTAGCGCCCAGATCTTGGTTTCTAGAACCATTCTTTCATGAAAGGAATGAGGCCTCCTTGGAACATTATTGATTCTAGGACTGAGGCAATGAATATAAAAATAAATTATAACTCAAAGTATAAAATACAAATCCATCATTCTGAGATGACTGAGTTTAAAAATAAATATATAGAAAAGAAAAACATCCCTTACAAAAAATCTTAATGTGTGGGTTGTGCAGACTGACTTTCTTTCAGACTGGACAAAAGCCCACTACCATCAAGCCAATTTACATACAACCTTGTAAACACTGTAGGACAGAGTAGAACGACCAATAGGGTTTCTGAGGCTATAAATCTTTGTTGTTGTTGTTAAGTGCCCTTGAGTTTGTTCCAACTCATAGCTAGCCTATATAGGATGTCTGGGAAGTGACCAGTGAGTGAGTTTGAACTGCCCACCTTCCAGCTCAAACCAACCTAGCAATCCAGAGCTTATCCTACTGCACCACAGCTGGACTCCTGAAGATCTTTATGGCTACATAAAACCACACATTTGTTTTTGAAATGGCCACTCTAATGACAAGGTTGTTGTTGTTATATGCCATCAAGTGGGTTCTAACTCATAGAGACCATGTATAGCGTTTCCAAGGAGCAACTGGTAAGTTTGAACCGCCAACTTTGCTATTCAAACTGACCTTGCGGTCTAGTGCTTATCCTACAGTGTCACAACTGCCAGGTACCTACATATCCCCTACTGTTACCGACCCTTTAGTACAAGGTTGAGTTAGTATAAGGGAATCTTTTACCACAATACACTCTCTCCCAGGTTTTATTTTTCCTTTTTCTTTATTCAGAAAAGAATTTATAAATAAAGACACAGATTACTATAATACTGACACAATTAAATTAGAGAAGAGAAAAAATATGTCCTAAGGACACTTAATATCTAGTATGAGTAGATTAAAGAAGATAAAATTTCAAAAATGATAGTCTTCAGATAAAATGTTAAAATATAAGAAATAGAAGGAAACTGCTTTACCATAATAAAGACCATCTATTTCAATCTAAAAGACAAATTCATGTTCAAATGGAAATAAAATAAGTTGGCCCAGTATAATACTTATTAATAAAATAGAAATTCTATTCACTGAAAGCAAATGTGAGACAGCAATAAGGGGATAAATGTTGAAAATAAGTAATAAAACATTTCAGTCAGTCTGATTTCAGAATTAGCTAACCCAAGAAACTGAGCAGAGAAAATTATTTTAATTACTATAAGGTTAATAGGTAGTCTGATACTAGATAAATGCAGACACACACACATACACACTTCCCATACAGAACCTGAAAAGAAGATATAATGAGGGAAAAAATTCATTTACAATGTAGACAGACATATGCAATTATAAGAAATTATTTTAATAAGAAATACCTGTGACCAGTATGAATAATTCAGCAATATTTTACTGAGATGCCCAAAGGAAGACTTGAATAAATAGAACAGATCACCAAGATCAGAGATGAGAGAAAACTTACTGTAAAATTGTATCAATTTTCCCAAATCAAACTGCTTTACATGTAAATCGAGTCTAAATCCCAACAATGTTTTTGCTGTTTCCTAATTGACAACTTGCTCTAAATACTACCAGGAAGAAAAATCTATGTAACAAATAATCTTGAAAATGTACATAATAAAGAAGGAGCAGCTGTCTCGTCAGATACCAATGCATATTATAGAGGAATTGCAGTAAAAACTGTTTGGTGCTGCTAAAAATCAGCCTATTGGGAAAAATGAACAAAGAATTGCTTAATAGCATAGAATAATAGATAACAATACATACACATGCATTTCTTCAATAAGAAGATTTGAGATTTATAATTTAGACTTTCACATCATACCTTGAACTAAACTAAGTACTGGGTCTGTATCAAGCACATTGTTGTTGTTGTTGTTAATTATCATCGAGTCGGTTCTGACTCATAGAGACCCTGTAGAGGGCTTTTAGGAATGGCTAGTGAGTTTGAACTGCTGACCTTGTGGTTGAAACCGATCTGAGATCCAGTACTTTATCCCACAACACCACACCAAACACATAGCTGGCACTACATAGATATTCGTTAAATGTGCAAATTGAAGATAAAAATTAAAAGCATACCACACACACACACACACAAAAAGAAAATCATGTGTAGTAACTATCAGACCCCTGGAAAGGGAGCATGTTCTAGATCAAGAAACAAAGAAAAAATCTTAAGAGAATAGAAGGACTTATTTGTTATGCAAAAATTAAAGCATTTATCCTTACAAGAGGATAGATTTGGGGAAAAATTTATAGCAAGTATAACAATGTGCTGATGCTTAACTTTATAAACAAGTTTATGTAAAATAATGAGAAAGCAGCTAGGCCACAGTCGGAACAATGCGATGATTCACAATTCATAATAGGAACAATGAGATAATTCACTAATTGAAAACCTTAGATATTGACACTCATTAGTAATCAAAGAAGTGAAAGTTAAAAGCAGCTATTAAATTAAGATTTTTTTAAAAAAGATAATGATATGCAATTCTTTTAGAGAATAGATTCATTCTGGTGGAATTATAGCTGGCTGATTCTTTAGTGCCAAAAGATTTAGCATGCTGACATTTCAGTCACGAAAATGTCCATGAAATTTTGACCCAGCAATTCCTTCTCTGGCAAGGAATTTTAAGGAGACAATCCAAGATAGTGGAAAGCCTCATTCTGCATTATTTGTAGTAGCAAAACTTGTCAAACAATAAGACAATTCAATTAAAGTAACATTCATTCTGCTATGATTTTTTTGGACTGCATTGTACATAGTCTGAGGCATTATTTTCCAGAAAAATTAACTTCCTGGGGCATCGTCCTTATTCTCTTACAGGTAGATGCTTGGTTTCCCCATCAAGGGAAATGTGGGCAACATCTCAGAGTAGCAGTCAGAATGATCAGAGACCGCAGAGAGGTAGCTAAAGTCTGACCAAACAAGCACATTGCATGCAAAACCTGTCTGGAGGTAGACACTCGCAGTTTCCTAGATGTATTTGTGATATTATTTCTAATAAAAAATGATGTGAACACATTTTGTTTTTCTTTGTATCTTCTCACCACTGAAAATCAAAATGGCTGGCTCATTCCAACACCTTTCATCTTAAACCATGCCCCATCTCAAACTTGAGGACACTAAGCCTACTTTATGATTCAATACTAGAAGGACTTTCATGTAAATGTTGATTATGAAGATGATATAGCAACAAGGTCGTTATGACTTGGAACCGAATCAGGGCACTTCACAACAACAGCAATGATGTCTGTTAAATAGGACTAGGTATGGAAAGATAAGCATCTGTGAATGTGCTATGGATAATAGAAGTATTCACTAGAAATAAAAAATACAAAAAAAAAAAAAAAAAAAAGCAAAGTCACCACTAAACTACACTCATTGCATGGATGCTACAGTAATATCAGCCTTTGAAATGTATTTTTATTTTATGAATTAGTGTTGCTGTTGTTACGTGTCATCAAACTGTATAAGGACTCTGAGGAGTGGCTGGTGGGTTTGAACTACCTACCTTGCAGTTAGCAGTCTAGTGTTTATCTTACAGAGCCACACCAGGATTCCTATTTTATGAATTACTTCCAGCTAAATAAAACCTACGCTTGCATTAACTTGCATTCAATCTCACCTCACCTACTGCCTAGCTTCGATCTGTATTCAGTATATTTTTTCAATGTTTCCTCAAGTGTACTTCACTATCAAAATACCATTTGCTAATTCTATAGTATTTTTTTCTCCCTATTTTTAGACCTTTGTTCTTGAGGTTCCTTCAGTTCTTAAATCTCTTCCTTCTCCTTTAAGGTTAACAAAAGATTTCTCATCATTCAACAGCTATTTCTAGCATCTTCCACTATCTTCTTGAACCCTCCAGTTAAAAAGAATCATTCTCTCCTCTAAGCTTATTTGATTTTAACCTTGCTTTGATCATACTTGCCTTTTTCCTACCTGCACTGTAGATCAAACAGCATTTGATTGATTTTTTTTTTCTTGTAAGAACGGTAATGAATTAATGGTAGAATTTAGGTCATAAATATTTCTAATTCTGTCCCAGTCCTTAGTAAATGTTTGTTCAATTGAATTCAGTGAGGAGTGGAGAGTCCTGGTGTGGCGCTGTGGGTTAATATGCCAGACTGCAAAGCCATTTGAACTGCAAGGTCGATGGTTCAAGCTACCCAGCTGCTCTTGCAGAAACTCTATCAGGGTCGCTATGGGTCAGAACCGACTTGATGGCACTTAACAACAACAACAACAGCATGATATCAAAGCACAAGAAGGAACCAGAAAGTCAAATGAGCACCCACCACAGGAGCATTATGGCTGCTTGAACTTGTGCAGAGAACATTTCTTCTGCAGAAGAGCTGCTGCCCCAGGCTGGTTAGTGGAAGCATTCTTAGCTGCTTGATGCAGGACCATTACTGTCTATTCTCAGCTTAGACTGTGGGACAGGCAGAAGTCTGTGCCAAAAACAAGACACTTCCCCACTTCCTGTTAGCTGTCCAGAGCCCTTCCTCAGGCAGTTGTTCCTGCTAGAAATCAGCGTTTCTGTTGATGATAAAACTCATAATCCTCATTCTTTCAGTGAAGATGACACTTTACAATTTACAGTGTGCTTACATGTATAATGACTTACTTACTCTTCATCCTAATCTTATCATTGCTACCATTCATAGATGATAAAACTGGAGGTAATACGAGCTTTGCCTGACTGAAATCCGTGTATCCAATCTGGAGTGTGATCAGAACTCAAGCCTGGAGCTCCGACTACAGTCAGTGTTTCCTCGGCTTTCCCCCATTCATCCTCTTCAAAAGAATCCTTAGAGGTGGAGAGAACTGAGCCTGGCTAACTGTGTCATTCAGACAACCAACCCATGATGGAACAAGGAAGAGGAAAGAGACAGTGATAAGGCATAATTCTACCTCTCCACATTCAAAAGCTTCTGGGGATGAGCAAAGAGCAGCCCCTTATTAGTTAAGTGGGCTCTACCTCTTGGATCCACCACCTGTCCGTTTGTGGCTCTGGTGACTTGAGTGTTGCTGTAATGCTGGCAGCTAGGTCACTGGTATTTCAAATACCAGCAGGGTCACACATGGGGGCAGTGGAGTGTCCACACTAAGTAAGACTCCAAAGAAAGTCTAGTGATCTCCTTTCAAACAGTACTCAATAAGAACCTTGTACATAAAACTGAACATTGTCTGATTTACTGCGTTGGCTGCATCATGAAGAGGGATCAGTCCCTGGAAAATCTTATCACATTTGTAGTGGTTGAGCAAGAGCTAGCCGTACCCTCTGAGATAGAGTGGCACAATCAATGCACTACCGGTGTCAAAAAATTCTGGTAACCAAGAGGAAAATGCACAACCAGGCAATGCTTTGTTCTGTTGTACATTGGTTGCATTGGTCAGAGTCGACTTAATATCAACTATGTATCTACCTCTTTGATTTCAATTAATAGTCTGTGATATTTCTGATTAGCAAACATTAAAATAGTGACACATTTTCAGTCATCAGATCCCATCACTAAGATTGGTCTATATAAAACTTCATGAGTATATTTCCTGAAATTAGGCTGCACTCCTTTTTCTTGTGTGACTCTATGGGATAAGCACTGGACTGCTAACCATATGACCAGCAGATCAAACCCACTGACTGCTTTCAGAAACTCTACACAAGGCCACTATGAGCCAAATATGACTCAATGGCACACAACAATAACATTTCTCTTGATTAAATTAACTTTAAGTCATTTACATACTTCACAAATCCTATAGAATATCTGAAATGTGCCAGACCTAGCAGCATCACAGATGCTGAGATTGATACATCTTCACTGATCATAGTGGAGGACCCTTATCCAGGAGCTGGAGCACTGGTGGATCAGTGGTAGGTCTAGAGTTGAGTCCTGACCTTTGCTCCTCAGGAACACTCACCACACATCTGTCTGTGAGGCTTGTCTGTTGCTAAGACACTGATCAGGTTTCAGCAGAACTTAAGGACCAAGATGGATTCAGAAGAAAGTGGTTTATTTATTGTGGTTTGAAGTCCAGTGCTTATCCTACAGTGCCATACCAGGAGTCAAAACTAGCCAGTGAAGAGTCTATGAATCACTATAGAATATTGTCTAATACAATGCTGGAAAATGAGTTGCTAGGTTGACAGATTCTCAAAATATACCATGACCACAATGGACTAGAGCAGACACACAGTCAGGAGATGGCTCATGACCAGGCCAAGTTTTGCTCTATTGTATACAGGGTTACCATGAATCTGAGACAATTCAACAACAACTAACAATTAAAAAACAAATACCTGCATAGAAGAGAGATGGACAGAGTTTAAGAACCCAATGGTAACATGGTTAGGTGACTGGCTGTTAACTGAAAATGTGGTGAATGTAACCTATCAACCACCCCAGAGAAAAAAGATGTGGCAGTCTGCTTCTGGAAATCCTAGGGCCCAGTTCTACTTTGTGCTATAAGGTCTCTATGAGTCAGAATTGACTTAACAGAATTAGGTTTGGTGGGTTTTGTTGGGTTACTGTGGCAACAGGTTAGCAATAACCAGGATAGCTCATGGAGAAGGGCCAATTTATGAGTCTTATGGAATCAGTTAACAACAAGAAGTCTAAGACTGATCTGTCCTGCAGGTAGATCAACCTGAAGTAGAAACAAGTGGGGCAAAGTGAAGGGACAAAGACCTAAGTACTAAACGTTAGTAAGACCCAGGTTGGAACCAGAATATGAGGAAAATTAATACCTTCCAAGGAGTCCTGGTCTGGCTGTGTAAGATAAGCACTGTACCTCAGGTCATTTGAATCACAAGATCAGCAGTTCAAACTCAACAACTGATTCTCAACAACCCTTTACAGAGTCGCTATGAGTTGAAACTTACTCATGGCACTTAACAACAACAAATTTACACCAAAGACATTCAAATGGCCACCAAATACATGAAGAGATGCTCACAGTCTTTAGCCATCAAAGAGATGTAAATTAAAGCCACAAGGAGATACCATTTCATTCCCTCTTGTTGTGGTTAAGTGCCATAGAATCTGTTCCAATTCATAGCAACTTTGTAAAAGGTTTCCAAGGATCATCTGATGGATTTGAACCACCAGTCTTGTGATTAGCAGTCCAGTAATTACCCTGTAGCACTACACTAGGACTCCTGGCTAAAATAAAAATAAATAAAAGAGCTAACAGCAAATAATGGCAAGAATGTGGGGAAACTGGAATCCTAATCGATTGTTGGTAGAAATGCAAAACAGTGCAGCCACTGAGAAAAACAGTAAGGTCGTTCTTGAAAAAAACTCCAGTATTATCAATTTCAGAATAAAAGAAGTTAGTAGAATTCTTCAATTTCCTCATCATTGACTTTAGTGTTTCATGTGTGAATATGAATAATACTGGTATTAACAAGTCTTCCTTGTAGGCAAGTGGGTATTTTCCTATCACTGATAACATAAGATGAATCTTGAAAAGTTCTTTGATAATGAATGTGTTCCCATTCCACTTCAATTTGTTTCAGGCTCCATTAGTCATATGATTGTCCAATTCAATACCTGTTCATTTCAGCTCAATAACACCAAGAATATCAGTCTTCATGCCTTCCATTTCATGTTTTACTTTTTCCAATTTTCCTAGATTCATCCTTCATACGTTCCATGTTCTAATTATTAATGGATGTTTGCAGCTGTTTCTCCTCATTTTGAGTTGTGCCCCATCAACAAATGAAGGTTCCAAAAGCTTTGTTCCATATACATCATCACCACGGTCAACTCTACATTGAGGAGGCAGCTCTTCCCCCATGATATTTTGAGTGCCTTCCAACCTGAGGGGCTCATCTTCCAGTACTATACCAGTCAATGTTCCACTGCTATTCAGAAGGTTTTCAGTGACTAACCTTTCAGATGTGATCTGCCTTTCCTTCTTCCTGGTCTTTCTTAGTCTTGAAGCTCTATTCAAACCTGTCCATCATTGGTGACCCAGCTGGTATTTAAAATACTGGCTGAGTAGCTGCTAGCATCATAATATGATAAATTGACAGATGAGAAGTGGTTGTATGTTCTCCAAAGGACATATTTGTCCAACTGATTCTGATTTGAAGATTTGATCCTTTTTTATTCAAGTATCAAACAGAGAGGGAATAAAAATAAAATCAATGCCCCCTTCCTATGTATTCCTAAAAAACTAGGTATTTAAAATTATGTTTAGCTCTTTTTGTTCTAATTCTTTCATTGATATTGTAGAAAGCACTGTGTTTTGCTTCACTCAATATGTATGCAAATTCCTTTTATCTAAAGGTTATAAAACAAAATATGCAAATCCCAGCCTTCTAATAAGTGCAGATGGCCATGTGATTCTGTTGTGGAAAATGACATGCAGGAGAAGGCCTTAGAAAGAGTTTTCTCATTCTTGAGCTTGGGTCTACCACCTGTCCCCAGACTTCTTGCTACATGAGACTTATTTGTTTATGTGTTTTCATTGTCAAATGTTTTATACCTTGCAGCTGAGTTCATTCCTAACTTCTATAGACAGGAGTCCTGCTTTGGCTCGGTGGGTTAATGCACAAGACTGCAAAGCCATTTGAACTACAAGGTCAGCTGTTCAAGCTCAGCTGCTGCTCCTCAGAAACTCTATACAGGGTTGTTATGGGTCAGAACCCATTCGATGGCACTAAACTCCAACAAAATTCTTCAAATCAGCTGAGAAAATATATAGGAAATAACTGAGCAGCTGAATATCTCTTCCTATAAATTCAATTTGCTTGTATTTTATTGGTCAGCAAGAATTCCAGGCAAAACCCTAAGCCACCCTTTCCACCTTATTTGACACAAGAATGAGTTCTAGTGTTACTAAAAATCTCCCATTTGCACCACTGGGTTCTGAAAGCCTGCATGCTTTGGAGGATGCAATGTGCAACTGTTTTCAGTTCTTGGTCTTTTCAGTGAGTGGAAACCACAATCCTTTCTCACAGGGCACAAACCCAGAGGAAGTGATTCACTCAAAACACCAAATGGGTCCCATTTCATTTGTTTCTAGACATTTTTAAGTCACCCAGACAAAATACCATGTGAAACAGCATGGACTTTCTATACTTAATACTGTTTTCTTAGCAAAGATATTCAGGGCTGCTGTCTATTGAAACCAAAAGAAGTTGCCAAAGAAAGATGGGGGAGATGGGAAGAAGGACAGGGAGAGAAAATAGAGTAAAACAAAACTCTGATGAATTAGCTTAAGGACTCCCAAAACACCCTGTCAACATTTTTGTGTGAAGTATCACCTATCCAGGGCCATTCTAACTCAGAAGTCACTCAGAGGCTCTTTACAATAATTGTACCTGGGATGTGGGGATTGAGGAGTGTTCCTTTTGATTGAGAAGAGATCAAGCATAGTTTAAACATTAGGTGACTGTAGCATTTTCAAATACACAGGACATTTTCATACTTCCACAATGATACCCAAAATAGGTACACCACAGGTAGAAATGGCCCTCAAGCTTAGCAGATGTAATTTATGTTAGAGACTACATGCTTCCCTTCTGAAAACACTATTTCAAAGGGACGACTTCAAACCATGCAATATAAAGCTCCTAGTTTTTTAAGATACCTCTGTTGTTGTTATCTGTGCTGCTGGAAGCCTGTAATAAATCACTTTTATTATTGATCTGACCTCTGTTCAGAAGACAAAAGATGTGCAGTCAGCTACTGTGCTCTTTGTTGGTGTTCAAGGTGAAATCTTCAGTACAAATCTTTGATACGCCTAGTGCAACAGAGGAAGTTGAAGCAATAGAGACTATGAATAAACCAGTGTCATCTTAATACCTACTGGTTCAGACAACCTGGGCTCCTGGCCCACCTTTCTGATGATAAGGATCCCTCAGGTGAGTCCTTACTGTATCCCATAGAACCTTCCATGGGTTCTCCAACCACATAAAGAATTACCATACCCCCCATTGCTTTATCTAAAGATTGAAAGAGGTTTCATCTACCTGAAGTTACAAAAGCCCAGAGGAGCTATAAAACAAAATTATTAATGTCCTTTCAACTACTAATATATGAGAAAGACCGTCTTCAAGGAAGTTTTCTAGAGAAAGTGTTTGATAGGAACAGCACCAGCCTGCACAATCTCCCTGTTAGCAGAGAGTAGCACTGTGTGGCGCACCTACGGCGTTCTGGCTACTTAACCAGAAAAAGAAGATTGGTGATTGGTTAAGGAGCTGGAAGGCCACAGGTGAAGTGCTTACTCTACCAGCTTTTCCCTCTGTACTCTCCAGCAAGTTGTATCTTCTTCTATCTGAGGCTCATTTTATTATGTATAAAGGAAGACTAATCATTTAAATGATAATAATGACTATGAATAATGGTGGTGGTGGTGTGCCATGGAGTCAGCTCTGACTCATAGCGACCCTGTACAGGGTTTCCGAGGCTATAAATCTTTACGGGGGCAGAAATCCTCATCTTTCTCCCGCGGAACAGTATTAAGGCTTGTAATTATTAGGCAATGTGCAAGGCACTTAATTTATTAAAACATACCACTCAGTGTTCTAAAGCACTTTATGAAAAATGTTACTATTTTATAGGTATAGAAACTGAAGTTCAAAAAGATGGAGCAATTTGCCCATGCTGCATAGGTAGTATGCATAGGGAAAGTGCTAGAACCTCCATCTGTCCCCAAGCCCATCTTCTGTGTGCATCATGCCTTTCCAGGGCTGTGATGTTTTCTGTGTCCCCTGAGTTGTCATGAGAATTACATGAGAGAAGGCATGAAAACTCTGAATATGCATTGTGAGTACAATGTAGTGTTATGCAGTCCTTTTCACACACCTGTTGTTTTTGTTGTTGTTGTTAAGTACCATCAAGTGGTTCTGACACATAGTGACGCTATGTAGGGTTTCTGACAAGTGGTTGGTGGACTTGAACCACCAGCCTTGTGGTTCAAACTGACCTTGTGGTCCAGCTCATTAACCTGCAGCGTCCTGCCAGAACACCTTCATCAAACATTCTCACCCATAGGAGGGAAGGAGGAAGGAAATAGGGAGGGAAGGAAGGAGGAGATAAGAAGGGAGGGAGACTGAGAAGAGAAAAAGAAGACCACACAGGTTGCTGAGGTCATTGCAGTCCTTGATTCCAAGGATGAGCGAATAATCACAGCAGAGGTACTCGTTAGAAATGCAATCACCAGGCCTTTGACTACTGAGCCTATGATTTTTAAATCTAGAACCCAAAATCTTGAGGATGAAGAGATGTTCAGAGAAACAGTTCTGGAGCAGACATGCTGGGAAATGATTTCCAACACACAATGCCCCATGGGTAACCCCATGAGGTCCCCTGGGAATTCTCTGAAAAGACTATTTTCAGTAATTGCATGCTATAATTCTGTAATTGTAGTGAACCAACGCCAGCAGGGAAACCCTTCCTTCATGCACAATTGATCCTGACTTACGTCCAAAAGGAAAGTGCAGTAATTGTGTTAATTGACCCGTAGCTTCTGCTCTACAGAAGAATGGGATCTTCAGGAGGTAAATTATAGGGTTACAGTATTTCCCAGCCATAAACATCCAGAAGGAGGACTTTTTCCCCCTTTTGGAAGTGAATGGTTACAAGTCCAGTAGGCAGTGGGTTGCCCCTAGACGCCTTACTTCATTCAAATTCTATAGACTATTTCTCATAGGAGGAGGTGGGTGGGGCCTCTGTATGCTTTGCCTTTTGTTTCTTAACTTTAAGAACCTTCCAGAGATTATCTGTGGGAAAATGCCATCATCACTACTGATACCTCTCTCTGTGTCTTTCTCTGGTTTTGGGATTGTAGCTTCAAGGAATTGATGATCAATTTCTATACTCATACGTATTGTTTGTTATTAAGTGTGGTTAAGTTGGTTCCAACTCATAGTGACCCTCTACAGCATTTCCAAGGAACAGCTGGTGATTTTGGATATATACTCGCACTTATTACACATACACGTAAATACGAGCCAAAAAGTGGCACCGTAGGTTAATGTGCTGGACCACAAGGTCAGTTTGAACTGCAAGGTCAGTGGTTCAAACCCACCAGCTGCTCCTTGGAACCCTATACAGGGTCACCATGACACAGAATCGACTGGCTGGCACTTAACAACAACAAAAATATTCTAAAAATTATTTTTTTAAATGTATATCTGTAGCCCTCTGTTAAATGAAAAACCATGTGCATATGTATTTGCGGACCTGTGCTCTAAGACCTGCTATCATTTATATTATTTATTTATCTAAGAGAAGTGCCAGGAGCTCAAAATAGAGAAATTAGAGAGAAAGACAATATCTGGAGAGAAAAGTTCTGCAAGTTTTATTTATTGAAAAAAAGCATCAATGCTTAGACTGCAAAAACATTTAAAGTTCTAAGGAACATTCAAAAAAATCCACACCTGTATACATGTGGATACTGCATTGGACTGTAAGGTTGGTGGTTGAAATCCACCAGCTGCTCCTCAGAAACCCTACTCAGAGTCAAAACAGACTCAATGACACTTAACAATATGTTGTTGTTGTTAAGTGCCTTCAAATCGGGTCCGACCCATAGTGACCCTGTATAGGGTTTCTGAGGAGCAGCTGGTGAGCTTGAACTGCCAACCTTTCAGTTCAAACTTTAGCTTTGCAGCCTGGCACATTAACCCACAGCGTTACCAGGCTCCCTTAACAATATACATAAGAGTAAAATTGATGAAAATACAAAACAAAGACAGTCTTAAAAATAACCAGAGATAATTGCCTATAGTGACAGGCGACAAACCCTCATTTGCATCATTTCTGGTGACCACGCTCAGGGACGTTGCAGACTTCTCCGATATTCAGGGTCCGGACCAGTGACGAAAGAAGGCTGGTCTGAGACAAGGTAGGGGACGATGCAGCATGCATCCATGGTGAAAAACCTTAACAGCACCCTGGCTCCAGTTAAGGGAATTCCTGAACGAGAGAGTTGAACATGGTACAGCCAGTTCAGCAGAAGCCAACTGAGGACCCCTCTGAACTGCTCGAAGGAATCTACCAGGCTTAATAGCCCCCATATCAGAAAGAAAGGCAGAAATCCCACAGGGCATTTGGCACGAATCCATCCCAGCTGGTTGACATTACCTTCGAAGTATTTGACAGCCAAAGTACAAGAAGTCTCAGGCAATTACTGTCTTCCTAAAGACCACTAGTGTGGTGCTGTGGGTTAATGCATCAGACTGCAAAGCTGTTTGAATTGCAACATTGGTGGTTCAAGCTCACCAGCTGCTCCTTGGAAACCCTATACAGGGTCGCTATGGGTCGGAATCGACGGCACTCAACAGCATGAACAACAAAAGACCACTAGAGGTAACCTTCATCTCTGCTTGAGATTGTGTCCTGCTCAAAACATGGAAAGACAGACCTGACTCCCAGTTAGAGGAGATGTGGACCGGGTCCTGGAAGATTCTGCTGACCACCCCCACTGCTAACTCATGTGCCTCAAACCTGGATCACCACGCAGAAGTTAAGCAAAATCCTGGACAATAACGGACCTCCAATTCTTCCTTTGACCACAAGCTGCTATTAACGCTGCATTCAACTTCTTTTTCCTACGATAGACTGGACTCTCAGAGTTATTCCCCTATTGCCAAGGTGAAAATGCTTAGATATAACTGGACAAGCATGTAATGAATACGTCTGATTTCTGTTTGAAGAAGGATTGTATGTTGAACAACCCAGCAGGGTAGCTTTTCCTCTGTGGAACTAAGGTCTTGTCCTACAACCCCGCTGGGGCCGGAGGGAAGGGGGGAGGGGCCTGATATATTTGAAAGACTCACCAATGTCTTGCCTCAGAGACAAGACCTGACTAATAGATCTCATCACTAGTACTCGATGACTTCTGTATCGATCTACATCTATTCAGTCCAGCTGAGCAAGTGACTCCACCCATTTTTGTAATGGTTGTGAAAATCAACACACTTGCCAAATACACTGGTTGTTGTTGTTGTTAGGTGCCATCGCGTTGGTACCAACTCATAACAACCCTATGCACAAAAGAACGAAACACTGCCTGATGCTGGGCTAACCTCAAATTGTTGCCATTCTTGAGCCCATTGATGCTGACACTTTGCCAATCCTTCTCATTGATAGTCTTTCTCTTTTTCTCTGATCCTCCACCTTACCAAACACTTCTCCAATGACTGGTCCTACCTGACAGTATGTCTGAAGCATGAGAGACAAAGTTTGGCCATTCTGGCTGCCAAGGGGCACTCTGGCTGCACTTCTTCCAACGTAGAAGATCTGTTGGTTCTTTTTGCAGTCCATGGCACTTTCAATATTCTCCTCCAACTCCATAACTCAAAAGCATCAATTATTCTATGGTCTTCCTTATTCACTGTCCAGCTTTGACATGCATATGAGGTTATTGAGAATACCATGGCTTGGGGTCAGGCTCACCTTAGCCCTCAAGCTGACATCTTTGCTCTTCAACACTTTAAAAAGGTCTTGTAGAGCAGATTTGCCTAATGTAATACGTTGTTTGAGTTCTTGACTGCTGCTTCCGTGAGTGTTGATACTTGGTCCAAGAAGAATGAAGTCCTCAACAACTTCAACCTTTCTTCCATTGAT
>NW_006408666.1:434412-436369 GCF_000296735.1 Chrysochloris asiatica | reverse complement strand
CAAGGTTGTATCATCTGCATATCACAGGTTGTTAATGAGTCTTCCTCCAATCCTGATGCCATGTTTTTCTTCATAGAACCCAGCTTCTCAGATTATTGGCTCAGCACAAAGGAGCTCTGGGTAGCGTAGTGGTTACGAACTGGGCTGCTAACCTCAAGGTCAGCAGTTGGAAACTACCAGCAGTTCAGCAGGAGAAATATGAGGCTTTCTGCTCCTATAAAGATTTACAGCCTCGGAAACCTTATGCAGGGTCGCTATGAGTTGGAACTGACTAGACAGCACTTAACAACAACAACATATAAGTTGAATAAGTATGGTGAAAGAATACAAGGCTGCCACACACCTTTCTTAATTTTAAACCATTCAATGTTCCCATGTTCTGTTTGAACAACTACCTCTTGGTCCATGTACAGATTCCTCATGAGAACAATTAAGAGTTCAGGAATACTCATACTGTACAATGTTGTCCGTAGCTTGTCATAATCCACACAATTGAAAGTCTTTGTGTAGACAACGAGGCACAGGTAAACATCTTTCTGATATTCTCTGCTTTCAGCCTAGATTCATCTGACGTCAGCAGTGATATCCTTCATTCCACATCCTCTTCTTAATCTGGCTTGAACCTCTGGAAGTTCTTTATCAATGTATGCTTGCAGCCATTTCTGTATTACCTTTAGCAAAACTTTACTAGCATGGGATATCAAAGAGATTGCCTGATGACTTCCGCATTCTGTTGGGTCACCTCTCTTTGGAATGGTCACAAATATGGATCTCTTCCAATCACTTGGCCAAAGAGTTGTCTTCCAAATTTCTTGGCATAGATTAGTGAGTGTCTCCTGTGCTGCCTCACTTTCTTGAAAGATTTCAATTTGTATTCAATTAATTCCAGGTGCCTTGTTCTTTACCAATTCCTTCAATGCACCTTGGACTTTCTCCCTAAGTATCATTGGCTCTTGATCATATGCTACCTCTTGAAATGGTTGAACATCAACCATTTCCTTTCGGTACAGTGTCTCTGTGGATTCCTTCCATCTTCTTTTGATGCTTTCTGCATCATTCAATAATTTACCCAAAGAATCTTTCAATAACGAAAGTCAAGGCTTGAATTCTTTCTTTAGTTCCCCAACTTGAGAAATGCTGAGCGTGTTCTTCTTTTTTGGTTTTCTGACTCCAGATCTTTGTACATTTCATTGTTATATTTGACTTTGTCTTCTCAAGCTGACCTTTGAAATTATCTGTTCAGCTCTTGTACCTGCTCATTTCTTCCATTGACTTTAGCAAATTTAGAGATCATCTGAAGAACAGATTTGATACATTAAATACTAAAGACCGAACAGCAGAAAACTTGTGGGATGATATCAAGAACATCATACATGAAGAAACCAAAAAGTCGTAAGAAGACAATAAAGAAGGAAAAGATCAAAATGGATGTCAGAAGAGGCACTGAAACTTGCTCTCCAGCATAGAGATGAGAACACTGGTAAAGACCTTTAATACCACCTCCCAGACTATAACTGCCCTAAGTGTAAGGGCTTCTTTAGAGCAGATAACAAAAGTTAGTTGTCTTAGTTAACGCGTAGAAAGTGGCTTCCCATGTTAATAATGAGGGTCGGGTTTGTGTTTGTCATAGGAATTTTCATATGTTGCTGTATCCAATGCTCACCTTGTTGTATCACCCTTTGTAAAACTCACTGTGTTTCACAATCTAAGCTTAGTTCTTTTGATCCAAGGAGTAATGCCCAGGATCAAAGTAGCTATTTTCATTTAAAACAAATTTCATAGAGATGAAATCTAAAAATAAAAAGAGTGTGGAATGATAGCATGGATCTACTGACCTAAACAAAATAGAGGTGATTTAGACATTAGGTCTCAATGTTGTTGCTGTGAAGTGCTGTTGAGACTGTTCTGACCCATAGTGACCTTGTATAGGCTTTCTGAAGAGCAGCTGGTGAGCTTG
>NW_006408666.1:423217-433427 GCF_000296735.1 Chrysochloris asiatica | reverse complement strand
CTAGTCCCACATCTTTCTTAATTTTAAACCATTCTGTGTTCCCATGTTCCATTTGAACAACTGCTTCTTGGCCCAGGTACAGATTACTCATGAGCACAATTAAGAGTTCAGGAATACCATACTCCGCAATGTTGTGCATAGCTTGTCATGATCCACACAATCAAAACCTTTGTGTAGTCAATAAAGCACAGGTAAACATCTTTCTGGTGTTCTCTGCTTGCAGCCAAGATCCATCGGACATCAGCAATGATGTCCCTTATTCTACACCCTTTTCTGAACCCAGCTTGAAACTCTGGAAGACCAAGCAAATGAGGAAGTTTAAAATTAGCTAAGATGATCTTCTGATCCTAGGAGAACAGGACAAGGAGACTAGGACCTGTTTAAACCCACCCAGATAGTTATGTCAGGCATTAAGCAGCTGAGACCCTAACGATGGAATGTTTGAGGAAGTTTGTTGATTCATTGTTTCTTTTTCCCTAAAGGTAGTTATTGACTTATTGTTTCTTTTTGCAAAGAATACTATCTTGATGTTAAGATAGATGAAGTGTACTTATCCTATATAATGTGCCTGCTCTTTGTGAAAGATAGGATGATCTTGAGAAATTATTCTCTCTGTCCTCCAGACTGCTGGCTTTCTGGTAATAACGCTTGCATTGGAAAATATATCATAATAATAATAAGAATAACCAGAAAAAGAAACCAGTAACCCCTGTAATAGCAGATGACTAGTACATCAACAAGAGACAATAAAATCTTCCTCAACTCTCATTGACAAGGGAGGATTATTCAATGAAGACATTTCAGAACAGCAGTCATTAGGCATTTATCATTGAAAAAAAACTGTCATGAAAAGCCCCAAGAGAAAACGAACCTTGTTCTAGCTTCTTCCTGCTCGTAAACTGATGCCACCTAGAATAACCCCTGATATATTATTTCTGTTGTTGTTAAGAGCCATCCAGTTGATCCCGACTTATAACGACATTGTATAGGGTATCTGAGGAATAACGAGTGAGTTTAAACCGCCAACTTTGCAGTTAGCTGTCCAGTACTTATCCTACGGAGTTCGGAGTTCGGATGTGGTGCTGTGTTCTAATGCATCAGACTGCAAAGTCATTCGAACTACAAGGTCGGTGGTTCCAGCTCATCAGCTGCTCCTTGGAAACCCTATACGGGGTTGATATGGGTTGGAATTACCTCGACGGCACTTAACAACAACAACAACTTAACCTACAATGCCACAACAGAACTCTCTTGTTGTTAAGTGTTGTCAAGTTTGTTTTGACTCAGAGTAACCGTCGATAGGGTTTCTGAGCAGTGGCTGGTGGGTTTGAACCATAAACCTTATGGTAAGAAGTTCATTGCTGATCCTACAGAACCACAGCAACACTCCATTTGTTCTTGTTTAATGCTGTTCAATCAATTCCAACTTATAGTTACCTTGTATAGGGTTTCCAGGTAGCCACTGATGAGTTTGAACCACTGACCTTGTGGTTCAAACCAACCTTCTGGACTCTTAGTAGACACACACACACACAAAAATAATATTTGTTGAAGAATAATTCAATTACTCATAGATGTACTTCAGTATAAGGAGAGAATGAATCCAGAATGATAAAATCAGGGCCAAGTAGCAGGGGTAAACAAAGAAAATGGTAAATGTATTAAGATGTTAATTCTGCTGCAACAAATTCAGTAGGTTAAAATAGCATAAATTTCTTCTCTTTTAGTTCTGGAAGTATAAAATAAAGGAGTCATCAGGGCTGCACTTCCTCTGGAAAGCCAAGAGGAGAATCCTTTCCTTTACCCTTCCCAGCTTCTGTAGGAAATATTCATGCCACAGTCCCTGGATTGGGCCTCTTTCCTGGCACCATTCTTGGCATCTCTTGCTCTGTCTTCACATCTCCTACTTCATGTTCTAATATCCTGCCTACCTCTTAAAAAGGACCCTTGTGCTTGGGTTTACTCAAACAACCCAGTTTAAGATAATCACACCTGTAAAATCCCAATTACTATGTAAGGTGACAGTTTCTCTGCTATTCATAAGGTTATCAGTGACTAAATATTTGGAAGTAGTTCATCATGTTTGGTAAGGTGGATGGTCAGAGAAAAAGAGAAAGACTCCCAACGAGATGGATTGGCCAAGTGGCAGCATCGATGGACTCAAGCGTTCCAACAGTAATGAGGTTGGCTCAGGATTGGGCAGTGTTTCATTCTGCTGTGCATAAAGCCGCTATGAGTCGGTACCGACTCGATGTCCCCTAACAGCAGCAACCAATGTAAGGTGACATGTTCATAGGTTATGGGGATTAAGGTGTCAATATCTTTATGAGAAGATGCCCTGGTGTTGCAAAAATTAAGTGCTTGACAGCTAATCTTAACATTGATGATTTGGACCCACCCAATGTCTCCATGAAAGGACTAGGGTTTCTATTTCTGTAAAGACACACACATAGAAAAGAATACTCAGTTACTACTTGGACCCCCTACACGGGGCTGCTATGAGTTGTAACTGACTCAAGGACATTCGACAACACCAACAATAGGATACAGTACACTGGCTCCATAGTGTTTCCGTGGCTGTGAATATTTATTGAAACAGACTGCCACATCCTTTTGTAAGGGACTGCCCAGTGTGTTTGAACTGCTGACCTTTCTGTTAGCAGCCCAACAAAAATCCTATAGAGCAGTTCTACTCTGTCTCATGTGTCTGCTATATGTCCAAAATTAATATGACAGCATCCAATAGTAACACCACTATTGGAATGGGGGCATTATCCATCCTACTACATTAAACATGTTGACATACATAAGTAGCTATTGTCTATAAAAAAAAAAAGTAGCAATAAAAATTTAACCACTAATGTAATGAGTATAAAACAACTTGAATCACAGACTTTTGGAAACAAAAAAGATTTAGAAGATGTGATGGGTAATCATCAGAGAGGCAAACAAAAGTTCTTGTTTGGTGTTGTTAGTTGATAGTCAGTTCTGACTTATAGCAACCCTATATAGGGTTTCCGAGGTCATAAATCTTGATGGCTACAAAAAGTCTTATCTTTTTTCCCAAGGAGCAACTGGTGTGTTTGAATTGCCAACCTTGTGGTTAGCAGTCCAAAGCTTATCCTACAGCACTACTCTTTCTGTTTAGAGAATGTTAAAGGAAGTGATAACTTTGATCTTTTCTGTTGAATGCTATATGGATAGAGCACAAACACTGCAAAATGGGCACTCTAATTAAAATACTTACTGATGAAGATCAAAGTGCACAGCCTTCAGTATGGATTATATCTCAATGTAAAGAAAACAAAAATCCTCACTACTGGACCAATAAACAACATTCTTATCAATGGAAAGATGATTGAAGTTGTCAAAGATTTCATTTTTCTTGGATCAACTATCAACACTCATGGAAGCAGTAGTCAGGAAATCAAAGAACGTATTGCATTAGGCAAATCTGCTGCACAAGGCCTTTTTAAAGTGTTGAAGAGCAACGGTGTCAGCTTGAGGACTAAGGTGCACCTGACCCAAGCCATGGTATTTTCAATAACCTCATATGCATGCGAAAGCTGGACAGTGAATAAGGAAGACCGTAGAAGAATTGATGCTTTTGACTTATGGTGTTGGAGGAGAACATTGAAAGTGTCATGGGTTGCTAAAAGAACCAACAACAGATCTGTGTTGGAAGAAGTGCAGCCAGAGTGCTCCTTGGAAGACAGGATGGTCAAACTTCGTCTCTCATACTTCAGACATATTTTCAGGAGGGACCAGTCACTGAAGAAGGATATAATGTTTGGTAAGATGGAGGGTCAGAGAAAAAGAGGAAGACTGCAGCGAGATGGATTGGCAAAGTAGAAGCATCAACGGGCTCAAGTATGGCAACAATTGTGAGGTTGGTCCAGGACCGGACAGTGTTTTGTTCTGTTGTGCATAGGTTCACTCTGAGTCAGTACTGACTCAATGGCACCTCACAACAACAACAACAATGTCAATTCAAACCACACCTCTTATCCCTTCCCCCTGCTTCTGCTGTCTCGTGCTTTAGCTAGACATAGGCTAAGAAGTAGTAGAGAGCCCTCTCCTCCAGCTATGCAAACTCTTCGTTCTCTAGGAAAGGGCAGACAGCACACTGCACCTTGTGGTTTTCCTGTCTTTTCTGTGTTTTGCATACCACCCACATGTGAAGTTTGTATATCTCATGATATAAGAAGACCCTAACTAACCAACATCCCTGATTTGGAAAATCTTGACTGTTCAGTCAACCGCCACTGGAAATAGCTACAACCATACATTGACAGGGAGCTCTGGTAGCATAGTGGTTACGAATCGGGCTGCGAACCGTAAGGTCAGCGGTTCAAAACTACCAGCCGCTCTGCGGGAGAAAGATGAGGCTTTCTACTCCCGTAAAGATTTACACCCTCGGAAACCCTGTACAGGGTCGCTATGGGTCGGAACCGACTCGATGGCACTTAACAACAACATACATTGACAGAGAACTTCCAGAGGTTCAAGCTGGATTCAGAAGAGGATGTGAAGCAAGGGATATCATTGCTGATGTCTGATGGATCTTGACTGAAAGCAGGGAATTATACAAACCATAGGAATATAAGTGTATTACCACACAGAGTTGCTTAGCTACAGGAACACTAGTTCTTCCTCTTCAGTATCTCAGCTTCTAGAAGTCAGTGGACTGCTAACCACAAGATTGGCAATTCAACCCCCCCAGCCACTTCTTGGAAACCATTCACAGGCTTTCTAAGAGTCAGAACTGACTCCAGAGTACTTAATCACAACAACGTAACAGCAGGTATAAATTGGACAGTGTATACCCGTGTAGCCAGCACAAGAGCTAGGATATAGCCATATTCCAGAAATTGCTTTCACAACCTTGTAGTCAGTATCCACCACCCCAACACTGTTCTGTTTTGTTTCTCAATAGTACATTTCTTCTGTTCTGGAGTTTCATATGGAGTCCTGGTGTGGCACTGCAGGTTAGTGCACTGGACTGCAAAGTTGATTTGAACGGCAAGATCGGCAGTTCAAACTCACCAACTGCTCATCCGAAGCCCTATACATGGCCACTATGTGTCAGACAACACTTAACAACAACAACATCAGAATTCTATATAAATGTAACGAAATATACCTTTGACTTGCTATTTTTTAAACTGGCATTTTTTGCTTTTATGTTTCATCTATATTATTTTGTATTAAGTAGCTCATTTTTTCAGCAAGCAAGATTCCTTATAGGAATATATCACAGTTTGTTTATCTGTTTCCTGTGAATGATCATTTTGGTTGTTCCCAGGTTTTGTTCTTATGGATAAAGCTTCTTTGGACAATCTTGTAAGTTTTTGTTTTGATTGTTTTGTTTCGAATGAACATATGTTTTTATATCTTTTGTATTGGGAATATAGTGTAGAAAGATATCAGATTTGGAAAGAAATTGCCAACCAGTATGACAGTGTGCTTTGTAACTTTTAAGCTCCCCCAGGTAGTGTGTGAGGCATCACACCCTCACCAACACTTGGTATTAACCGGTCCTTTGTATGTTAGCAGTTTACTGGGCATCTCATTTCTCTGCTAATAACTGCTATTCACCTCTTTTTCTTATGCTAACTGGCCATTTTTCATTGGGTTTTCTTTTAGTATTGGCTTTGTAGGAGTTCTTTATATACTCTAGGTACAAGTCCTTTCTCAAAGCAAAAATTAGTACTTTTGATAAAGTCCAACATTTTACTTTTTTTCTTTTATGGTTGTTCCTTTTCATTTCCTGCCTAAGAATCATTGTTTGGCCTCAAGACTGCAAAGCAGTTCTTCTTTCTGTTCTTCTAGAATATGTATAATCTTACTTATATTTGTTTACCTCTGTAATCCATCACAAATGTATTCTCATATGTATTCTGAAGTAGAAGTCAGACCTCTTTCTTTTTCCTGTGGAGATGCAGTTGTTTCTACACTCTTTGTTAAACAGACTTTTCTTTCTTCAATAAATTGCTTTGGTAAAAACCTTTGTCAAAAATCAGTTGGCCGTAAACATTTGGACCTCATCTTTCTGGACTCTATTCTGATCCATACATCTCTTTGTGTATCCTTTTACCAATACCACACTGTTTTGATTTTTATAGCTATATAATGTCTTGAAATAAAGCAGTGTAAATTCTTCAATGTTGTATTTTATTCTTTAAAAATTATTTTTGCTATTATAGTTTTATTGATTTTCATATATGTTTTAGAATCAGCTTGTAAGTTTCTACACATTTGTCCTATAAAGTTGTATGCTGTTATTTTTAAATGCTATCGAGTTGGTTCCAACCCATAGTGACCTTGTATAGAGTTGAATAGAATCTATAAATCAATTCAAGGAGAATTGATACCTTAATAGATTATGTCAATTAAAAATATTATTTAAAAAATAAGAAATTTAAAAATACTTAAAAATAATAACAACTGGATTTTAAAATTGCTTACAATAGGACGTAGATGTGGGTAAAAAAGTTTCACTATTTTTAGTGAAGTTTTATTACTTGTACAAAAACATCACTTCCTAAAAGCAACACATTTACATTAAAAAGAACTAGTTAGAACTTACCACTAAGAGACTAGAAACTAAGAAGCTTCTGATTTTCTCTCTGCATCCGTGTCTTTTAATTTAACAAGTATTTACTGGATATCTGGGGTGTCTGGTGTACCCCTCTAGGCACAGAAAACAGCATCATTCACAGAACAAAAACCAATATCTGCCTCATGGAGTTTGAGGGGTTTTTTTGTTTTTTGTTTTTTGTTTTTAAGGACTTTCAGATATGCAAATCCTTGCTTAAACTCTTTAGAAGCGGTCCAAACACATCTACAATATTCCAAATTTTATCTAATATTAAGTATTATCACTATAATCATAATATTTAAACTTGAAAGCAATGTGTGTGGATGCAAGTGTTCCCATTCCTTTTTCCTGTGATTTTGAGTTTGGAGAAATGTCAGCCTTGGTTCGTAGTGGAAGAGGAATCTTCTAGCTCAGGCTATACCAAGCATGGGAGGCGTGACTTCAGGGAACCAGGGCGATTGGTTTCTTTCTTCATCGTATTTATTGCAGTATTTGCATACAAGCACTGTTTTCTTCCTACCAGCTCATTCTTGTCTTGACAAGTATTTTTGATATTCTACATGGATTATTAGGAATAAAAAGGAGAAAGAAGCTTTTTTACACAGGTACTAATTCAAAAGAGAATAATTCAAAAGAGTTATAAAGGTCAGGGGGAAAATGCAAGTCTGAGAGAATAAATTGCCAAAAAAAAAAAGTCATCATTATTCTCATCATAAGTATTTTTCAGGTATAAGGCCTCTGCTGAACCACAAATTAAAAAAAAAAAGAAAGAAAAAAATACCAAACTCACCAACTCACCTCCATAGAGTAGATTTTGACTCGTTGTCAAGACTGTAAAGCTTTACAGAAACAGAAAGCTTAATCTTTCTCCCATGGAGCAGTTGGTGGCTTTGAACTGCTGACCTTGCAGTTAGCAGCCCAGTGCTGATTGTACAGCACCATCAGGGTTGTTTGAACCACATATGTTGTTGCTGAGTACTGTCGAGTAAATTCTGACTCATATCAATGTGTAAAAGGTTTCCAGGGATGGTTGGTGGGTTTGAATGATGACCTTACAGTCATAAGTCCAGTGCTTATTCTACAGCAACACAGCAGGACTCCTTAGTCACATGTATCTTTAAAATTCGCTGCTGGTCAGTTGACTCTGATTCCTGGTGAACTCATGTGTTACAAAGTAGAACAGCTCCATAGGGTTGTATTTATTCTTCTCAGGGCATAGAATACCTCCATAGGGTTGTATTTATCCTTCTCAGGGCATAGAATACCTCCATAGGGTTGTATTTATCCTTCTCAGGGCATAGAATACCTCCATAAGGTTGTATTTATCCTTCTCAGGGCATCTGAATTTCAAACCTTTGAGAAAAGACTTTTTTCCTTACTGCCATGTTTGCTCTTTTCTGATAGAGAGAAGGCAGCAGAGGCCAAGGAATATAAAGGAAGATGACCCTGAGTGGGAAAATACCATGGGCTTGCATATTTCTGCTTAGACGCAGTCTTCAACATAAACAATATATTTTGTACTTTTGGAAATTAAAAAAGAAAGATATAGTCATGCATATGTGCAAACCTCCCATTAAAATGCATTTACAAAAGGCCTTATATTTATAAACTGGAGAAGATATGATTATGCAAATTTTCCTTCTAACAACAGATACTGGTGTGTAATTTAACTGGAAAACAGTAATCCATTTCTAATAATTTGACTTTTCTGCTTAAAACTAATGAGCATTAGTGAAACTTGGACTCAGCTTGATTAGTTTAATAATATATCTACTAGGGCTCCAATTTTTAAGAATTAATTGTTTATTGCTTCTGGGTCACTCTTTTGGTCATCACCTCATTACTTCTGGGTTCCCCACATCAATTCCTCATCCATTTCACATCCAGAAATGAATGAACAACTCAGAATATCTTTCCTTTTCTTTGTGGGGAGTAGTTCTTTTGGCAGGAAATCTGTATGAGCAAATGGAACTACAGTTGAAAGCAAATTAGCCCTTCCTTTCCTCTGGGGTTAATAGACCACAAAATGATTCATGAAATGTCCTCCACTGGAACTTCTCGAGTGAGACAGCTTCCCAAGGGCCAAGAGGGAGCAAACTTGTGCCTCTTTCCTCTCATTCCAAACAGCAGAAGTTAAAGATGAAGATAGTATGAGAAGCAAGGATTGGAACATCTTAGGGCCTTGATGCAAACTTGCAGAAAGGTTTGGGGAAAGAGCAGTGTTTGCTTCCATAACACAATGATACTTGCTCTATTCTGGAGTCATGAAAAAGAGAGCACATCCGTTACATAAGACCATCTGATTGCCAGAGATGACAAAGCATGTCACAGGGAAAGCCAAAACATTTTTGCTGAGGCAATGTCTGTCTGTCTCTCTCTCTAACTCACATCAACGAACTGCTGGACAATGAAGACAAAAGATGTAACCACATCCAGTACATGGCAAACTACACATTCAGCAGTAGAGATTCTTGGAAAAGATTTTCAGGTCACCTGATCCAACCTTCTAATTCTACATATTTGTTGAACAAATGAGGCATAGAAAAGTGACCTAAGCAGACTTACACTAAGTCAATGACAAAATTGAATCTGGAAGTTATGTAGGCCTCTGACTGTCTGAAGTGTGATACCCCATGCCTAGGTCCACACTATAGAACTCACTGCACTAAAGAAAAGCAAAGGCTTTGTTTTCTTTAAGAACAGGGCTATTGAGATATAATTTATATAACTTGAAGCTCACCGATGAAAATTCAAAGTTTTTCAGTCCATTCCCAGAGTTGTGCTACCATCAACACAATGAATTTACAATATTTTTATCACATCAAAAGGCAGGCTCTAGAGGAATATTTTTAAAAACAATTTTTGATAAAGAAAATGAGTATAAATTGCTACAATTTGATGAAATTGCCTTGTACTTATGGATGTTGTTGTTGTTGTCAGGTGCCATCAAGTCGGAACGGACTCATAGCGACCCCATGCACAGCAGAACGAAACAATGTCCGATCCTGGGCAAACCTCACTACCGCTGCCACACCTGAGTCCATCAATGATGCCACCTGGCTGATCCATCTCTTTGGGGGTCTTCCTCTTTTTCTCTGACCCTCCATCTTACCCAGCTTGACATCCTTCTCCAGAGACTGTTCCCTCCTGACAATATGTCCAAAGTATGAGAGACGAAGCTTAGCCATCCTGGCCTCCAAGGAGCACTCTGACTGTACTTCTTCCAAAACAGATCTATCAGTTCTTTTGGCAGTCCATGGCACTTTCAGTATTCTCCTCCAACACCACAACTCAAAGGCATCAATTTTTCTTCGATCCTCCTTATTCACTGCCCAGCTTTCGCATCCATATGAGGTTATTGAAAATACCATGCCTTGGGTCAGGAACACCTTAGTCCTCAAGCTGACATCTCTGCTCTTCACCTCTTTAAAAAGTTCCTGTGCAGCAGATTTGCCCAATGCAATACATCGTCTGATATCTTGACTGCTGCTTCCATGAGTGTTGATAGTTGATCCAAGAATGAAGTCCTTGACAACTTCAATCTTTTCTCCATTGATAAGAATGTTGTTTATTGGTCCAGTGGTGAGGATTTTTGTTTTTCTGACATTG
>NW_006408666.1:392622-421682 GCF_000296735.1 Chrysochloris asiatica | reverse complement strand
ATCTTTCTCCCGCGGAGCAGCTGGTAGTTTCGAACTGCTGACCTTAAGGTTCGCAGCCTGATTCGTAACCACTACGCTACCAGAGCTCCTTGTTATCATAGCTAATTGCAATTGTCACAACTGAAAAAGGTAGAAGTTTTGTAACAAAAATGGGGAGTAGTTAATCTTACAGTCCAGAAACAGAGGACCCTATAACCATCAAGGGAGAAGAGCATGAGGGGAATGTGGGACGCTATTCAAAGAAGCAGCAACACCAGAGATGGGGACAGAGATGAGCACATGGAGATAGGGAGAAGCTGACGACTAGAGACTCAAGGAAGGAGAGGAACTGAGTGCTGGCAGTCAGGAGGCAGACTTTCAGAATGTTCCCCCTGGTTTTATAAATTATTATATATTCATGAGTGTTTTTGTGTACATCTCCCTCCCCCCCCAAAACAAACAAACAAACAAACAAAAAACCCCACAAAATCAGAGGGAATGAAAGCAAATACTATTGAATGATGATGCATGGAGGAGATTGTAACCATTGCGATGAAATGATGGTGTAAAACCGATGTTCTCCCATGTAAACTACCATTCAGTTTACAATAAAAACTTAAAAAAAAAAAAAAAAAAAAAGGCAGGCCTTTCCCTATTAGAAGCCACTCTCTCTCTTTCCTTTCAACTTATCCCTCTTGTTGGTCAGGAAACGAATACATCTACTCCCAGCTTTTCTACATTGGCCCATCTGGACATTTCACATAAAATGTGGTCTTTTGTGACTGGCTTCTTTCATTTAGTTAGTTTTAAAGGTTCACCTGCCTTATAATATGTTCAAGAAGGCTTCAAAAAGTTGGTGGAAAATGGAATTTAAAGACAATAGCTTTTTTCCATTAATTTTTTTAAGTCGCTTTCTATTAGCAATAACGCATTTTTATGGCCAGAAAAATACTTTTGTAGAATATGTAACATTTTGTTTATTATTCATTTGAATACTACAAAGATATTTACCTGTGCCTTATTGACTGTGCAAAGACTTTTAATTGTGTAGATCATAAAAAAATAAGGACGACACTGTAGAGAATGAATATTCCAGAACACCTATTTGTGCTTATGAGGGACCTCTACATAGACAAAGAGGCAGTTGATTGAATAGAACAAAGGGACACTGAATGGTTTAAAATCAGGAAAGGTGTGTGCGAGGGTTGTAGTCATTTACCATACTTATTCAATCTCTTACACTGAGCAAATAATCCAAGAAGCTGGATTATATGAAGAAGAATGTGCCATTAGGATTAGAGGAAGTCTCATTAACAACCTGAGATATACAAATGGTACAACCTTGTTGTTGAAAGAAAAGAGGACTTAAAATACTTACTGATGAAGATCAAAGGCCACAGCCTTCAGTATGGGTTGCACCGTAATGTAAAGATAACAAAAATCCTCACCACTAGACCAATAAACAACATCATGATAAATGGAGGAAAGATTGACATTTCAAAGGCTTCATTTTGCTTGGACCCACCATTAACACTCATGGAAGCAGCAGTCAAGAGTCAAAAGACATATATTGCATTAGGCAAATCTGCTGCACAAGAACTTTTTAAGGTGTTCAAGAGCAAAGATATCAGTTTGAGAACTAAAGTGCACCTGACCCAAGGCATGGTATTTTCAACAGCCTCAAAAGCATGTAAAATTTTGACAATGAATGAGGAAGACAGCAGACGAATTGACACATTTGAGTAATAGTGTTGGTTGTTGTTGTTGGTGGTGAGTGCTGTCAAGTCAGTTCCAACCCATAGCGACCCTGTATAGGGTTTCCAAGGAGTGACTGGTGAGCTTGAACTGCCCACCTTGAATTTCAAACTAACTTTGCAGTCTGGGGCATTAACCCACACCACCACACCAGGACTCCTATGGTACTGGAGAAGAATATTAAAGGTACCAAATATAATCACTGGACCACAAGGTACTTTGAGCCACAAGGTAGGTAGTTCAAACTCACTAGTCATTTCTTGGAAACCCTATACTGGGTCACTATGAGTCAGAACTGACTCTACAGAAATTAACAATGACAGCATTCAGTCTCCATTACTCATCTGTCAATGTGATGCACTGTGGTGCTTTGGATATTGCTGTGAGGCTGGAGGCTATGCCACTAGAATTCCAAACATCAACATGGAAATTCATGTCAGACAAATTTCAGCAAAGTTTCCAGATTAAGGTATTGGATGAAAGCACTTGTGATCTATTTCTAAGTACAAATGGCCAGTGAAAACCTTATGAAGAGCAGCAGAACCTTGTCTGGGAGAGTGCCAGAAAATGAGTCCTTCAAGTTGGAAGGTACTTAGTCTACACAATGGCAAATTGAAGAGAGAGTCATATTCATCATCAAAAGAAACACTTCAAGATCTATGAGAAAGTACCCACCACTTGTCTGTCAGTTTGTCATACTGTGGTGGCTTGTGGGTTGTGTGTTGTGCCACATCAATTTGGTGAAAGATTTCAATTTGTATTCCATCAATTCCTGGTGCCTTGTTGTTTGCCAATACCTTCAATGAACCTTGGACTTCATTCCGTATCATTGGATCTTGATCACCTCTTGAAATGGCTTAACATCAACCATTTCCTTTTGATATAGGAACTCTGGGAATTCCTCCCACCTTCTTTTGATGTTTTCTGCTTCATTTGATCATTTGCCCAGAGAATCCTTCAATAATGAAAGTCGAGGCTTGAATATTTTCTTCAGTTCTTTCAGCTTGAGAAATGCTGAATGTGTTCTTCCATCTTAGTTTTCCAACGCCAGGTCTTTGTGCATATTTCGTTATAATATTCGACTTTGTCTTGTAGAGCTGACCTTTGAAATTTTCTGTTCAGCTATTGTTCCTCTTCACTTCTCCCATTTGCTCTAGCATCTCTATACTGAAGAGTAAGTTTCAGAGTCTCTTTTGACATCCATTTTCATCTTTTCCTACTTTCTTGTCTTCTTAATGACCTTTTGCTTTCTTCCTGTATGATGTCATCCCACAACTCTTTTGTCTTTGGTCTTTAGTGTCTAATACATGAAATCTGTTCTTCAGATGATCTCTAAATTCAGGTGGGATTTATACAGGGTCATATTTTGTCTTTCATGGACTTATTTCATTTTTTCAGCTTCATCCTAAATTTATATATGAGCAATTGATGGTCTGTTCCACAGTCTGCCCCTGGCCTTGTTTTGGCTGATGGTATGGAACTTTCCCATCATCTCTTTCCACAGATGTAGTCAATTCAATTTCTGTGCATTCCATCTGGTGAGGTCCATGTGTATAATCAATCAATCAACCTTTATGTTGTTCAAAAAAGGTATTTTCAATGAAGAATTCATTGGTCTTGCAAAATTCTTTCATGTGATCTCCAGCATCGTTTCTGTCACCAACGCCATATTTTCCAATTACTGATCCTGTGTCTTTGTTTCCAACCTTTGCATTCCAATTGCCAGTAATTATCTTGATTGCATGTTTGATCAATTTCAGATTGAAGAAATTAGTAGAATTCTTCTATTTCATTTTGTGGTTGGTGCATAAATTTGGATAATAGTAGTATTAACTGGTCTTCCTTGTAGGTATATGGATATTTATTCTATCACACAGTGTTGTACTTCATGACAGATTTTGATATGTTCTTTTTGATGAGGAATGCGATGCCATTCCTCTTCAATTTGTCATTCCCAACATATTAAGCCATGTGATTGTCAGATTCAAAATGGCCAATACCAGTCCATTTCAGCTCACTAATGCCTAGGATATCAATGTTTATGCATTCCATTGCATTTTTGACAATTTCCAATTCTCCTAAATTCATATTTCATACATTACATATTCTTATTATTAATGGATGTTTACAGCTGCTTCTCTTCATTTTGAGTTGTGCTCCTTTGGCAAATTAAAGTCCCAAGGACTTTACTCCAATTGCGACATCATGTTCAACCCTACTTTGAGGAGACAGCTCTTCTACAGTTGCATTTTGATTGCCTTCCAACCTGAGGAGCTCATCTTCTGGCACTATATCTGACAGATTTTCAGTGACTAAATATTTGGAAGTAGTCTGTCTCTCTTTCTTCCTAGTCTGTCTTCATCTGGAAGCTGATCTGAAACCTCTTCACCATGTGTGAGCCTTATGGTATTCAAAATACCCATGGCATAGTTTCCAGAATCACAACAACACACAAGCCACCACAGTAAGACAAAGTGTCAGCAGCAGAATATCAAATATTGAAACATGATGAAGAGCACCTGAATAGTGTCAGATATAGTGACCGAAGATAAGACCATCAGGTTGGAAGGCACTGAAAATATGACTGGGGAAGAGCAACTGCTGAATTTGAACCTCAGACCTTGCAGTTCAAACCAAACTTGCATGCCAGCACTTATTATATAGTGCTACACCAGACTGTGTAGGACAAAAACACTAGTAAGTTATGCTCACCATGGAATGCTCAATCATTGAAAATCAGCATTTACCTAAGGATATAGTTGAGAAGGGATGAAATGTGGATGGAATGGATATAGGAACCACAGGGAGAAAACAGGATAACTATTGTTGCATAGAAGCAATTACAGTTATTGAGATGAAACAAAGTGTATGATTGGTTGAATGTAAAGTTGATGATCCTATCTGTGAACCTTTACAATAGTTGTTTCTCAGAAGCACTTTGGCATTCTTAAATTCAGAAAGGCTATTTATCCACTCAATAGAAATTAATAATACTTTTTAAAGTGTTTCTTCAACAAGTGAGTTTCCTTATTACAGGGCTTCTCAGAAACTTTAACATAAGACTCATATGTGTTCAAAATAAGCAACTCTACAGAATTTCTCAAACTTGTTAGATGCTTGCTATTGGGGCTTCTCATAGAGTGCATGTTTCATAAACACTGAGCTAACCTCAGGAAATACCATGAATGTTCTGTGTTCCCTTATATTTTCCCAGCAATGTTTTCCCCAAATAAAGCTAATGTTAGTCACTGCCCTTTACCCAGATTCTACCCACACTATTAACATGCTGATTTTGAAATAGAAGAATATGATACATATCAATTTGAAAATGTGTACTAGATATTTAGCAAATTATGTTTAAAAATACCCTTATCTGTTACATTTCCAAAGGATCTGAATATAAGAAACCTTACAATTAATTCTATTTGAAAACCAATGTCAATAGGAGAATCACTGCTTTACACAAATTTGCATACTTCATTTGATATTGAAAACTATGTAATATAACACATTTTTCATTTGTGGGAGGTCCCAGAAAGCTATCTGATTCAAGTTCCCATTCATAGTATATACCATTTCTGTTATATACTGGTGCCTCAAGTGTTTATATTCACTGGATATTTTAATTGCATTTGTAAGTCTATTTTTGCCTTGAAGCCCCTGGGTTAATACATTCAGCAATTAATTAAAAAGTTAGAGATTCAAGTCCACCTAGGGATACCTCATAAAAATGTCCTGGTGCCCTACCTGAAAAAAATATTAGCCATTGAAAACTCTGTGGAACATAGTTGTACTCTGACACAATGGGGTCACCATCAATTGAAATCAACTTGACAACAATTTTTTTTAAGTTTTTATTGTGAATTGACTGATAGTTTACATGGGAGAACATCGGTTTTACACTCATCATTTCATTACAATGATTACAATCTCCTCTGTGCATCACTTTTCAACAGTATTTGCTTCTATTCCCTGTTGTTTGTTTTGTTTTGTTTTTTGATGTACACAAAAACACTCAGGACTATTATATAATCATTTAAACAACCAAAAGGCACATTCTGCAAGCCTGCCCTCCAGCTGTCAGCACACAGCCTTTCTCTCCATGAGTCTAGAGTCCTCAGCTGCTCCCTCTCTTCATGTCCTCATCTCTGCCTCCATCTCTGATACTGCTGCTTCTCTGAATACGGTCCCACATTCCACGCATGCTCTTCTCCTTTGATGGCACTAGGATCTTCTGTTCCTGAACTGTAAGATTAACTATTTCCCCCTGTTTATTACAAAACTTCTACCTTTACGGTTGTGGCAGTCACAATTAGTCATAATAACATTTACTATTGAATCATAGGAATCTTATCCCTGTCTCTTTCCACCAGACCCATCTAGACAAGACAACCACAATTCAGTGGGGATTCTACCTTCCCCTACACACTCTGAAACTAAACTCCCTCTTGAATACTTGTAAGTCAGTCACTTCATGACTTTATAGCACACCCCCCCATGTCTAAGTTGCCCACCCCTATCTACCCTGTATATGGAGGGACTGATAGGATTGATACTTGATGTAAAAATACTCCTTTCTTTTGAGTTTGTGTTTTGAGCTACTACATACATAAATATAGGTCAAGTTCATCAAACTGTAGCAATTTAAACTTTTTTTTTTTTATCAAAACTTTTTTTTTTTTAATCTTCATCTAGTCAAGTTTTGCTTATCAAGCCATCAGAGCTAGGTTGAATGGATATTATCTACAAGTTTGGGTGTTCTTGTTTGTCTCCTCTCACTTCATGTCTGCTAGATGCTTTGCTCTCAGCTTAGCTCTCCATGACTATGCCTTTGTCCATGAGCTCTGGAGTCTACAGGTCTCATCACACGGGACCACCCAGCACTTCCTCTTCTCTCCCTCATCTCCAGGTCAGTGGGGGTCTATGGACTGTGGTTAAACTCAGCCCATTTCATCATTGCTGCCTTTCCCCTTCTTCCACTCACCAGAAGACCAATTTGGTCGACAACAAGCGTGCATGCCTGCTCATGTGTTCTCTTTTAGTATCAGTCTTAGATGGGGGTCTGACCTGAAGGGACTTGATTGCTTGCCTTAATGGCTTCCCCATGAACAACTTGCTTGTTCTTGTAGTAGCCAATCAAACTGCCATTTTTTCATTTTTGGGTTTCTCCTGCTGGTCTTTCTTTGAAGAAATATCTTCTGTTCCTCTAGCTGTTTCAGGATGGTCTACTTGTCCTTTCAAGTGGGAATGCCCCATCAGAAGGTTCTGCATGGGGGTCAGGGTTCTATCTTAGGTCCTATACACTACAAAGGCTACACAGTAATTCTATTTCACCTGGCAAGTGCTAGAACCCCTTTTAGGTGTTCCAATCATTTATAGGCTGAAGACGAGCTTACAAGCTTTCTGTAATCATGTTTCCCGATATTCCTTTCTATCCCACTCAAATGTCATTTTACAATAATAGGCAAGGGAAACCAGTATTCATAAGACAGTCAAGCATCTTAACATTATTTACCCTCTTTAGACTATCCCTCAATCCCTGTATCACAAAGCTCTATTATTTCAAGGTTGAACATGTGTCACTATTTATCTGTGTTCCATTTTGCCCATGCAAACCTGCTTCAGTGTTCCCCTATCTACCTGTTTCTTCCATACCACTCCCCTTTCTTGTGTATTGCCCTCCCCAACACCTGAACTGTGATGTGTCTACCCCCTACTCTCTGCTATACCACTTTCCCCATGCCCATTGGTAACCAACAAAGTTTTATTCCCCCCTTTTTAGTATAGGTATCTTTTCTTAAGTTTTTAAAATAATTGTCTTATCCAATGTTTGTCCTTTTGTAATTGACTAATTTCACTCAGCATAATGTCCTCAAGGTCCATCCATGTTATGTGGTGGCTTGCAGCTTCCTTGTTATTCTTCAAGATAGCATAGTATTCTATTACGTGTATGTACCAAAGTTTGTTTATCCATTCTTCCATTGATGAGCACTTAGGCTGTCTTCATCATTTTGCTATTGTGAATAGTGCTGCTGTGTACTCTGGTGTGTATGTATCTACTCATTTTATGGCTCATATTTCTTGTGGATATATACCAAGTAGAGGAATTACTTAATCTTTAGTATTTCTATTTCCAACTTTCTGAGGAAGCGCCACACTGTTTTCAAGAGTGGTTGGACCATTTTGCAATCCCACTAGCAATGTAGGAGGATCCCAGGCTCTCTACATCCTTGAGAGCATGTATTGTCCTCTGCTGTTTTGACCTTCACTGTTATTGCTAGTGTGAGATGATATCTCATTGTTGTTTTGATTTGCATCTCTCTAAGGAGCTCTGGTAGCGTAGTGGTTACTAATCAGGCTGCGAACCTTAAGGTCAGCGGTTCGAAACTACCAGCTGGTCCACGGAAGAAAGATGAGGCTTTCTACTCTCGTAAAGATTTATACCCTTGGAAACCCTGTACAGGGTCGCTATGGGTCGGAACCGACTCCACGGCACTAAACAACAACAATGGCTAGTGATTGTGAACATTTCTTCATATGTTTGTTAGCTGCCCGAATCTCGTCCTTGGTGAAGTGTCTGTTCATGTCCTCTGCCATGTTTTAATTGGGTTATTTGTCTTTTTCTTGTAGAGGTGTTGTAGTTTCCTATAGATTTTAGAAATTAGTCCTTTATCTGATTTGTCATTGAAAAAGATTTTTTTCTCCATTCTGTGGGTTCCCTTTTAACTCTTTTGGTAAAATCTTTTGATGCACATAAGTTTCTAATTTTTAGTATGTCCCACTCATCCATTTTGTCTTCTTTTGTTTCTGTCATTTTCACAATGTTTGGTAGTCTGTGTGTGCCCTCTATTAGAATCCTTAAATTTGTCCCTATTTTTCCATTGATAATCTTTAGAATTCTGGGATTCACATTTAGGTCTTTAATCCATGCTGAGTTGGTTTTTGTATATGGTATGAGGTAAAGATCTTGTGTCAATCTTTGTATATCGATTTCCAGTTCTGCTAGCACCATCTATTGAAGAGACTATCTCCTCCCCAGTCAATGTATTTTGTCTCTTTGCCAAAGATCTGTTGGCTGTATGTGGATGGGTTAATTTCTGGATTCTCAAGTCTGGTCTATTGATCTATGTATCTTTCATTGTACCAGTACCAGGCTGTTTTGACCACCATCGCCATGAAGTAAAATTTGAAATCAGGGAGTGAGAGGCTTCCAACTTTATTCTTCTTCTTACGCAGTGCTTTGCTTATCCTGGGTCTCCTTCCTTTCCATATAAAATTTGTAATTGTTTTTTTTTTTTTTTTTTCCCATCTCTTTAAAGAATGTCATTGGAATCTGGATTGGGATTGCATTACATGTGTAAATTGCTTTGGATAGTATTCACTTTTTCACAATGTTAAGTCTTCCTATCCAGGAGCATGGTATACTCTTCCATTTTTGTAAGTTTCTTTTGGTTTCTTGTAGTAGTGTTTTGTAGTTTTCTTTGTATAGGTCCTTGGCTAAATCTTCCAATGAGTTCCAGTAGTTTTTCTTTTGTTTTGTTTTGCTGAGTCTTCAGGGTTTTCTATGTATAGGATCATATCATCTGCAAATAGAGAGAGTTTTGCTTCCTCTTTGCCAATTCGGATGCCTTTTATTTCTCTATCTTGCCTTTTAGCTTTCACTAAGACTTCCAACACAAAATTTGAATAGGAGTGGTGATAAAGGGCATCCTTTTCTGGCTCCTGTTTACAAGGGGGAGGTTTTCAGTGTCTCTCCATTTACAGTGATGTTGACTGTTGGTTTTGTATATATGCTCTTAAATATGTTGAAGAATTTCCTTTCAATTCTTACATTGTTGAGTGTTTTTATCAGGAATGGAAGTTGGGTTTTGTCAAATGCATTTTCTGTATCAATCAATATGATTATGTGATTCTTTTCCCCCCTTTTTTTGTTTATATGGTGAATCACATTGATTGTTTTTCTAATGTTGAATCATCCTTTCATCCCTGATATGAATTCCACTTGGTCAGGATGTATTTTTTTGTGTGTGTTGCTAAATTATGTTGGTTAGAATTTTGTTGAGACTTTTTACATCTATGTTCAGCAAGGATATTGGTCTTTAATTTTCTTTCTTAGTGATGGCCTGCCCTGGTTTTGGTATGAGGGTTATGCTTGCTTCATAAAATGTATTAGTAAGTTTCCCATTATATTCTGGGACAATTTGAGTAGAATTGGTGACAGTTTTTCCCTGAATATTTGGTAGAACTCACCAGCGAAGCCATCTCTACCTGGACTTTTTTTGGTTGGGAGTTTTTTGATGACCTGATCAATTTCCTCCTTTGTTATAGGTCTGTTCAAGTTTTCTACTTCTCTCTGTATAAGTGTATAAAAGATCATGCTTTTCTAAATATGTATCCATCTTTTCTAGATTTTCAAGTGTGTTGGAGTACAACTCTTCCTAATATCCTCTTATTATCCTTTTTATTTCTATTGGTTCTGTTGTGATGTCACTTATGTGGCTTCTTATGGGTGTTATTTGCGTCTTTTCCGTCTTTTCTTTTGTTAGGTTTTCCAATGGTTTGTCAATTGTATTCATCCTTTTGAAGAACCAGCTTCTTGTCCTGTTGATTTTTTCTATAGTTTTTCTGTTTTCTATATCATTTATTTCTTTTGTAATCTTTATGATTTCTTTTCTTCTATTGACTGTTTTTGCTGGTCTGTTTCTCGTTGTTGGAGATATTTGACAACAATTATTTAAAAAACAGAATTGCCTTGCCTTTCAAATTTAAAAATTAGTTCCTACCTCAACTTTTATTTGCAACTGGGGAGAAGGTCATGTAGATAGATAGATAAAGTCTACAAAGTAAAATGAAATTGGTATCTTTTTTATTAGTATGTCATATTAATTTAAACATATGAAGAGTTGGTTTGTGGTTCAATGCATTCAAATGAAGACTCTGGTGTACCCACAGAAATTACTATTGAAGGGTCTTGGGATGAGGGTTATGCTTGCTACATAAAATGTATTAGTAAGTTTTCCTTATATTCTGGACAAAATGGTATATTCCCAAACAGCTGAAACTCAGTTACAATGGGAAACTCATGTGGCTGAACATCTGCAGAGACTTACCATACATATTAAGAAACTATGCTCACAACAAAAATAAAGCAAAGCAAACACCAAACCAAAAATGGTTTTAAACATGCACTTTCAATCCAAAGTCACAGTGACAGGCCAAATTGCAGTTATGATTTGTGATGGAGATTACTTGTCACATGGGCAACTTCTCTGAGTGTTGTTTGCAGGATGAGTCAGAATTAAGGTACTGAGCAACCGTGCATTATTCTCCAGAACAAAGTGTCAGAGTAAGTAAAATGAATAAGTAAAACAAGCAAACAAACAAATGGAGCTGATATATATAAAGCCTTTGCATGTTTGGTCTTGCTCCTGAAAATAAAATTTAAAGCTAGATCTTGATGCAAAACCCTAAATGGAAGGATTTATGAATACATAAAAACAAAATCCCCTTTCCTAGAAATTTTCACAGTTGTCAATGAAGAATGAATTCGTTTTTAATCCTCAGTGTCAGGATTTGGGGCCACTTTTAGAATATTAATGCCGTACCAGAAAAAGGTAGACATCGTCTTTTGAGAAATTACATTTACGATAGTACAGAGGGAAAAAGCTCACAGGAGAAAAAAGACCCAATTTTTAGAGTTCCTCTGCTTTAAAATGGGACTCCTGGTGTGGCACTGTAGGATAAGCACTACACTGAAAAGTTGGTTTGAACCACAAAACTGGCATTTCAAACTCACCAGTTGCTTCTTGAAAAACCAGATACAGGTTGCTAGAGTCAGAACCAAACCCATGGCACTTAGAAACAACCACCTTTAAATGGTAGCCTTGGCCCAGTCCCTCCATTATTATCCCCTCTGCTGAACCTTGTTGGAATTCACAGAAGTTTTTTAGTATATGAGAAGCCACACTTTCTTCAGAAAGAAATGATCAACATCATGTGCTGTTCTACCATGTGACTCTTGGACCAAGTCATAGCCACCCCCATATAAACATACCTGACTTCCAAAGATTAGACAAGGTCTATGTCTCTTCACAGGAGCTCTGGTAACGTAGTAAACACCTTTCTGATATTTTCTGCTTTCAGCCAAGATCCATCGGACATCAGCAATGATATCCCTCATTCCACGGCCTCTTCTGAATCTGGCTTGAACCTCTGGAAGTTCTCTATCATGTATGCTTGCAGCTGTTTTTGTATTACCTTTAGTAAAACTTTACTTGCATGGGATATCAAAGAGATTATCCAATGATTTCCGCATTCCATTGGGTCACTTCTGTTTGGAATGGACACAAATACGGACGTCTTCCAATCAGTCTGCCAGATAGTTGTCTTCCAAGTTTCTTGCCAAAGATGAGTGAGTGTGGGCCTCCTCTACTGCCTCACTTTCTTTAAAGATTTCTATTTTTATTCAATCAATTCTTGGTGCCTTGTTCCTGGTGTGGCGCTGTGGGCTAATGTGCCAGACTGCAAAGCCGTTTGAACTGCAAGGTCGGTGTTTCAAGCTCACCAGCTGCTCCTCGGAAACCCTATACAGGATCACCATGGGTCAGAACCAATTCGATGACACTTCACGATGACGATACACACACACACATGAAATCCTGTTGTGACACTGATAAAGCACTGGACCTCAGGTTGGTTTCAATCACAATGTCAGCAATTCAAACTCACTAGTACACCCTTGACAACTCTATACAGAGTCAGAACCAACTTGACAGCAGTTAACAATCACCACCACCTTTGGTTACCCTGGGTGACACAGATGGTTAGGCACTAGATTACTAGTCAAAAGGTTGAAATTTTCAACCTACCCAAAAGCACCTCAGAAACCAGGTGCAGCATTGTGCTTCGAAAAGCTGGACAGAGCAGATCTACTTTGCATACATTAGGTTGAAATTGACTCAACAGCAACGAACCACAACTCCATGTCTGGTCTCCAAATGTGAGCAGTATCCTGAACCTTAAGTTTAGTAGTTGGAAAACACTGGACGTTCCATGGGAGAAAGAGAAGGCTTTGTACACCTGTAAAGATCTAAAGCCTCAGAAATCCTATGCAGGGTTGCTAAGAGTCAGAACCAACTCCATTGGCACACCACCACCAGTACCAATACACTTTCAGTTCAAGGAGATAAAGTGAGTGCTAATGACACCTTTGTGTATTACAGAGTGATTAACATCATAGGTTCCAGGGTCGGATTGTCTGATTGTCTGGGTTAAAGTTTCATGCTACCACGTAGAACTATTTTACAGGGGAAACAAATTTAACCTTCCAGAGTCCTTTTAAGGGGTCCTGGTGTGGTGCTATGAGATAAAGCACTGGACCTCAAGATTGGTTTGAACAAGGTATGCAGTTTAAACTCACCAGCTGCTTCTTGTAAACCCTCTAAAGGGTTGCTATGAGTTGGAACTAACTCAATGGCACTTAACAAAAACAAGCCTCTTTAAAATAAAGACCATATTAGAAACTAACTCATAGGTTTCTTTTTATTTTTTTCAGTTTTAAATGAATTAATCCATGTAGTAAGGAGCCCTAGGGGCACAGTGATCAAGTGCTGAACTGTTAACCAGTAGACCGGTGGCTCAAACCCAACAGCTGTTCCATAGGAGAAAGATGCAGCAGTCTACTTCTGTAAAGATGATGCCCTCAGAACTCTACGGGGTATTTCTGTTCTGTTTTCAGCAGAGGTGTGACTGAGGTATGGCAGGAATGGCACATGCTCTAAGCAACACTTGAAAGAGAAGCAGCCCAGCGGTTTCTATTAACCATCATCGTTTCCATCATCATCTGTGAGAGAACATTCAGCAAGTTATACTAATAAATTCTCATTCTAGAGCCTCCATGAGTCAAGCTGATGTCCTGGTGTGGTACTATTGGATAATGCACTGTACCGCAAGGTCGGTTTGAACCTCAAGGTCAGCGATTCAAACTCACCAGTCGTTTCTCAGAAACCCTATACAGGATCGCTATGATTCAGAACTGACTCACCGGCACTTAACAACAACAACAACAACAATGGGTCAAACCTGACTGTGTGATCTTGCTTTGCTTACTGTCCAAAGAGAAATATCAAGACAAAAATGACATTTGGGAAATCATACACTTATTTTCATCAGTGAAAGCAAGGAAATTGCAGTTGTAATTTTCACATAGTGTCATATTGTGATAAGTAAAAGATTAATGAATTTGACTTTTATGCTTGAGCTGATAATGAGGGTAAAGTTATCTCAAAGATGGGTGTCAGATATTTGGACAGGCACACAATTTCAGTGCTTGCCACAGGTGCTCTTTTCTATAGATACATCTTAGCCTGTAAGGTCGTCTCCATGACAGCAGTTGTTTTTGTTGTTGCTTTTTAAATTCCATTAGTAAAGCTAAGATAACGAAAAAGGTAATGTAAATATAGCATTTTCCAAAATTTGCAGCTGCCATACACGTGTCTTGGATTTAAAGTAACTATAAATCAAACCTTCCATCTTAAACAGAGCTTTACTAGGATTCTAAAAGTTAAAATCTCTTACACAAATGCCAGGACCCTTTTATACGAGATAGTTCCGTCTTTCAACCCTAATCCTGGCATAATGGTTACTCGTGCATCCTTCCATTCGCAAAAGCCCAGAGGATAAATTATTTTGTCACTTAGTCATTTTGAATCTTAGCACCAATCTTTTCCTTTTTCATCTCAACAAATACTGTGACTCCAGTTTTCAAATGTAGCATGTTTTCAAATATGTGTTTTTCTCTTTCTAAATGTGTCATTAGTTTTTGCTATCAAATGGCCTTTGGGTATTTTTATACATGAATGTACAAGACCGTCCCTCCTGTGGACCACGGGAACTTCCTAAAAGGGGTGGTTTTGATGCTGAGGGTAGGTATTTAGGTTTCACTGATGTATAAAAGGGAGTTGCAAAGCAATTTGCTAAGAATGTGCCTCTGACACAACTTCTGGCTGGCCCTCCACCCTCAGTTCCTTGGAGAGTGATGGATATGTTCGCTATCTTCATTCTTATAGTGGTTTCAAAAATGTCTACCTAGGTTAACCATATATGCTGTTTACAAGATAATTAGACCTCAAGAGAGCTGAAAAACAAAATATAAGAGTGCTTTCCATATATTAAAAGATGCCTAGGACTTCTGTCAAAATGGCGGACTAGGCAGATACACTACATGAACCCACTACAACAAAAGACACGAGAGACCCAATGAAACAGACACAGATGAAAACTCTGGAAACTCTGAACTTCAGAAGAAAGGTTAGAGAAGTGAATTGAGTGCCTGCTGAGAAGAAGCTGAGCAGGGGCAGTGAGAGAGGGAGACTAAGTAGTGAACAGCCAGCCAGAATCAGCACAAGCAGCTTATGAGCAGCTTTGGCAAAAGATGGAGGCCTAGCAGAGCAAATTCACACAAGAAACAGGAAAGGTGCAATTCCTTCTTTTTCCCCACACTCTTCTGGACACCAGAGATGTGACTAGTTCCCCCCTCATTCACCCCCAGCACAGACCCTGCTCTCTGGAGTGTGGAGCCACATGGTTGGGAGCCTTGCTAGTGTGAGCCAGGTCAGCTGTGCCACTTTGGTGCACCACGTCTTTGTCTGGACTCAGGCAAGTTCAGCTTCAGACCCACAGAACCCACAGAGCCATCAGACCAGCATTTAACCTGCCCCAGCTGTCCCATGGTCCTAACATACTGAAACCTGATCCATCAGATACTGAAACTCAGACTAGTTCCAGATTGAGTGCCCTGAATATAGATCACACTGAAGATGATAAGAACTCCATCTTGGGTCAGGAACTCCACTGTCACAGCCCTCCCCCACCCACCTTATGAGCTCCTTGGCTTGTAGGATCCCCCAGAGTTTTCTCTTCTCCAGGTCCATTAACTGCACTGTTTTTAAAATTATTTTATTGGGTTTTTTTTGTTGTTGTTGTTTTTTGTTGTGGTTTTTTTTAAATTCCTTTTGCTGTTTCATTGTTCTTGTTTTTATTCTTACTCCTTCATCTTCTCTTTCCATCTGTCTGAATTTTATCCCATCTTTGCTTTGCTTTTCCTTTTTTCTTGTGTTTCTCATTCCTGCTCTCCTTTTTCGCTTTTGATCTTTCTTTACTACTCTCTACTCTCTCTTTTCATGTTTCTTCTCTCTGGTTTTCTGGGTTTTGTTTAATTTCTTCCTTTAACTTCCTCTTATTTTTCTCTTCTGTAACTCCATCTTCCTCTCTCTGTTTTCTTTTTTCAGATATTCTTACGTTTTTCTTTAATCCTTCCTTTTATTTTCCCTATTATCTTTCTCTTCTGTAACTCCATTTCCCTGCCCCTCTTTTGTCTTTATAGTTTTTATTTTCTTTTTTCTAGTTGTGGCTTGTTCAAATTTATTTTTAAAATCTCTCTTCATTGTTGGTTCCTTGTTCATTTATTCTATTTTGTTTTCTCACATGTGTGTGTTTGTATGTGGGGGGGGGGGGCTTTGCTCTTTTTTCACCAAACAGGAGACAGCAACCGTTTCTTCTGCAGAGCCATCCACTAAGCAAAAGCCAATACCAGTTCCTATACCACCTGATCAATGTTAGAAAGCAGCCAACACCAGTCCAAACCACCCTAAACTGAGGGGTGCAAGCAGCAAAGGAGAATGTTATACACTTCCATTCTCTAACTACTCCCACAGGAGACAGTTGCTGAGAGCCTAAGAAACATCAACATACAATCAATCATTTAAAAAAGTACAACAACCCATAATGCCCCAGAGACAACAGATAATTTTTGCTCACACAGAGAAATCAGAGAGAATAGCTCAAACAAATGACAAAGATGCAGAGCCAAAACACATTTCTGAGGAAGAAGTGATAATGAAACTAATTTAAAAAGTATTCAAAAGTATTATAATTAGATACCTTCAAAGGATTGACAGAAAGATCAAGGAAAGCAAGGTGAACACAGGGGGGAAAAATTAGAAGAATTCAGGAAAACACTATAAGAACAAATAGAAAAATAAATGCAAAATTTGAAACAATACAAAATCTGCAATTAGAAATTGGGAAGATTAACACTAAGACTTCAGAAATTGATAGTACTTTGAAAGGGCAAAGGAGTGGAAATCTGAATTAGTGGTCTTAAGCTAAATCTCTCAATACTTGTATGCTAGAAGAACAATCAGAAAAAAAGAATGAAAAAAATCCAAAGAAAGCCTAAGAGTTATATGGGACACCATGAAAAGGAGAAACTTATTAATGAACAGAATTTCAGAACAGGAAGAGACAATAAAAGTGTAGAAAAATGTGTTGAAGCATTGTTGGAAGAAAAGTTTCCTAACATCATGAAAGATGAAAGATGAGAACATAAGTATACAAGAAGCTGAATGAACCCCAACCAGGATAAATCCCAAAAGAAAATTGCCAAAACATATCATAATCAAATTTTCTAAAACCAAAGACTCTTGAGAGCAACTCTGGAAAAACAAAAAGTTACCTACAAAGGCGCATCAGTAAGACTGAACTCTGATTTCTCATCAGAACCCATGCAGGCAAGATGGCAATGGGATGGTATATATAAAACTCTGAAGGAAAAACATTTGCCAACCAAGAATCACATAGCCAGCAAAGCTGTCCCTTAAATCTAACAGAGAATTTAGGACATTTCCTGATAAACAGAAATGAAAAGGAATTTGTAATGACCAAACAAACTTTGCAAAAGTGCTAAAAGTTGCTCTTTAGACTGAGAAACAGCAATAGCAGACAACAACATGAGATTGCCATACATGACAACACCACCCAGAACTCAATACAGATATGTTATTGTTGTGAAGTGCCATCGAGTCAGTTCTGACCCATAGCGACCCTGTATAGGGTTTCCAAGGAGCAGCTGGTGAGCTTGAACCGCCAACCTTGCAGCTCAAGCAGCTTTGCAGTCTGGCACATTAACCCACAGCGCTACGCCAGGCCCTCCAATACAGATATAGAAACATTTAAAGTAAAACAAACCTGATCCTGTTGTTAACTGCCACTGAGTTGGTTCCAACTCATAGAGACCCTGTATAGGGTTTCCAAGGAGTAGCTGGTGAGTTTACAATTTAAACTAACCATGAAGTCCAGCACATTAACCCACAGCATCACATAGATCAATGCGTAATGAAATCAACTACAAAGCAAAAAGAGGGAATAGCATAGATACAGAACTTCCAAATGACAAGGAAGTCAAGTAGATTTCAAGTCATTTGATTTCTTGACTGCTGCTTCCATGAGTATTGATAGTTGAGCTGAGCAAAATGAAGTCTTTGACAACTTCGATCTTTTCTATATTTATCTTCAATAATTGATTCTAGATGAAGGCAAATGGTTAAAAGAACAAATCCTTGAAGAGCTCTGCTGGTGGAGAGGGAGTATCTTCCTCATTTCTGTTGTTTCTCCCTTGTGTAGAAAATTCATGGGTGAAAGCTTCTTGGCATCTCTGCCCTTTCCTCATCTAGCACAGAAGTGATGGAGAGACTTACCTATCTGGTTACTTTAGGAAATGAATTCAGGCACTGAATGCCCACTGGAGCCCTCTTTCTTCTCAGCTCATGCACATCACAATTCTTACATTTCTAGACCTCTACTCTTAATAAACAGAGGCCTGCCTGAGTCCACCTCAGCCAGTGATTACAACAGAGATGTCTCTGTAGGTTTTCTGGTAACAAGTCCATTTGTTTCTGTGTCTTCTGCTATATTTCATATTATAACTATGGTGTTTTGATTCCATGTGCCCTATTCCTTTATTCAGTTGGTTCAAAACCCAAGTGAAGAACAGGCTGTTGTTCAGTTGTCACTCTCTACAACCCATTTATGGCAACCCCATGTGTGTCTGGATAGGACTACGCTCCATAGGGTTTCAGTGGCTGACGTTCCTTTCATCTGAGCCTCCTCTGGGCAGATTCAAACCTCTAACCTTTCAGTTAGAGTGCATTAACTCTTTGCAATCCCCATGGACTCCCTAAGGCACCCACCCACTGCCATCATGTTGATACTAGCTCAGAATCCCTGTAGGATGGAAAAGCAATGTCCCACAGGGTTTCCAAGTCTGTAAGTCATGATTGAAGCAGATTGCTACACCTTTGTTCTGTGGAATGACTGGGGGTTTCCAACTGCCAACTTTTGATTAGCCCCCAAGTGCTTTAAGCACTGCATCACCAGGACTCCTTAGGGACTCCCTACATCCCTATTATGTTATAAATGATAAATTCACACTATTTTAAGATACGTGCTCTTTAGCCTTGGTAGCGTTTACCTTTGCCTATGGAGAGAGTTTGTTGTACAAATGAATACTTTAAGCAAATATAATACTATTTAAACTTCACACACACACACACAAAGTAGTTAAATTAAGAACATATGTGCTAATTTTTCTCTGAGGAATAATTTTAATTATAAATGAACCCTTTTTATTCATTAACTAGGCCCAGTAGGACTTCCTTTCGGCAGCACTATTTTTTTTCTTTTTTTCTAGCAGCTGGTTAGAAATGTTCTTTGCAATTAAGAGTAATAAAACTATTTTTATTTAAAAAGGGAGGTGGTGTAAAATACAAATTGATAGTCTACCCAAAACAATAAAGCATTAAGGTCTTTCTTAGGTTTTTCTAACTTTTCCCCCTATTTAATTAGTATTCAGACATATTACCCAATCCAAGAACCCTGACAGTACAGACAGAGCTCCTGGCACACAGGGAAACCTGCTCGGCAACTCCAGGGCTCCCTTGTCTACAAGTCCCCAGCCAACACACCACATCATTTCTTAGCAGGAGGCAGACTATTTCACAGAGTGTTCAATTCGTTTGCTGTTTCTTAGCTCTTAAATAATAAAAGTCAATTACCACTAAAGTAACAAATAATAATGACTTTAAACTTGTGTGGGGCAACCAAGTTAAGAGTGAGCAGGCCAGATTACCAATTAATGCAAAAAATTGAGAGCAGGCTGATGATAGGATGGCATTAATTAATTGCTAAAAATGCAATCATCCAAGGGTTTATTTCAGTGTTTTATGACTCAGATTTACATGTTCATCATCATAGGGATAATAAGAATAATTGTTGGGAATAGAGACAGTGCTGTACAGAAGACATAGGGAATTATGGGACTTCTGAGATTTCAGCAAGTATGGTCCGTGACTGTGCACTTCACACTTCATTTTGAAGTGCATCCAATGAAACATGACCCCAGACTCAAATGGCCCCAGACATGTGGGGTCAAGCAGGTAACAAAAATTAGTATTTCACATAATTTGTCTTCTAAGTTCTCAGTAAGACCAGCAACATGAGTTTTCTCTCTCTCTTCCATTCCATCTCGGTCTCCTTCTCTCATGCTCCCTGTACGTTTGCTGTTGTTAAGTACTGTCAGGTCATTTCCGACTCACTGTTGTTGTTGTTGTCAGGTGTCATCGAGTTGGAACTGACTCATAGTGATCCCTTGCACAGCAGAACGAAACAATGTCCAATCCTGGGCCAACCTCAGTACTGCTGGCTCACCTTAGTCCTCAAGCTGACATCTTTGCTCTTCAACACTTTAAAAAGTTCCTGTGCAGCAGATTTGCCCAATGCAATACGTCGTCTGATCTCTTGACTGCTGCTTCCGCGAGTGTTGATAGTTGATCCAAGAAGAATGAAGCCCTTGACAGCTTCAATCTTTTCTCCATTGATAAGAATGTTGTTTTTTGGTCCAGTGGTGAGGATTTTTGTTTTCTTGACATTGAGATGTAATCCATATCGAAGGCTGTGCTCTTTGATCTTCATAAGTAAATGTTTCAAGTCCTCTTCACTTTCTGACTCATAGCCACCCCAAATAGGGTTTCTGAGGAGTGGCTGGTGAGTTTGAACCTCCAATGTGGTTCAAATCAACCTGTAGTCCAGCACATTACAACACCCCAGGATTCTTCTAACTTTTTTGGTAGTTTTTAATTTGCTATTTAATGATAACTTCTCCCCTCCCCCTGACTCACTGTACATACATGTGTGCATGTAGGTACACGGTCCATCAGCATCCTGCTCTACTGGATAAATATACTGCAGCCCCAACCAGGTGCAAGGAAGTAAAGTAAGGAATCTCCCTCCATGAGCCCACCACGCCAATTCATGGCAGATGAACAACTCCAAATCAATTGTAATCTCTAGGAAAAGTCATACTGTGGAGTCCAGTGCCTTGGCTTGTTCTGATGAACCACCCATGGGGGACATTGCCAGTCCATGGGGGAAATAACTCCCTCCATGCCCCATCCCTGATGTAGGAGAGGGGGAGGTCAGACAAAACCAGGATACGGGAACACGGAAACAAAACCTGTTTCAGGAAGACAGAGAGGCAGAGAGGGGTTCTCAAGAGTGGACAATGGTTTGTTCTGACTATACATGAACCAACAACATAATTTACCTACCATGATGTGCTTTTCTACCAGCTGGTCTTTGCACTTGAGATGTGCAAAGCTAGCAACACCAAGTTTTGCCATCCTTCCTGATAAGGAGCATTTTGGCTGTACTTCCTCTGAGACAGATTTGTTTATCCTTCTGGTAATCCGTGGTCTGGGCATAGTCAGTATTCTTCACCAACACTACACTTCAAATGTCTCAGTTCTCCTCCAGTCTTTGTTTGTCATTGTTCAGCTTTTGGATGCAGATCTTGTTTCTAGGTGCCATACATTCAGTTCTGATTCATAGCAACCCTTTGTACCACAGGCTCTAACACTGCAGCCTCATGCCATCCTCCACACTTGCTGTGTAAGCTCAGTTTTGCAACAACTGTACCAGTGTATCTCACTGAGGGTCTTCTTTTTCACTGACCTTCTGTTTTACCAAGCATGATATCATTCCCCTGAGAATGGTCACTCCTGATTACATATCCAGAGTACAAAGTCTCCATGTCCTTGCATCAAAGGAGCATTCCAACTGGACTTCCTCCAAGATAGATGTCCATTCCTCTGGCAGTGTGTGAGATAATAAATATTCTTAAAATGTTCCTTTTGATGATGAAAGCAACACCATTCCTCTTGAATTTGTCTTTCCCCACATAATAAACCATAAACTCACTAATGCCTAGGATATCGTTCCGTTTCATTCTTGACAACTTTCAATTTTCCTAGATTAATGCTTCATACTTCCATGTTCTGATTATTAATGGATGCTTCCAGCTATTTCTCTTCATTTTGAGTGGGCTCCATCAGCCAATGAAGGTCGTGAACGCTTTACTCCATTTGTGTCATTATGGACAACTCTACTTTGAGGAGGCAGCTCTTCCTCAATCATACTTTGAGTGACTTTCAACATGAGGGGTTCATCGTTCGGCACTCTATCTGACACATACCTGCTATTAATAAGGTTTCCAGTGGTTAAACTTTCAGAAGTAGCTTGTCTCTCCTTCTTCCTAGTCTGTCTTAGTTTGGAAGTTCAGCTGAAACCTGTCCACCATGGGTGACACCTGTTGGAGATCTTCCAGAATTACAGCAACTCAAGACTCCACAGTGTGACAAACTGACAGACGAATGTTGGAGAACTAACTACCTTAGGAAATACCTTATGATCCAGCAATCTCACTTTTGTGTATATAATAGAGATCTAATGGAAAAGACACAGACATATGTCCATTGCAGTATTATTTAAAATACCAAAAAACTAGAGCTATCTAAGTGCCCTTCAAAGGATAAACGGATAAACAAAATATGATACATACATATAAAAGATTATTATGCAACAGTGGTAGTTAAAGGACCCCTAATATGGTGCTGTAGGATAAGCACTGAACTGCAAACCACAAAGTTGGGATTTCAAACCCACCAGCCATTCCCTGGAAACCATTTGCAGTCATTATGAATGAGAACTGACTCTTCAGCACTTAACAACAGCAAAAACAACAATGATAGCTAAAGTTTTGTGACAATTTGACTGGGCCGGGATTCTCAGTGGTTTGTCAGTTGAGATGCAGTTACCCCTCATGGTGAGAGCTAATATAATATAATCAACTCTGTGAAGAGGTAGTCATATGGGCAGCTCATTAGTTCAAAGGAAGGCTCCTCAGGGTGGGACCTGCCTCCAATATATTGGACACTTAGACATGGCTTTCTTGTTCTCTGTTGATTCTGAATCTTGTATATGATTGTCCTCTGACCTCAGGTCCCTTGAACTTGAGTCAGTGGTCTGCTCTATTACCTGTCAATCCTGGGAGCTGTCATATACCTGCTTTATTACCTGCTGGACCTGCCTACCTACTTGCCTGCCATCTGACCTGCCAATCTTGGTCCACCAGCCCTGAATCTACGTGAGTCAAATGTCTCCAGCTTGACATCTGACAAATGGACTTGGGACTTGCCCACCCCTTCAACTGAGTGAACAAACCTCTCTTTATATATGCTTCAAGGGTTTTGTTTCTCTAGAGAACCCAGTCTAAGATAGCAACAAGAAAGAGTAATAATGATTCATGAACCAAAGCACAATGGATCTAGAGGACTAAGTGAAACAAGCCAATCACATAAAGACAGACATTGTGGGATGCCACTTTACAAGAAGACAATCATAGATATGTATGCAGTGTCCAATGTTCATGATGGTCTCCAGGAAATGAAGAGACAGAAATGGACTCTCTCATTTGTAGATCTTCTTAATTTGGGGAATGGGAAGAAGAGCAGATGATATGGTTGCCATGAGCATACCCTAAATAAAGTTAACAATGCCACTTAAAAGTGCCCAAAAGGAAAGGATGTTTGTGCTAAAGATATGACCTATATAGTTTGGCAACCACATTAAAATAATAAAAAAAAAAATGTGTGTATGGTCACATAAGTAGGTGTATAGGCATATAATGTATGGGTAAGTTCAGGTGAGTACATATCTATGAACAAATGGAAGTATCTGTATGTAGTGAAACAATCTTCAGACTTTAGACAAATGTATTGCCTTCCATTTCCAGCTACTCACTGAATACCAAGAAGCAGGATTCTCCACCATTCTGCCCTGCCTTCATTAAAATAAGCATTGTGTTGTTATTGTGAAGTGCCGTCCAGTCAGTTCCAACTTATAGTGACCCTGTATGGCGTTTCCAAGGAGCAGCTGGTGAGCTTGAACTGCCGACCTTGTGGTTCAAACCCACTTAGAGGACAGAATATCTATGTGTTCACAAAAATATAGAAAATAAACAAACATAAGAATGATCTTATGAGTTTGAAGGCTTATGTCATTTTCATGAAACAACTCAGTCAACTGGCACCATAAACTTCATGTTTTGCACCCCAGTGAGGTGAGTAATGCCAGGAGTCTTAAAGGCCTGGGAGAAACAAGACTGAAAATAGGGCTCCAGATACAGATGTATAATGAAGTCAACAACACAGCAAAAACAGGGAACAGTGGAGATACAGAAATTCAAAATGCCAAGAAATCCAAGTAGATTTCAAGAGAAAACAGATTGTTTTAAAGAGGGAAAACTTAATAAATTACAAGGTAACCTCTAAGAAAATTAATATACCTGTACATCAAAAAATGAAAAAGAAGAAATTTAGAAAGATTTAGTAAACATTTGAATTTGGCAAATCTGCTGCAAAAGATCTCTTTAAAGTATTAAACAGAAAAAAATGTCACTTTGAGGACTGAAATGTGCCCTGGCATTTTCATTCGTCTCAGATGCATGTGAAAGCTGGACAATGAATAAGGAAGACCAGAGATGACTCGATGCATTTAAATTGTGGTGTTGGCAAACAATATTGATAGTACCGTGGACATTGAGAAGAACAGGCAATTCTGTCTTGATAGAAGTACAGCGAGATGGTGAGACTTCATGTCAGGTACTTTAGACCTGTTATCAGGAGGAAACAAACCCTGGAAAAGGACATCAAGATTGGTACAGTTCAGCTAAAAAGAGGATGACCATCGGTGAGATGAGTTGGCATAGTGGCTCCAACAGAGCAACTGTGAGGCTTTTCCAAGACCCAGCAGTGTTGTGCATGGGCTCACTAGGAGTCAAAGCCTAGTCAAAGGCTCCTAATAACAACAAACACAACAGTTAACTAAGACTAATTTGCCAGGCAATGAAATCTGAGCAATTACCAACTTGTCCTATATTGTCATAAGATTAGCCTAATTCATTGACTTGGTGCTAACTTGGCTGAAAGAGAAATTCAGTCTGTTTAATCTCATCCATGATGGTTAGGAGGCAAGAGCCAGAGTGCCTGGGTTCATATGTCGCTTTGACAAATGGATGTACTTTGGGCAAGTTATTTATGCTTTTTTAGCTTTAGTTTCCAGTTTCCTAATCTGTAAAATGTAAATAATAAACATTGCCTTGGGGAGAAGATCATAATGTAAAACAATAAAATATCAAAAGATCTTCAAAGAAGATATATACGTGGACAAACAGCAAATGAAAATATACTAAATGTCCTATAAGTTATTAAGGATATTCAAATCAAAACCCAAATGACATTCTATCTACTCTCACTATAATATTCTAAGACAAAGAAAAGAAAAACAATCAAGCAAACAAAAATGAAAACAAAATACCCACAAAACCAAAACAAAACCCCATAAAAACTAAAGAAATCCAGTAAACAAGGAGTGTTGATGAGGATGTGGAGAAATTGGAACTCTCACCCACTGCTGTTGAGGATACAAAATGATGCAGCTCCTTTGGAAAACAATGGAGTAGTTTCATAAGTGGTCAAATACAGAGTTATATGAGCTATTCCATTGGGCCACCTCTTTTTGGAATGGACACAAATATGGATCTATTCCAATCAGTCGGCCAGATAGTTGTCTCCCTAATTTCTTGGCAGAGATGAGTGAGTGCCGTCTCACTTTCTTGAAAGATTTCAATTTGTGTTCCATCAATTCCTGGTGCCTTGTTCTTTGCCAATTCCTTCAATGCACCTTGGACTTCCTCCTTTAGTATCATTGGTTCTTGATCATATGCTACTTCTTAAAGCGGTTGAACATTAACCATTTCCTTTGGTACAGTGACTTTGTGTATTCCTTTCATCTTCTCTTGATGATTTCTGCATCATTCAATAATTTGCCCAGAGAATCCTTCAATAATGAAAGTAGAGGTTTGATTTTTTTTTTTTTTTTTTTCAGTTTCCCCCAGCTTGAGAAATGCTGAGCATGTTATTCTCTTTTGGTTTTCTGACTCCAGATCTTTGCACATTTTGTTGTAATATTTGAGTTTGTCTTCTCAAGCTGACCTTTGAAATTTTCTGGTCAACTCTTGTACATCCTCATTTCTTCCATTTGCTTTAGCATCTCTACACTGGAGAACAATGGAATGCGAAAATCATCAGATAATAACTTTGATATCCCATTTGAGTAAAGTTTTACTAAAGCTAATACAGAAATGGCTGTAATCATGCATTGACAGAGAACTTCCAGAGGTTCAAGCTGGATTCAGAAGAGGCTGTGGAATGAGAGATATCACTGCTGATGTCCAATGGATCTTGGCTGAAAGCAGAGAATATCAGAAAGATGTTTACCTGTGCTTTATTGACTACGCAAACGCTTTAGATTGTGTGGATCATGAAAATCTATGGACAACATTGTGAAGTATGAGTATTCCAGAACACTTAATTGTGTTATTAAGGAACCTGCACATGAACCAAGAGGCAGTTGTTTGAACAGAACATGGGAACATTGGGTGGTTTAAAATTTAAAAAGGTGTGTGACACGGTTGTATTCTTTTACCATACTTATTCAACCTGTATGGTGAGCAAATCATCTGAGAAGCTGGGTTATATAAAGATAAACATGGCATCAGGATGGGAGAAGACTCATTATCAACCTGCAATATGCAGATGATACAACCTTGCTTGCTGAAAGTGAAGAGGACTTAAAATATTTACTGATGAAGATCAAAGACCACAGCCTTCAGTAAGGATCACATCTCAATGTAAAGAAAACAAAAATCCTCACCACTGGACCAATAAAAAACATTCTTATCAATGGAGAAAAGATTGAAGTTGTCAAGGACTTTATTCTTCTTGGATCAATTATCAACACTCATGGAAGGAGCAGTCAAGAAATCAAACGATGTATTTGCATTAGGCAAATCTGCTGCACGAGACCTTTTAAAGGTGTTGAAGAGCAAAGATGTCAGCTTGAGGACTAAAGTATGCTTTACCTAAGCCATGGTATTTTCAATAACCTCATATGCATGTGAAAGCTGGACAGTGAATAAGGAAGATCGTAGAAGAGTTGATGTGTTTGAGTTCTCAGCTCTGGACTGTGAACAAGGTCAGCAGTTCAAACCCACTAGCTGCTCCTTGGAAACCCCATACAGGCTCACTATGAGCCGGAAGTAACTCAACAGCATTTAACAACAACAAGTTTAATAGGTATTGTCAATCACAACCCAGGGAAGCTTACATCAGAAATTTGCAAAACCCTTACGTAAGATCAGTGCTGTGTTCTGAGTAAGGGCATTACAAGGCACCTTAATCTTGCCTTATTAGCATAACAAGTGTAACTTAATCATCATTAATGTAACCAATCCTGCCTCATGGACACATTGTTGTTGTTGCACAGAGGTCAGGATTTGCAAAGATACACAGAATGGACAAGGTCAACTGTATAATAGAACCACAGCCCAGTCAAGAAGCCACATATCATGGAGGGACACATATCTACATGCCTTAGTTAAGAATTTGCCTCTGAATCCCTCCAGTTTTTTTTTTTTTGTTTTTTTGTTTTTTTTTTTAATCCTTTTAACTGTTCAGGTTAAACTGTTCAGGTTGACAACAGGAAGTGACAAGCAATTCTAGTTTTGATTCTTATGAAATACCAGATAAGCTTTAAAAAATATGTTGAGTCAGCTTTGAAAGTTCTTGAATCTATTTGTTGCTGGTGCTGCTGAGTTGATTCTGACTCTTGGTGACCCCAGATAGACAGACTTGAATTGTGCCCAATAGGATTCTTAAGCCTTTGACCTTTCAGATGCAGTTTACTAGCCCTGACGTCTAAGATGCCTCTGGATGTGTTCAAACTGTCAGTCTTGTGTTTAGTAGTCAGGTGCTTAACCTATAACCACTCTGTTAATAGCCAAATGAGTTAAAACATTTTCATTACCCAGAGACTGTCAGTGATTCTCAACTAGGACTCAGTTTTGTCCTCCAGGGCACATCTAATAATATGTCTGGAGAGAGTTTTGGTTATCACAACTGAAGAGGGTATACTATAAATTAGGGGGTAGAGACTAGGGGTGCTGCTAAACATCCTACAATACACAGGATAACCCCACAATCAGGAATTATTCAACTCAAAATGTCAATATTACCAAGATTGTCAAATCTTGAGTTAGATTCAATTGCTATAACATCTCTTCTAATTGGAGCTTATTTTAAAGTATTCTGACCTTCCAGCATAAGCAGTGTTAATGGAATGTTGGATTCTGTGGCCCTTGTCTCAACTCACAAGACTCAAGAGATAATCAATGCCTTGGATTCTTTCCTTTGCTGTCAGATTTTCTCAATAGTGTGGGAGATGAAGGAGGACTTGAGAACCATCTCTTAGTTCCCTTTAATGCACCTTTAATTAGAGAGAAAAAAAGTCATTAATAAAATCAATTAAACAGATCAATGAAGATATTAGGGAGACAGGAGTAGATGGTCTACTGATAAGAATTAGAACTATGATTGAAATATTTCTTTGAGAAAACAATTCATTTACCTTATAGGTAGATTCCTTTCAAGTCATTTAGAAATATGATTGCTACATTCCAAAGATGAAGAGTTTCCATTTACCTGCCAACTCTCTTGGGTGTTTCTCCTTACATTCCATGTGCAATCCTAGTACACTAAGTGAAATACAGATGTTTATGTGGTTACTGTTGTGTGTTAACTTCAATCTGACTTCCCAAACCTTATCTACATTTGTGCACTGATTAACAAATTAATTTCTAAAACTATGCTTTATATAAGGAGCTCTGGTAGTGTAGTGGATTACAAGCTGAGCTGCTAAACAAAAAGTTAGGAGTTCTAAACTACCTGCTACTTCGTGGGAGAAAGATGAGGCTTTCGCTCCCATAAAGAATTACAGCCTCAGAAACCTTCTAAGAGTCACTATGAACCAACCAACAAACCATGTTGTAGATGCCTAATATACATCAGTATTCTGCTAGGTTCATGAGCAATGCAAACATGGAAAAATATGGTTCTTGTATTTGAGAAACTGACGATGTCTCTTGTTGCCAAGTGCCATGGAGTCAGCACTTATATAGTGACCCTGTACAGGCTTTCTGAGAAGTGCCTGGTGGTAGCAAGCTTTTCAATGTCTATCTTACAGCATCACATAATATA
>NW_006408666.1:382945-392337 GCF_000296735.1 Chrysochloris asiatica | reverse complement strand
TCACTTAAATGTCCAGATGGTACATTCTGCAAGCCAGCCTCCTACCCATAGGCACACAGCCTTCCTCAGTCCATGGACCTAGAGCCCACAGATGCTCTGTCTCTCCATGCCACCATCTCTGCTGTCACCACTTTTCTAGGTGGGGATCTCATGCTCCACTCATGCTCTTCCCTCTTGATGGCTCTGGGATCCTTTATTCCTGAAATGAAAGATTAACTACTCCCCCCTTTTAGTTACACATCTTCTACAATTTCAGTTTTGGCAATCACAATTAATCCTGATAACAATTGTTCACAATTGAATCAGAAAATTAGACCAGCATCATCCCCCACTCTTTTTCACCAAACTCATCTGGAGAAGAGGAAAACCAGTCAGTGGGGATTCTACCTTACCTCCTGATTATGAAACGAAGGACACCCATGAAAATTTGTAAGCCAGCCACTTCATGACTTTATAGTCTTCTCATTTTTGATAGCTAATGTCAGAGAAAAAGAGGAAGACCCCCAAAGAGATGGATTGGCCAAATGGCAGCATTGATGAACTCAAGCGTGGCAACAGTAGTGAGGTTGTCCCAGGATCAGGCAGTGTTTTGTTCTGCTGTGCATAAGGTTACTATGGGTCAGTACCCACTCAATGGCACCTAACAACAACAACAACAATGTCTAAATTGCCCATCCCCATCAACCCAGTACACTGAGGCGACAAGCATGTTTCTTTATATAAAGAACCTTCCATTCTGGTTGAAATTTTGAGCAACTGTATCCATGAGCAAAACTTTACTTCAGTTAATTGTAGCAATTTACACTTGCTTACTGTATCAAATACCTTTATCTTCAACTGGTCCAGTTCTGGTCAGCTCAGCCTTAACCATCATAGCTAGTCAAATGGGTACCAGCTGCAAGTTTGTGCTTTCACACCCACTCCCTTGCACTTCAGATCAGCTGACCCTTTCACTCTCAGCTCTATCCCCTAAGGAATAGGTCAATACCCATGGGATCAGAAGTTAAAACATCTCCCTAAAGTCCACACCCTTTCTCTTCTTGTTCACATCTCATGGTCAAGGAGTACCAATGGAATATGCCCAAACTCTTCAGTTTTTGTCTTCCTTGCTGCATTTCCCCCACTTCCATTCACAAGTACTCAGCTATCAGCGAGCACACAAGACTGTTCTTGTGTTCCCTTTAACTTTCAGTCCTAGAAGGGGGTTTTCAGTGATGGACTGACTTTTCTTGCCTTCATGCCTCCAAAGTAAACAGCTTGCTTGAAACTCAAAAAGCCAAAGAGTCTGATATTTTTCTACAGGTGTTTCTTTAAATAAGAACCTTCTGTTTTCCCAGCAGTTCTGGGGTGGTCTGACATTTCAAAGTCAAATGTCCCAACTCAGAAGGTTCTGAATGGGGTTCAGTTTTCTACCTAAGGGCCCATACTCTGCAAAGGTTTGACAAGAAGCTTATTTCTCTGGGCAAATTTTAAGGAGGGAAATCATTTTATGCAAATATTTAAAATTCAGTAGTATGAGTGTTGTATTAAGAGACGTTAAAGGTACTTTAAGAACACACGCAGAGAAAGTTCTGTGTAAAGAATTTTTAAAAAGTCTTATATGCCAGGTGATAAATGAGGGAGGGTACTGAAGGGTGAGTAGGAGTTTGCCAGGCAACGGAACAACAGTGACAGAGGCAAGTGGATATTAAACAGCGTGAGTTTATATCTTGTGGAAGGAATAGGATGCAAATGGGGTGGATGACAGGAGATAAGGCTGGATCTCATCCTCCAAAACATGGCAAATGCTGTGGGGTTTGTATTCTTGTCCCCCTTTGTGTCTCCAGTGTCAGGACCATTAACGTGGCCTTCAGCAGTAAGGGATGGCATATTATATGGTCAAAGTGTCTGGTCAGAAAACAAAGGTCATTAGCACCAGGGTTTTGGATCATGGGGGAAAGTAGATCAGAACTAAATTAAGGACACTTATCTAGGCAAGACATGAAAAGGTTCTGAGTTGAGACCAGAGGAGAAAGAAAGAAGGCAAGAAGATAAATTCTTGTGCTGTCTAGTTGTTTGTTGTTAAGTCTGTTGAGTCGATTCTGACTCATAGCAAGCCTGGATAGGTTCCTAAGGAGCAGCTGGTAAGCTTGAATCAGTGTCCTTGCAGTTAGCAGTCCAGAACGTATCCTCCATTGCAGGTAGTCGTAATAGAACTTGGTGAACAAAGCAAATTGAAGAGTGATGAAGGGGTGGTTGGAGATGCGTTATTTTGGACATTGCTTACCAGAGGCTGAGACTCCACAATCATTTTACTCAAAGTTACATGGAGTACACTGACAACAATATGGCTTTCAGGATGTCTACCTGAAACTGTGCTTTGGGGAATGTCTACCTGAGACTGTGCTTTCAGAATGTCTACCTGAGACTGTGATTTCAGGGTGCCATGGAGTAAGTGGCACTCTGGTTGAGAGATGCCTGACGACTCAGCCTGACAGTTTGATTCCTTATTTAGTCATTGTCTCCTGTGTTAATCATATATGTAAATACATACATATGTATATATACACACATGTCACTTCCAACATCATAGCATCATCATGTTTTTGCTGTTGTTGTTAAGTTCTAACTCATAGCAACCCTGTATAGGGTTTCTGAGGAGCTGCTGGTGAGTTTGAACTATGTATGTTGCAGTTCAAACCAACTTTAAGGTAGAGTGTTTATCCTACAGTGCCACACCAGGAATCCCACATCATGTTGTTGTTGTTAGGTGCCATTGAGTTGGTACCAACTCATAGCAACCCTAGGCACAACAGAATGAAACACTGCCCAGTCCTGGGCCAACCTCACAATTGTTGGCACGATTCAGCCCATTGATGCTGCCACTTTGTCAACCTATCTCACTGAGGGGCTTCCTCTTTTTCTCTGACCCTCCACCTTATCAAATATGATATCCTTCTCCAGCGACTGGTCCCTTCTGACAACATGTCCAAAGTATGAGAGACAAAGTTTGGCCATCCTGGACTCCAAGGAGCACTCTGGCTGTACTTTTTCCAACACAGATCTGTTTGTTCTTTTGGCAGTCCATGGCACTTTCAATATTCTCCTTCAACACCATAACTCAAAAGCATCAATTCTTCTATGGTCTTCCTTATTCACTATCCAGCTTTTGCATGCATACGAGGTTATTGAAAATACCATGGCTTGGGTCAGGCGTACTTTAGTCCTCAAGCTGACATCTCTGCTCTTCAATACTTTAAAAAGTTCCTGTGCAGTAGGTTTGCCTAATGCAATACATTGTTTGATTTCTTGATTGTTACTTCCATGAGTGTTGATAGTTGTTCCAAGAAGAATGAAGTCCTTAACAACTTCAATCTTTTCTCCATTGATAAAAATGTTGTTTACTGGTCCACTGGTGAGGATTTTTGTTTCCTTCACATTAAGATGCAATCCATACGGAAGGCTGTGTGCTCTTTGATCTTCACCACAGAATGGCCATCTAACTGTAGTGGAAATGGGTGGGTCATGGGAAATTGACATACAAAAGTTGAATGCCTTGCATCAACATATCAGCAGACTGAGAACTCAAACTCAGATCCTACGGCTGTTCCTTTCCAACTGAGGCCGCTCATTTAGCAATAAGCTACATGGCACTAATAACTTTCTGCAGTATACCTACTGCCATCAAGTTTTTTTCAACCCTACCAAACCTCTATAGGGTTTCTGAGGCTGTTAATCTTTACAGAAGTACACAGTCTCATCTCTCCCCTGTGGAGTTATTGGTGAGTGTGAACTGCTCAACTTGTGCTTAGAAGCCCAAGACCTAATGTACCACATGACCAGGACTCCTTTTAAATAGTATTTGTTGTTGTTGTTAAATGCAGTATAGCATGCCTCAAAAGTATTCTGTTATTTTCTTTCATGACTAAGAGAGGCTGTTTGGCAAACATCAGTTCTTCTACATTAAGGAATTGGTGGGGTACATTCCTTTTAGAATGAATGTTGAGAAAATCTATTACCAGAAAATTCAAAAATGTGAAAACAACAAGAGATTCTGTTGTGAATTTTTTCATAAGGTATTCAGAAATGCAAACCTCACAGAAAATTTAGTCTATGTGGAATTTGCTTTGTTTTGTTTGTACTGTTTATGATAACATTAATTTCATTTCTCTGAAATGCCCTAGATCAATATATAAGATCAACTTTCAAACTTCATTTGACCCTTATCCATTGATGGTGGAAATGCAAAACTGTAGCGTCAGTATGGAAACCAGTTTGGTGGTTCCTTGAAAGTTAAACATAGAACTCCCATTGTTGTTTTTCAGTACTGTTGAGTCAGTTCTGACTCATAACAACTCTGTATAGTGTTTCCCAGGCTGAAAATCTTCACAGGAATAGATAGCCTATCTTTCTCTCATGGAACAGCTGGTGGGCTCAAACCATTGACCTTGTGCTTAGCCATAGAATATTGTCTGATATATGAAGGACCTTCAAAAAGTTTGTGGAATGAAAGGATAATGGAATTCCCATGAGCTGTTTGTATCATCCTGGCAGTGCTGGAAGATGAGTCCCCTTGGGGAAATCACCCAGAATGCACAGTAGTTGCAACAACACACTCGAGCATACCAAGGATCTCGAATACAGCATGGGATTGGGCAACATTTTGTTCTGTTGTCCATGTTGTTGTTGTTTAGTGCCATCGAGTTGGTTCCGACCCATAGCGACCCTGTATAGGGATTCCAAAGAGCTACTAGTGAGCTTCAACAGCCGACCTTGAGGTTCAAACAGACTTTGCAGTCCAGCGCATTACCCACAGTGCCACACCAGAAGGGTTGCCATAAACTAGAGCCAACTGAATGGTAACTGAAAACAAGTGTGGCCACCATGGGCTTCATCTAGAAGAGTGAAATATCTTGGGAGAAGAGCAATGCTGGCATGGTGGGTTGTATATGCAATAAGAGGAAGGGGCATGAGGCAACATGATGTCATCACTGTGTGCCCATTAGGGTAATGTAACACAGGCTAGGTTAATGTAAATTCATGGACTTAGCATACTCTGGGTGGCTCAAACTTGCTATATAAGGGCAATTTTGGAGTCAGTGGAACTGCATCTTGGAAAAGGGCTGAAAAGATTGGGCAGATAGAGCTGGCTCCCTAGCAAGAAGAGATTTGTGGACCAAAATGTAAGTTGTATGGAGTAAGGATAAAATGATCTTCTCTTGCTTTGAGAATAGCATGAGGGGAAAGGTGACATTAATTTATTATTGTGTCCCTTAAAAGCTCACATGTTGTTGTTGTGAAGTGCCATTGAGTAATCTCTGACTCACAGAGACCCTGTTTAGGGTTTCCAAGATGTAGCTGTTGAGTTTTACCACTAACCTTTTGGTTAGCAGTCCAGTCTTATCCTACAGCACCACACCAGGACTCCTAAAAGCTCACTTGTTAAGTGTCATTGAACTGGTTCTGGCTTAGTGATCCTGTATAGAGTTTCCGAGGAGCGACTGGTGAGCTTGAACTGCCAACCTTGCAGTCCAGCGCATGAATCCACAATGGCACACTAAGACTCCAGTTTCATGTTAAATGAGGCATATCCAGAGGACTTCAGTTTAAAAAGACCGCATGTGGGCTCTAGCCCTCTGTCACCATGTAAGACACTGCGTAAGTATTGTGTGGTTAGGACATGTAGGAAATGTTGGTTAATTGCCACCAAAATTCAAGTGTGATCTTTAATGTATTTTTTGGTAGAGGACTCTGTTCTACAGGGGAAAAAAATCCAATGTCTGATCTTCTACTGCTGACAAGTGGAGTATTAAAAAGATAAATTGTTTTTATAGTCCTATACAAAAAAAAGGGTTAAAAGCTAAAGTTTCATCCATACAATATGTATTCCATTATTGTTTGTTTCGTTCACCTAAGTGATTGAGTTCAAATGATTTAATAGACAATTATGTAGTACTTAATTATCTACATAATTAAGGTGACCTGAGAAGACAGTGTCACTTAAAGGTTTAAAGACCATCGCAGGTCAATAGTGTTAGGGAGTTACTCCTGCTGTTCAACTGGTTCAGTAAATCTGGACTTTTTAAGAATTTGAATTCTATTCTGATTTTTTCTTCTCTTCTCTCTGGCTCTGTCTATTGTGGCCCAGGACAGAAAGGTCAGAAGAGGGAACACAGGCACACACTCTACACTTCTCTGGACCCTTTGGGCATGCTTTCCCAAGGAACGTAGGCCAGAAGCCCATTGGTGTTCCTGCCCAATGACACCACACACCCCTGGATAGACCAGCACTTGGAAGATGAAAAAGTGCCTTCTTTTGCTCATTTCTCTTCCCCAACAACAAAATGAATCACACTTTTGGTGACATCAGACCTATAAATCAATCTGATGAATTAAAACAGGCCCTGCTAGAGCAAAACACAAGCCTAGGATTTCCACATCTTCCGTCCATCCCCTATCTTGTGTGGATGCAAAACTGAACCCAGATTTAGAAGTAGACAGCTCTCAGCCTTCCCCAGAGAACCCAGCTGCAATGACTGAGCAAAGGGCTCTGGGGATGGCTTTGCTCCTGAACCTGAATGTCAGAAACAACATGGCCTTGAACCACCGCTGCACTCCAGTGAGACCTATTGATTTCTGACACTATTACAGCAAAATCCAAAACGTGTGCCTTTCCAGTTAGTCAAGCACTCAGGTGTCTTTCACAAAGGCCTTGGCATCAGCCGGCGAGCGTTCGGTGCCCTCAAAAACCGAGCCAGACCCTCTGGGGCTGGTTTCCTCACTCTCAGAGATTCCAATCAATTAGGAAGCCAGCCAACATTTTCATTATTTTAACAAACAGGCCAGGAGAAAGGGAGGTTGATGGGAGTAAGAAATGGAAGGCTCTCAACCATCCACATGGACAACCTTCCTGAACAATAAAAAGTCCATTTGCTCTGATGCCTGTGACTTTGGTGTTGTTTGTGGGCAAGGGGAGTGGTGGGGTGCTGGGGGAGAGGAAGAGATTGTTATCTTTTTAGGAACCCTTGGACGGTGCAAATGGCTAGTGAAATCAGCTGCTAACTGAAAAAATAGGAGGTTCAAGTCTACCCAAAGGCACCTTGGAAGAAAGGTCTGATAATCTACTTTCAAGAAAGCAGCCATTGGAAACTCTATGGTTCTACTCTGAAACCACAGTCATCATGAGTCAGGGTGGGCCTAATCTGAATCGCTCTACCTCCACGGGGAAGCTCACCTTGAGGAAGTCTGTAGTTACTTAGCAGACAGTGGGGAAGGCAGGCAAGGATGATAAATAAGCCCTGCCTCAAAGGAAGCAGATGAAAGTGGGCACGGGTCAACATTGGGGCATGTGGCTTCAACCATCCTTGGTGCTGCATTATTAAGGGGAAAGAACATGGGATTCAGAAGAGAGGCCATTGATTGGCTTCCTGATAGATCCAATCCATTACCCACCAAGTCCGTTCTAACTCACAGGGACCTTGGAGCACAGAGTAACCTTTAAGGAAGGAAACTGCTACATTTTCTCCCAGAGAGAGAGAGCACCCCTGACCTTGGGGTTAGTAGCCTTGCAGGTAATTCTACAGCCATTATCTCTCACCTGGTTGATGCCCAAGTGCTAATATTAAAGAGAACCTTGAATTTTTAACTCATTGTCAGATACATCAGCTGGCTCAGGGGCAAGGAACCTTTTTCTAACAAAATTGATAACATCATTCAAGGGCCATACAAAATTAGCAACTTAAAAACTAGCCTGCTGCATCTGGTGAAACATTTAATTAACTCACCCCTAGTCCTGTGTGGCATTATGGGCTAATGGGCAGGACTGCAAAGTCATTTGAACTGTAAGGTCAGCGGATCAAACCCACCAGCTGCTCCTTGGAAACCCTGTACAGGGTCACTATGGGTTGGCACCGACTTGACAGTACTTAACAACAACAGAAATGTGATGGTTGACGCTGATGTTGCCTTGGCAGCCAGACCAAATGATTTCATGAGCCTCACATGGGGTAGCCGGATGTTCCCTACGCCTGATTTTTCTCCACAATTTAAATCCAAAGGACACTTGAGTGGTTATATTGACCTGTGTTTCTCATGTGAGAACCCTAGGTTTGGAATGTAAGAAACAATTTTGATGAAAAGCTGCAGACTACGAGAGTACAGGCATCCAGGAATAGGAATGAGGGCCCCCGTACAGGTTGGCCAGCAGTGAAACAAATGGTCTGATAATGAAAGTGACCTTGAGGTTTCTTTCTTCAACCTCAGAGAACTACAGAAAAACAAAGCAGAATTAATAGTGGAAATAAAGTAAGACAGATGTTTAAAATGTCTAAAATGCTATCTATTTTTAAGTATCTCGGATGCTAGCAGTACATGGAAGGAAATTCAGGTTTAAACATAACCATTAAGCCTTGACCTAGGACCATATTTCACAAAGACCTTAAACTTACCTGCATCATCTTTCATAATACCTGAAGGATATGAATGTCCCCAGGGTTTAGTGATATGAGAAGGTATATAATAAATTATGAGCAAATTTATGCTAAATGAATGAAAAAATAATTCTATAGACCAACCTGTATCTTTGCAGGAGAGTCTCAGACCCTTTGTTCCTGCATTTATTTCATCCAATCACCAAACACTGACTGATCCCCAATATCTCCAGGTACTATGCCGGGTGCTTGGTGTTCCAGAAGCCTGTAGCCTAGCAGATCAACCTAGAAATGTCTTTCCATTTGTGTGATGGACAAACCATCTTACCTCTTTATCGTGAAGTAAAAGTATATGATAGTCTTCCTGCTCTTAGTTTTTGCTGGTAGAAATACAAGACAAACAGTTGGTGCTTGCCCAACCAAATTTAAACCTTCAATCTTTACTAGGTTCATAGGAGGTTCCTGGTCTGATACTGTTGGATAAGCATTGGATTTCTAACTGAAAGGCTGATGGTTCAAACCTACCAGTTGCTCCTTCAAAACCCTATACAGACTCACTATGAGTAGGAATCATCTCTGCGGCACTTAACAACAACAACAGCAGGCACTGTAAGATAAACACTAGTGTGCTCACCAAAAGGTCGGTGGTTCAAACCCACCAGCTACTCCCCAGAAACCTTATAGAGGATCATTGTGAGACAGAACCAACTTGATGATATACAACAATGACACCAAGGCATTTTCTGAGCAGTCTGTACTCAGCTGCTATGGACTAGTATCTCAAACCTACCCAGGGATGCCTTGAAAGCAGGGCCTGGCCATTCACTGCCATAAAGATTGTGATGGTTGTTGTTATGTGCCGTGTAGTCAGTTCTGACTCATGTATAGGTCATAGTGACCCTGTACAGGGTTTCCAAGGCTGTAAATCTTTATGGGAGCAGAAAGCCTCATCTTTCTCCCGCGGAACAGCTGGTAGTTTCAAAC
>NW_006408666.1:377552-382845 GCF_000296735.1 Chrysochloris asiatica | reverse complement strand
CAAGGGAGCATCTGAGCTCTGTAACATAGGGGATCCAACAGTATGATCTACTCTATAGGCTTAGTTTGGTCTGGGGGTTTTATTTGTTGTAGTTGTTGCTGTCATTGTTTTAATGTATGTCATAGAGTTGTCATAACAAAGTACCACAATCGGCATGGCTTCTAAAAATAGAAATTTCTTATCTCAATTCTGGAAGCTACTAGTCTGTATTCAAATGTCATTTTCACTCTAGCTTTCCATTTCTCTTTCGCCTCTTTTATAAGGATGCCACTCAAATAGGATTCAGAACCACCTACTCCAGCATGACCGCATGTTGACCAATAATATCTTCAAAGACCTACTTGCCAAACAAGGTCGTGGTCACAAGTGCCAGTGTTTAGGACTGAAATATAAAATTTAAAGAGATAGAATTTATTGTATAACACTAGATTTGGGAGATACCACAATTATCTTCTGCTTAAAATGATCTTCTCAAGTGTTTCTGGTAATTCCAGTTAAAATTGATAGTCTGTAATTAAAACAGGGTGGCTTGGTGGTGGAATTCTTACCTTTGATATGGCAGACTAAGTTCAGTTCCCAGCCAATGAACCCCATGAACCTCCCTGTATCATTGGAGGAGTGTGTGGTGCTATAAAGCTGAAGAAGTCTGAATAGAGCTTCCAGACTAAGACTAGAAAGATATGCCTGGTGTTCTATATCAGAAAATCAGCCACTGAAAGCTCTATGATCATAATCACCTGAACCCGCTGTGTGTAGGATCTCCATGAGTCAAGTGCCAACTCAATGGCAGCCAACACACAATTTTTTTTTACTACTGTCTTGGTGTGGCACTTTAGGATAAGCACTTGACCCCCAGGTTCATATACACTAGCTACTCCCCCAAAACTCTATACAGGGTTGCTATGAATTGGAACTCACTTAATGTTGTTAAACAACAACAATATAAAATATACAAGCAAGAAGTTAGGGGGGATACTTAAAAAGTGTTTTGGCAAAATATGGTATTTGATCTGGGTCATCAAATATGCATAGGAAGTTTTGCCAAAGAAGGCAGAAGAAAGGCCGTCTGTCTAGAGAGCAAGATGTGTTAAGTTCAGAGAGACAAGAACACAGGGGTGTCTGATGAGTGATGAGTCCTACACACTGTGCAGTGAAAGCAGTTTGCCTTGAGGGGACCCCCCAAACATCACTCAACAAAGGTGACCACCAACAGGAAGAACTTGCTAACCCTGATAAGTTTAGATTGAATCCAGTCAATGATGAGATGCCTTCAGACACCTCCATTTTATCAAGCCAGATTCAAACAATTTTAAGCAACTTGCCTAAAATCAATTGTGCCAACAAGTGAAGAGCATTTTGCTTCATTTTGCTTAGAAAATTAAATATTATAGCCCTCTAACTTAGGCTGAAGTTTTGAGGAATCTTGAAATGTTAAGCTGATGAGGACACCCAGGAAATCATTAATGCCATATTTCAGGTCGTTCCTTATTCTTTCAACCATTTATCCAACAGCTCAACATCAGTCCCTGCTTGATACTCTGCTCCATGTTGGACACTAGGATTTTAACTGTGATGAAAATAGATACATGGTGGCTTGGCAGTTGAGTTAAAAAATCAGACAAGGTAAGATGAGGGATATTATTGCTGATGTCAGATGGATCTTGGTTGAATGCAGAGAATACCAGAAAGATGTTTACCTGTGCTATGGGCACACATGGGGACGTCATGAATCAGAAGCAACGTGCTTGTTTGTTTACGTATCACAAATTACTTTTTGTGGGCAAGTTACTTAACTCCATCTCAATGTTCTCACTTATGAAACATGAACATGGGCACCTACTCTATTAAATGCCCAGTCTGGTGGCAAAAGCACTGGATTTGGAGTCAAGAGTTAAGTTAAAGTTTGAATTTGATGTTGCCTCTGATTGGCAAATGGCTTTGGATAAATCACAGAAACATACTGAAAGTAAGTTAATTATCTTACTGCACTATGTAAGGCTAATTCTATCTGCACCATGCATTTGTCCTGAGAGTTAAATAAAGAAAGCATGCCAAAGTGTTTTTCAGAGACTTCGGGCATGACAGCAGGACCAGACAGACACACTACCCGGAGCCGCTACAACAAAGAGCCAAGAGACCAGTGAAACAGACCCAAAGGAAAACCTTGTGACTCTAAACTTCAGAAGAAAGGCTAGAGAAGTGGATGTGTGCTTGCTGGGAGAAGAAGCTGAGCAGGGAGACAGACTGGTGAGCAGCTGGCCAAATGTGGCAGAACATCTCGAGCCTCTTTTGGTAAAAGAAGGTGGCCTGACTGAGCAGATTCATGCAGACCACTAGAAAGATCCAACTCTTTTTCTCCCATGTTCTCCTGGTGACCATAGGCCTGGCCAGCAACCACCCTCATCCACACTAGCATCCTCTCCATTCTCCTGGAGTTCAGGGCCACATGGTTGTGAGGCCAGGGCCAACTGAGACAATTTAGTGCCTGGATTCAGACAGATTGCCTGAAGACCTACAGAACCCATAGTCTCCCAACCAGCATCAGTCTAGCAGAAACCATCATAACCAGCCAACCTGCCCCCAGCTGCCCTGTGGTTCTAATAGACACTGAAACCAACTCCATCAAGGGCCTCCTTGAACTGCTTCTAGACTAAGTGCCCTGAATAGAGGTAACACCTAGGCCTATGGAACTCCACCAAAGGCCAGGGATGTTGCTGTCACATTCCCTCTGCACCCACCTCGTGAGTTTCCTGGCTGGCAGGAACCCCCAAGAGTTTGCTCTCTGGGCCCAACAGTTTTTGGTTTGGGTTTTTCTTTTCCTTGTGTTTGTTTCTTCTTCTTTTTCTTCTTCCTCTTCCTCTTCCTCTTCTTCCTCCTCTTCTTCCTCCTCATCTTCCTCCTCTTCTTCTTCCTCTTCCTCTTCCTCTTCTTCCTCCTCTTCTTCCTCCTCATCTTCCTCCTCTTCTTCTTCTTCCTCTTCCTCTTCCTCCTCCTCTTCTTCCTCCTCCCCTTCTTCTTCTTCCTCTTCTTCCTCCTCTTCTTCCTCCTCATCTTCCTCCTCTTCTTCTTCTTCTTCCTCTTCCTCCTCCTCTTCTTCCTCCTCCCCTTCTTCTTCTTCCTCTTCTTCCTCCTCTTCTTCCTCCTCATCTTCCTCCTCCCCTTCTTCTTCTTCCTCTTCTTCCTCCTCTTCTTCCTCCTCTTCTTCCTCCTCTTCTTCTTCTTCTTTCTTCCTCTTCCTCTTCCTCTTCTTCCTCTTCTTCCTCCTCTTCTTCCTCCTCTTCTTCTTCCTCTTCTTCTTCCTCTTCTTCTTCCTCTCTTCCCATTCCCTTGAATTTTATCCTTTCTATTTTACTTTTAGTCTTCCGTCTTTGAGTCTGTTTCTCATTTCCACTCTTCGGCTTCTTTTTTCCTTTTGATCTTTCTTTACTACTCTCTGTCTTTTCATCTTCCCTCTCCCTGGTTTCCTGTGCTCTTTGTTTGTTTGTTTTAAATTACTTCCTTTAATTTTTCTCTTCTATGTGGCGCTGCAGAATAATGCACAGGACTACAAGGTCTATTTGAGCTTCAAGGCTGGCAGTTCAAGTCTACCAACTGCTTCTCAGAAACTCTATGCAGGGTTGCTATGAGTTGGAACCGACTTGACAACAATTAACAATAACAGCAATAGCTCCATTATCCTAACCCTCTTTTCTCTTTTTATTTATTGTCATGGTTAGGGTTCTGTGTCAATTTGACTAGTCCAGAATTTCCACAGGTCTAACAGTTGGAATGTGTTTATTCTCATGGTGCTGAAACCTAATACAAGGAAAGTTCACTCTATGATGAGTGGCTATGAGCAGCCAATCAACTGAAAGGATGCTTCCTTGGAGGTGTGGCCTGCTCCCAATAAAATGGGCATACAGGAGGGACTCTCCCTCTCTTTCTTCCACTGAGGACCTGGAAGCCTGAAACTGTAAGCCTTTTCCTTGATAATAAACTTCTCTATCTAAATACACATGTATATGTGTCACTGGTTTTGTTTCTCTAGAAAATCTGGCATATAATAGTTGTTACGTTTGTTTTTTTGTTTTCTGGTTTTTGCTTATTTTTGTTTCTTTTCTCCTTTATTATTTTCTCTTTTCATTGTTGGTTTCTTGTTTGTTTATTCTGTTTTATTTTCTTCTGTGGAGTGTGAGGGTAGGGTATTTCTCCTCTTTCCCAGCAAACAGGAGACAACAAGGTCCATACAGCGACAACCAGACCCTCTGCAGATCCACACACTGTAGCCCAAACCAGCTCCTATACCACCTGATCAACAACAGACAGCAGCCAACACCAGCCAATACCACCAAAACTGAGGTGTGAGAACAGAGAACAGTGCACACACTTCCATTCACTAACCACACCCACAGGAGACAGTTGGTGAGCATCTAAGACACATCAACAAATAATCATCAATTAAATACTAATACAACAACACCACAATGTCCTGGAAACAACAGACTATTTTAGTTCACATGAAGAAACAAGAGACAGTATCTCAAACAAATGGCCAAGCTGTAAACCAGAAAACATGTCAAGGATGAAAATGTAATGTAGCTAACTGTAAAAGTATTAAAAAGAATGCCATTTAGGTACCTTCAAAGGATTGACAGACATATCAAGGAAAGCAAAGAGGACACAGAAAAAGTTTTAGAAGAATTCAGAAAAACACTACAAGAGAAACAGACAAAATAAATGCAAATTTTGAAAAAACAAAGTTAGACTTAGAAATCCAGAAGATTAATATTAAGATTTCAAAAATGGACAATACTTTCAGAAGGCAATGAAGTAAATCCAAATCAGTGGAAGCCCAAAGATAAATCTCTCAATCCCAGTATGCTAGAAAATACTCAGAAAAAAGAATTTTAAAAATGCAAAGAAAGCTTAAGAGTTTTTTGGGATACCATGAAGAGGAATAACTTATAGAAATTATAATTCGATATCATATCCTTCAAGATGGTGGATCAGGTAGACATGTAGTGAGGAGCTCGGTCAACAACAACACAGAACACCGGGCCAAGAGGGCTCACGAAATAGTGTTGGAACTCTGAAACAAATATAAAGGTATGTTTGGAAAATCAGACGGAGGGTTTGCAGCTGGGGAATTTGAAGGGAATCCAGAAATCCATTGTATTCTGGATCAAGACACTCAGCTGTTCCAGGAGCCGCCATGTTGGGAGAGAACATCTTGATTGTATCAGGATTGATAGTATCAGGAGAGAATATCTTGACTGTATCTTGATTATATCAGGATTGTATCAGGATTGACATC
>NW_006408666.1:365875-374042 GCF_000296735.1 Chrysochloris asiatica | reverse complement strand
ATTGCCACATAAACAAAAATCAAGGAAATTTGTAATATCCAGCCAACTTTACAAAAAAATACTGAATGATGTCCTTTGAACTGAGAACCAACAACAGAGAACAACCAGAGATGAACATACATGACAATAAGCACTGGACTGCAAGGTGTGTTTGAACCACAAGGTTGGTGCTTCAAATTCATCAGCCACTCCTTGGAAACCCTATACAGAGACACTGTGAGTTGGCATGAACTCCGTGGCTCTTAACAACAAAAACTACTAAGATCACATTCACAGATGCATGAGTTAAGATTTCAACATATTTGGTGGAGAGAATGCAATCCCTAACAAGGATGTTTTAGGGGTTTCTTTCTATCAGTAGTTGGGGATGCTACGTGGTAGGATTCCCAAGCAGCCCAAGTGGCCTTGCCCTAAGTGTACACTGGAGATCCAAGAGCCTTTCGGAATGAGTTACTGAGGAACAGCTGGCTTGGTGCTTCTGCCTGAGGGGAGATGGGCTAGAAGAAAATGACTCTTTCCTTAGGCGGTGATTCTAAAACTTAGTAGCCAAATGGCCTCCCAGCATCTCACCTGCTGTAGTGGTGGTTGTGTGCCTGTGGAGTCGGCTCCAACTCATTGTGGCCCTGCATAGCATTTACAAGGCTGTAAATCTTTACAGGAGCAGAAAGCCTCATCTTTCTCCTGTAGAACAGCTGGTTATTTCAAGCTGCTGACCTTGAGGTTAGCAGCCCAACTCGCTAACCCACTATGGCCATGCCATTTCATGAATCAGGCCAAATTTTGTTCTACAAAAACCTGACAGAACCATCCTAAACCAATGGCACATGCCACATGACATTAGCAGTTACCCAGTTATAACCAAGTTGATTCTGACTCCTGGAGCACTGTGCTCCATACGGTGTTTAGTGGTTGCTTTCTCAGACATAGATCTCCAGGTCTGTCTTGCAAGGTCATTATGAGTGGACTTGAGCCGCCAGCCTTTTGAACAGCAGCTGAGTGATGAACCGTTCACACCACCCAGGAACTTCTTTTATTTCCAGATAAAAGAAGATGGAATTTCAGAGAGACTTTTGATGAAGTCTCACTTCCTAACCCAGCTCAGACATTTTAGGTGCACTCAGTCTTCCCCAAACGGACCCATAGAGCTACAGCATAATTGGCGAAAGAGAAAGAGAGAGTGCTGTTCAAACAGCCACAAGTCCCCCCAGCATGTTGGACGCCTTGACCAGGAGCAGTGGAAATAGTACTGGCTTGTCCCCCACATTGGCCTGGATTTGGAGCAATCCATGTGAGGTGCCAAGTCCAAGCACAAGGGCTTGGGTATGAATTTTTTTCAGCACAAATTCCCTGAGGTAACTTTTATAGCTAAGCTGCAGTAGTTACTTTTAAAGGTCAAGATTTACATGTTTGTTTTGACTGGTGTTTCTTGGCCTAATCTGGATGAAAATAGAAAGAAATTGTCACAAGTAGATTAATAGTTTGCAAGTAAAATATTCAGCTCGTTTTGGGAAATCTCCCAAAAAGACCTAACGGACATTTCAGATTTAACATGGGGCACTGAGGGAGCCAAAGGACAAACCCCAGAGAAGAACATCTGGTGGGCAAACACAAAGGCACTTACACCTGCAAGCTCCTCCTGGGTTTACCCTATAACTAGTTGTCCATTATCCACACAGAATATGTTTTGGGACTGGAAACAAGTTCTCCATGCCAAGAAAGTCTTGAGTGATAGCACTGCGTGTCTATCTTGGAATTTTCCCCATCCTAGCATGGGCAGGCCCTCCTGAGCCAAGACAACGCTGGAACATTTTTCCACCTAAAAGCTCTCAGCTGAAATCTCTGCAAGTTTGGAACTGGAGCGCAGGAAAGAGGCGTTGGAGGCGGAGAGTGTACAGAATGACTGCTGAGCTGTACAATATGCTTGTGATATTTTATTCCTCTGTGATGATTTTCTGGCAGAGCTTTCTATTTCTGAGCCTCTGGAAGAAGTTGCATGTATCAAAAACAACACCAAAACAAACCATTTGAACACCCACACTTACGGGAAACTTTACCCTAGGGGCTCGGCGTTCTTCTTAAGGAAGAAGAAGGCCTGCTGTGCACAACTCAGCCCTTGGCAGCGTGGTTGTCAGGCCCAGTCTAATTTATTGTGTCCTCCTTTGGAGCACTCTGGGCTAAGAAGGACGCATCTCCCAAAGCAATCCGGCTAAAAGCAGCCCTAATGGTGCTGGGGCAGAAGAGTGCCCACCCACCCATCGTAAGTCAAACCCCTTCACTGTCAGGGTCTTCCAACCTCAGCTCCATTCCCCATAGTCAAAGTGTAGTAGGAGTCTAAGTCTGCTGGATACAGTGAACACTGTTTGCTCAGGGACAAGTTAAAGCCCAGATTCAAGAAGTGAGAAGAGGCATGTGGGACAAGAGCAGAACAGACATTTACATGAGTGCCTGCTTTAGGCCAGACTGAAAGATTAGCACTTCGCATGTCTTTTCTCATGTGATTCTCATAACAACTCTGTTCTCCTCTTTTATAGGCTGGGAAAGGGAGGCTTAGAGAGGTTAAGCAACTCTCCCAGGGTCAAGTTACTTAGGCAAATGGTAAACAATCTGAAGCCTCACCCCAGAACTGTCTGGCTTTCTTGCACTATGTCACGTGACCTCCAAAATGGAAGACTGACATATATGGAGAGCCTTTTGTTTTCAAATATTTTTTAAAAGACTCAGTGAGGTGCTAGTTGCTTATTTGTTTCAAATGACTAAGCCTGGTTTCCATGCCTTCCCTTAAGCCTCTTTAACTCATACTGATGAGAGGAATAAAGTTAAAGAAAAGATTGGGTCCTGGACCAGAAGGAAGGGCTACCTCTCAACCCTGCCTCTTCCACCCTGCTCTGATCATTTTAATGTTCTGGCCTCGACTCCCTCTTGTTTTCAGATTAGACAAACCAAGAAATCATGAGTGGCAGTATGTGTGTTTACTGTATTATTTCAAAGTGTTTGATTCAAATAGAAAAACTACTAGAATCGGATCAATAAGAATAGAGGAACTTAAGTAAAGACAAAAGTAGCCTCTGAGACACTTTTGTTGTTGTTGTTGTTGAGTGCCGTGAAGTCACTTCGAACTCATACTGACCCAGTATACGGTTTCCAAGGAGTGACTGGTGGTTTAGAACCACCAACTTTGTAGGTAGTAGTCTAGTGTGTATTCTACAGCGCTGTACCAGGACTCCACATTAGACAGATAAAGTAAAAAGATTACATGTATGCTGATCACAGATTCGATGAATAGAAGGATCAGCAGGCACCCAATAGGCAAATTACATTGGTATGCTTGAGAAATTAAAAATTTATGAGGTCTTAAATTGACCAATCACTGGGAACATTTATTGTTTACTTTGTGTCCACTGCCTAAGAAAAATTGTTAAAGATCATAGCCACTTGTCTCATTTAATGTTTTTCTAAGACTATGACCCGAGAGCCTCATCTCTAGGCCGCACAAGAACAAATGGGTGTGTCAGAACCAGGACCTTTGTCCATTCTTAACACTGGTCCTCCTTGTAATTACAACACCAACTACATAAGCCAATGAGTCAAAGTAGGTTTGAGTGAAACACAAAAAGGGGAAGTGAAAGAGCCAGAGAGATAAGAGACACTGGTAGGGGGAAACAGAGAGAGAGAGAGAGGGAAACAAAGACACAGAGAGACAAGGGTTGAAAAGAGAGAATATAGTATGAACATCTGCCTAATACAGAAATCAGGGTGCATGATCCTTCCTCCCTGCTTGTTCCCAAACCTAGCTGACTTAACAAGTCTTTATCCTTACTATTTGTTGTGTGTTTTACATCCTTTCATTAAACTATGTGATTCCAGGACCTTAATTTGTCATTTGCATCATTTTGGCACCGGCTTCAGCAATGGACTTCTTGGTCATGTACTTAAAGGGTCCCATTGCATCAGGGACCTTCCCACATAGCACATGTCTCCCTGTAACATTTCCTGGTTCTAAATCCTCAAAAGAGATCAAATCTTGATGGGATAATTCAATGGCAGAGAAATCTAAGAAAACCCAAGAAGATTAACATGATCTTTTAAAGAGACAATACTTAATATTTTCTGAGTGATACTATTGGAACTTGTATATGTTAATTACAAAATCATTTTGTGTGCTAGGAAGTCAACCTCTCAATAGGTAGCTAATCCTTCCAATGAAAGCCTCTTCACTCATCACAAAGCGTTCTCTCCCATGTGGGACCTATTTGAGACTCACTGTACAATGCATTGTAAGTTTCTAAAAATAGATTTGATTATTTATGCTTTACAAGTGCATTAGCTGTGTTCAAACAGATAGAGTGGTTTGCCTAAAGTTAGAATAATACTAAACAATGAGGCCAGACCTAGAATCCTAAACACATATTTTTCTAATCCACCATGTTGTTCTTGTGCACTGTCTGGTCAATTCCAATGACCTAATAGAACCCTACATGGGTTTTTGGGTTTTTTGATGTTTTTTGTTTGTTTTTTACTGTAATCCTTACAAAACAGGTCACCAAGTCCTTCTCCTACAGGGTGACTCGGTAGATTCTAAGAGTTAAACTTTTGGTTGGAGGCCAAGGACTTCCAACCAGAGTTTCTTCTACTATACCTTGTATGTATTCAGTTGTTAAAATTCCAACCCATGTGTCACAGGAATCAAAAGATAGACAAGATATCATCGCTGTCTAGCTGATTCTTACTCATGGCGATACTCCATAGGGTTTTCTTGGCTGTGATTGCTACAAAAGCAGATTGTTAAGTCTTTTTTCTCCTTGGCACCACTGAGCTAAGTAGGTTCAAATAGCTAACTTTTAGGGAGATAGATAAGTAATTGGGGAGCTGGCAGATAGATGGAAAGAGAGACACACACAGAAAGAGAGAAATAGATTACATGTTGATGGATGTTATAATATGTATTTTACATATATGGCATATATGATTCTGTATGTTGAAGTCATATTTTATGCCAAGCAACATTATATATATTTGAACATTATATATAATACCTAAAGGTATTATTGTTGTTAGGTGCTGTCAAGAAGTCTCCAACCCCTGGTGAGCCTAGATGCACAACAGAACAAAACACTGCCCAGTCCTGCACCATTCTCTCGATTGGTGTCAACCTATCTTACTAGAAGCCTTCCTCTTTTTAACTGACTCTCCATTTTACTAAATGTAATTCTCCTGGGACTCATCCCTCCTGACAGCATGCCCAAGGAAGAAAACTCTTGCCATGCTTATCCTTAAGGAACATTCTGGCTATACTTCTTCCAAAATAGATTTGTTCATTCTTAGACAGTCTATGATATTTTAAATAGACTTCACCAATAACTGCAACATTCCTTCTACAGTCTTCTTCATTGATTGTCCAGTCTTTGTATGCATATAAGGTAGCCGGAAATGCCATGGCTTGGGCCAAGGGCACCTGAGCCCTCAAAGTGACATCTTTGCTCTTTCACACTTTGTAAGTAGTCTCTTACAGCAGATTTGCCTAATGCAATACATATTTTGTTTTCTTAACTGCTGCTTCCATAATCATTGATTGTGGATCCAAGGAAAACTTAGAAAATTTCAATCTTGTCGCAATTTATTGGTGGATGGTATCAGGATGTTATTTGCTGATCCAGTTGTGAGGATTTTTGCTTTATTTACACTGAGGTACAATACATACAGGAGACTAAGGTCTTTGATCTTCATTAATGAGTATTTTAAGTCCTCTTTGCTTCCACAAAGCAATGTTCTGTTATTTGCATATCACAGATTTCCTCCAATCCTGATGTCATGTTCTTTTCATATAATCCAGTTTATTGAATTATTTGCTCAGAATACATACTGAATAAGTATGGTGAAACAGTACAGCCTGGACTCACACCCTTCCTGATTGTAAGTCATTCAGTATCCCCTTGTTCTGATCTAACACCTGCCTCTTGGTCTATGTACAAGTTTCTCTTGAGCACAATTACGTGTTCTGGAATACCCATTCTTCACAATGCTATCCATAGTTTCTCTATGATCCACATAGTCAAATGCCTTTGAATAGTCAATAAAACACACACAAAAAAACATCTTTCTGGTAATCTCTACTTTCAGTCAAGATCCATCTGACGTCAGCAATGTTGTTCCTAGTTTCAGTACCCTTTTCTGAATCCGGCTTGAATTCCCAGCAGCTCCTTGCCGATGTACTGTTGCAATCATTTTTAAATTATTGTCAGCAGCATTTTACTTACATATGATATTAATCATACTGTTCTATGATTTCCACATTCTGTTGGGTCCCCTTTCTTTGTAACAAAAGGTTTCTTTCAGAAAAGAACAAAAACATTATAAAATTATTGATGAAGGATTTTAAGACATTCAGAAATATTCAATGAAGAACAATCAAAATACTCTGCCAACACAGAGACTTGATATCAGAGGATTTTGTTTTGCTGGGATACATTGTGGAAGGGAGTTTGAGTAATTAAAGAGAGCAAACATAACGTGTGGACCTTGTTTGGATTCTGACCCTAACACACTAGATATAAACAGTTTATGCATTGATTGTTTAATGATGTATTAGTTCCCTATAACTGCTGTAACAAAATACCACAAAGTAAATATCTTACAAAGTAAGTATCTTAAACTAACAGAAACTTATTCTATCACAATTCTGGAAGTCAGAAATCCAAACTCAAGGTGTAAGAAGAGCCATGTTGTTTGGGTTCAAACCCAGAAGGGAAATACCTTCTGCTTATATGGTTGCTTGTTGTTGTTGTGATGTGCTGTGGAGTTGGTTCCGACTCATAGCGACCCTGTACAGGGTTTCCGAGGTTGTAAATCTTTACGGGAGCAGAAAGCCTCATCTTTCTCCCACAGAACAGCTGGTAGTTTCAAACTGCTGACCGTGATATTCACAGCCCGATTTGTAACCACTATGCTACCAGAGCGACCAAAAAAGTGTCCAGGAACCAGTCTGGAAGAGACTAGTTTATTACAGAAAAAGAAAAAAGAGAGATGGTTTTCAAACAGGGAAACTTACTAACCGGATGAGAACAGCAGCTGCTTCCATTGGAGGCTGGCTGGACAGTCAAGATTGTCTGTGAATAGGGATCTTTTTATATCATGGGGTAGACAAACTTCTCATGTCACAGGATAGTTAAGGATGGGATGCTAAACACAGAAAAGGTAAGAAAACCACAAGGTGCAGGTCTGTCTGTCCCTTCCAAGAAAACTAAGAGCTTTGGTAAACAGAGCAGAAACAGGGGGGATGTCTGTTCCATTCTAGTCTATGTGTAGAAGTTTGGGTATGCATAGCCAGGGCAGGAAAAAGGGATAGGATATAGGCTGAGTTGGCATTGCTGGTGGCTGTGTTAAGTGTCATCAAATCAGTTCCAACTTATAGCAATACTATATAGGGTTTTCTAGGAGCAGCTAGTGAGCTTGAACCACTGACCATGTGGTTCAAACAGACCTTGCAGTCCAGTGCATTAGTCCATAGCATCACAGCAACACACCAGGACTTCTAGGGTGGTCAGTTTAGAATGTTTGCACTCTATCCATGCACATTCTCTCCCTGCCTCCCTCCCTCCCTCTCTCTGTGTCTCTGTCTCTCTGTCACTGTCTCTCTGTCACTGTCTCTCTCGGTCTCTGTCTATCTCTCTGTCTCGCTCTGTCACTGTCTCTCTCTCTGTCTCTATCTTTCTGTCTCTGTCTCTCTCTCTATCTCTCTGTCTCTGTCTCTCTCTCTCCCTTCAGCAGCCCCCCACCTCAGGCAGCATTCCTTGACTTGCAGCTACAGCACAACTCCTCTACACTCATATTGAATTAGCCCCCACCCTACTCTAAAAGACCTCACATTAACCTAAACAATAACATCTTCAAAGACTGTTTTTTGTTTTTTGGTTTTTTAACCATCAGTTAAAAGTATTTCTCTTTATCCACTTTAGCTTTAAAAAAAAAAAACACACAAACAAAAAAACCCACTCAGGCATATATAATAAATTACATCTCCAAAGGGCACATTCTGCCAGTCTGCTCCTGGCCACCAGTTCTTAGTCCTTCTTTTCTTAGTTGATGAATCTAGAGTCCTCCATGCCCCCATCTCTACCTCCATCTCTGGTGCTGCTGCTTCTCTGAATAAGGTCCTCTCTTGATGGTCCTA
>NW_006408666.1:340733-342189 GCF_000296735.1 Chrysochloris asiatica | reverse complement strand
AATTGTAAGGTTGGCCCAGGATTGGGCAGTGCTTTGTTCTGTTGTGCATAGGATTGCTATGAGTAGGTACTGACTTGATGGCACCTAACAACAAAAACAACAACAACAATGAATAGGAATGAACCCACAGTGGTTAACTACAACAACCATGACTTCCAAAGAATCCGTAGCCCCTCCCACCTGGAAAACTGTTCTACTCCTGTGAATAAAAGAAATGTTAGAGGAGTTCCGTGTGTATATCCTACCTCAGGGCAGACTCCCCACTGAGACTGGTCCTTTTTGAGCTCTCATAGGTCAGTAGGTGCTACTAAAGAAGTAGTCATCCTTGTTTAGGTTCCTGAATATTACAAGTTTTTTCAAGCCTCCATTTTACAAGACTAATAATATAACTGGAGTCCAAGTGTGGTACTATAAGATAAGCACTAGACAGCTAGCCACAATATCAGCAGTTCAAATCCACCAATTGTTCCTTGGAAACCGTATACAGGTTCACCATGATTTGGAGCTGACTCAACAGCACTTAACAACAATAACCTAAATACAAGGAAAAATATTAAAGTATTTCTGCAGGGGTTCTGGAGTCCTGGTGTGACACTGTGGTCTAATGGGTCAGATTGCAAAATCATTTGAACTGCCAGGTTGGTGGTTCAAGCTCACCAGCTGCTTCTTGGAAACCCTATACAAGGTTGCTATGGGTCAGAATCGACTTGAGGGCACTCAACAACAACAGAGATTCCAATTCATAAATGCATGAGTTTATTCCCAAATTTAAAAAAAAAAAAAAATGTATTCAAACTTGTCTCTCAGATCAGTGGATGGCTGCAAGCAAGTTTTCTTAGTCTCCTTAGGGTGTCTTCAACAAAAAAGTACAATCTAAGGAATACCTTCCAAAGGGATCTGCTGGGCCAGTTAAGTTCAAGGCAGAGAAGTTAGCTCAGAAGGTTATGTAACTTGTTTTAAAGAATTCCAAAGGGGTCATCTTGATAGATTGTTCTCAAAAGACACAAAACAATTGTGGGGCTTATTAGGAAGAAGTTTTAAGGAAATAGAAGGCCGCATTGGTAATCAAAGAGCCGGGATAGTTGTGAAAAGGAGTTTTTTTCTATCGCAACGCACCTGTTCATTCCTCAAGGATAGCAAAGACTATCCTATGAGAATTTTGTTGGGAGACAGACACTCCCATCCACTCTGCAGTCCTGATCTTGCCTCTTCAGACTTATTTTTTGTTCCCAAAACTCAAAAAAGGAACAGGATTTGAGTCCCTCAAGGATTCCAAAATGCGGTTTTAATGTAGTGAAAATCAGAGTGCAGAATTCTTCAGGGAAGAGCTAAAGAAAAGCAAATAATGTCCTTCCAAAGTATATGTTGTTGTTGTTGTTGAGTGTCGTCGAGTCGGTTTCGACCCATAGCGACCCTGAATAGGGTTTCCGAGGCTGTAAATCTTTACGGGAGCAGA
>NW_006408666.1:332667-340633 GCF_000296735.1 Chrysochloris asiatica | reverse complement strand
GTTGTTGTTGTTGCCCTCGAGTCAGTTCCAACCCCTGGCAACCCTGCATAGCATTTTTGAAGAACAGCTGGTGAGCTTCCCTGCAATTCAAACAACTCTGCAGTCCAGATCATTAACCCACAGTGCCACACCAGAACTCCAATCCAATCCAATTCAATCCAGAATAGATGAAATTTAACAATTATTAGATTTTTCTCTTATAAGTTATCATAATGCTATTGTGACTATATAGTAAGATGTCATTGAGCTAGCAAAGCATACATATAAAGAGAACTATTTAGGAGCAAAATCTGTGATGCTTGTGGTTTGCTCTTAAATACGTTCAAAAAAGAAATGAAGCAAATATGACTAATGTCAATAATTGTTTAATCTAGGTGATGAGAATAAAGACATTCACTGAAATCTCTATATACCGTTTTACTTTTATGTGTTTGACATTTTAAAAGGTGATGATTGAAGTGGCTTGGGAAAGAGGGGTAGAAAGAGAACCAGAAGGAAATGATAGAACGTGAAGGTGTTGGGGATACCTAAAAAAAGGAAAGACAGCAAAGAGAAGACTTAGTCTGCAATTAGGAATAGGAAGGGGAAGGGTGTGACCTTCATGCTTGTCAGTATAAGATCCAACTTGTTGTTGTTGTTGCTAAGTACCGTGGAGTTGGTTCTGACTCATAGCGACCCTGTACAAGGTTTCTGAGGCGTAAATCTTTACGGGAGCAGAAAGCATCATCTTTCTCCCACAGAACAGCTGGTAGTTTCGAACTGCCAATCTTGAAGTTAGCAGCCCAATTTGTAACAACTACGCTACCAGAGCTCCTTAGGGACAACTTAGACATAGGTAATTTTTGTAGTTGTTAAGTCCTGTCAAGTTTATTCAGACACATAGTGACCCTGTGTAGTGTTTCCAAGGAGCAGCTGGTGAGTTTGAATCACCAACAATGCAGTTCAAACCAACATTATGTTCAAGTGCTTATCTTATAGTGCAACATTGGAAATACTGACCAAAAATTAAAGATGGTAAATTAGAGCTCATATAAGACTGAGTAAAGAAAGGAAAGGCTAACTGAACAGCTAGTATTCAATCACTTTGCATTCTTTCGTCCGTTATACCCAAATAATGTGTAGTTGTTACAAGTCGGGCTATTAACCTCAAGGTTAGCAGTTCGAAGCTACTAGCTGTTCCACTGGAGAAAGATGAGGCTTTCTACTCCCATAAAGATATACAGCCTCAGAAATTCTGTACAAGGTCGCTATGAGTCAGAACCGACTCCATGGCACAGCATCACTACCACCATTGTGTTCCAATGATAAATGAGAATGCGATGGCTTAGAGAACTAAAGACCCTAAAGTTCCAGAAAGCCCAAGAGATAACGAAGTGCTCAGGAGTGACACTCACGGAATCTGCAGTCAAGAAATCTGTGGCTTTGGACAAATCTGTTGCAAAAGACCTCTTTAAGCATTAAAGAGAAAAGACGTCAACTTGAAGACCAAGGTTTGCCTGACCCAAGCCATTTTCAGTATTTTCAGTAGCCTCATACTCATGCAAAAGTTGAACACTAAATAAAGAAGACATAGAAGAATGAATGCATTTGAATTATGATGTTAGCAAAGCATACAGAAAGTACCATGGACTTCCAGAAGAAGTACAGACAGAATGCTCCTTAGAAGCAAGTATAGTGACATTCTATGTCCATATTTCGGATGTGATGTCAGGAAGGACCAACCCATGGAGACAGACTTCATGCTTGGTGAAATGGAGGATCAGTGGAAAAAAGGAAGATTTCTAATGAGCTGCATTGACACGGCAACAACAACAATGGGCTCCAACATAACAATTGTGAGGAGGGCAGTGCTTCCGTTCTGTTGTGCATGGGGGTCTCTATCAGTTGGAACTGAATCAACAGCACTTAACAACAACAACATTGGGCAGAGAACTTGGACCCAGTTAAACTTTCATGAAAGCAATACCCATTTTTCATTCATCTTTATTTGAAGACAGGTCCCTGGGTGCACAGACCGTTAATGTGCTTGGCTGCTAACTGAAAGGTTAGAGGTTGGAGGCTGGAGTTCACCAAGAGACCTGGTGATCTATTTCTGAAAATCCACTCATGGAAAACCTACCAGACCATAGTCTTACTGACACACACAGGGGTTTCCATGAGGCAGTTGACTCAATGCCAACTGGTTTTTCATTTGAAGATGGGGTTCTGTAGTTTCAGAGGAGGTAAAAATCAAGAGTCAAGTATTGAAGTTGAATGTATTAGTAGAAAAACTGATTCCAAAGGTTAATACAAACATCAAAGACAGTCCTAAATGAGAATGTTTTTTTTTTTTTAATTCTCTAAACCTATGCCAGTCTCCATCTGGCTGCAATTTTGACTATAATTTCCCACAACTGCATGCATGTTGTCTCCAGAAATATCTGTAACAGAGTGATTACAAACTTGAAATCCCCAGGGAAAGGGGCTTAGGGGGAAGAGAAAAGATTGAATTGGGCAAGACTGAGACCCTAGAGTGTGGTCTTCCACAAAGAGAGGAGCCCAAACTGCAACTGTGCTGAAACAATGCCCTCCCATTAGGAAGCCCCCAGTCAGGAGCAAAATGGCCTATTAGGTGGGGGTGTGGGAGGATGGGGGGTAGAGGGGTGGCTTCCTGTTTGGGCTTTGTCCACTAAGGGAATTGACTCAGAAGTGTTTTGGAGGCAGCCCCTGAGCGCTGCACTGCTTTAAGCAAATGGAATTAGCATCCCATCTTACCGCACGTTGGTGCTCCCAGAAACTATACAACTATAGAAAATAATAATAACCATAGAAGCTTTAGGTTTTGGCTCAATCCCTTGTTCACTGTGTGGCCTCTGGCCAGTCAGGTGACTTGCTTGTGTTGGTAAGTCAACCCAGCTGGAAAATTGAGTAAGAAGCAGGGATCTCACTGGGAGACAGATGCTACACCTGAGAGAACTTTCTTTTTTTGTGAACAAATTGGGGCCTACAGGGAGGAGGGAGTGGTTAATTGTTTTGAATGTTCAAGAGCAGCTCCAAGTTAAGTAACAGCGAGTGCTTATTAAAACCTCCTTCCAGCACAGCCACTCAAAGTAGCTCATTCTATGAACAACCTGGCTGCCCACTCAGAGACATCATTAAGGTCCAACGACGCTCTGCAAACCCCATTGATCGCATGTTGTTGTTAGGGCCTCCTTTTATATCGTTTATCCCTTCAAGTAGAGGTCACGCTGGTCAGACTTGTCAAACTACCAATTTAGTTTGTCTTTTTTTTGGCCCCTATTTTAAATTACAAGCCCTCTCTGCCCTAGTATTCTTCAGCCTTCAGTGTTCTATTTTTGGTCAGCACCTTTATTATTACTTGCACCTAATATATGTTGTTGTTTGTTGTTAAGCACCGTGGAGTCGGTTCCAATTCATAGTGACCCTGCACATGGGTTTTGAGGCTGTAAATCTTTATGGGGCAGAAAGCCTCATCTTTCTCCAGTGGAAACACTGGTAGTTTCGAACTGCTGGCCTTGAGGCTGGCAGCCCATCTTGTAACCACTACGCTACCAGAGCTCGTGCATCAAATGAATATTACTTGTTTATGTTCTGTTTCCACTAGAATCCTGGGGGAAGGGATCTTTTCCATTTCATTCACGGCTGTACCCCTAGAAACAAGGAGAGACCCTAATAAATATTTAGAGTTGACCTTTGAACAAGGTGGGGGTTGGAGCACTGACATCCTGCACAGTGGAAAATCGATGTATAACATTTGACTGCCCCAAAATTTAACTAATAATCGAGTATTGTTAAGCCTTACTGGTAACATAAACAGTCAATGAACACACATTTGGTATGTTTTATGTATTATTTATGCATCCACATAAAAGTTGTATTTTTATTAGGAGATAATAAGGTATTTCACAAAAAGTGGAAGGATTTCACATTTGTTGGCAGAACTACAACAATGGCTTCATGAATTCCCTTTCCTTTTTCTTTACAGTAGTCCTTACACTGGGTTTGTTTGCCTTGAAATGGTGGCAACCATAGCTGGGACCTCAGTCTCTAGTACATAGCAAGCAACTCCACCTTTTCTTGTAATGCCATGACTTGTCTCTGCTTCTTGGGAGCCCTTTCAGCATCACTAGTGGCACTTTCTACAGATCCCATGGTGTTATTCCAGGTTTACAAGGTTGCTGTAAACACAATAAGAATAAATGAGAACCACCCCCAGGAGGTCACTTTTTGCTGCACTGTGTCATTTACTGGCCAGACAAATTGCTCATGATGAGATGACTAGCATCACAAATTATTTCCAAAAAAATAAAAACGCCACATATAAGTGGACCTTCCCAGTTCAAGGCCCCATTGCTCAAGAGTCAGCTGTGGTCTGTTTTCTCGGGACTTCAATGCTGGAAAGATACACGAAGAAATTGCTAATGTGATTATTACACAATTGGCCTAATCAGTCTTTAAGTAAGCAGAATACTGCCCCTCAGATGTTCTCAGCCGTGATAGGGAGAGTTTCCAGCTCACTCCAGACATAGCCACATCCAACTGGTGGACCTCACAGTGTCTGTCACCAGGACTTTCATGGAGCCCACTCATTCCTTTAGGTTCACCTCTCTTGAGTCCATTTTTACCCTGACACCAGCAGTCTCTCTCTAAACTCCAAGGTTTAGCCCACGGTTCCCTTAATGATGTTCTCATCACAGGATGGTAAACTCTACTTCCACATAAGACTCTTCTTGATCTCTTTCCAAATGTGTAGTGAAGAATTTAACCTTTCCCAAAAAAGAGTTTTGGTCTTTATCTTTAACTAATGTAATTTAGGATTGGGGTTTTGGGTTCTATGGGATAACGGGGCCCATAGACTGAGATCCACCATGAGTGTGGGCAAGCAAGCATTCAGTCAGTCATGCCTATGTAATGGAGCCCCAGTAAGAACTCTGGACCCCAAGATTCAGGGGAGCTTCCATGAGTACTCAATACTGGGAAAGTAGCATCTTGACGCACAGAAGGAGGACAACGGAAGCTCAGTGTTTCATACCTCTCCAGACTCCACCATATGTGCTTCTTGTCTGTTTCCTTTCTGTATATTACATAAGAACTATGAGAATAACTGTTTCAGTAAGTTCAGTGGGTCTAGACAATGATCAAGCCTGAAGGTGGTTTTTGCGATCTCCCCAAACTCGCAGTTGTTGTCAGCTGCAAGAATGGCCTTGTGGAGACTGTGGTCCCTTCAACTGTGTAGTAGCCTGAACTCACATTCCAGCCCTCATTCTTTCCCATCATCTCCTAAATTTCAGTCACATTCTGTCCTCCTTGCAGTTTCCCAACAGGCCACATTCTCCATGTCTTCAAACATTGTCTCAGCTCTTCATTGATGGAAACTTTGTTCTTACCTTGTTAACAACTTCTGCCTTACACCATTAAGCTCAAACCCCGGCTCTTTCCTGATTTTTTCTGTTTGTATTGCTTCTATTGTGGTTGTTCCTCCTGTATCCTAGGGTAATCTCCACAACATTGTACTGAATTGTATGCCTGTTGCCTGATTGTTTCTCTTTCCTACTGAAGAGTTAAGGTCACAAGGCTAGAAATCTGTCATATTTATCTCTGTTTTCAGTGCTAATCAGTGGCTACATCCCTGGTGTGGCGCTGTGGGGAAATGCTCTGGATCATAAGGTGATTGGGTCAAAGTCACCAGTCCCTCCTCAGAAACCTTATCCAGGGTCCCTATGAGTCACAACTAACTTGAAGGCACTTAATAATAACAAGTCCATGGCTTAAGAAGGAGGATAAATATATAGAGAGACCATTTGCAACCAATAGTAAATAAAAAATAAAATTATTTTCCTTTCTCAAGTTTAACTGGAGTCTCATCAACCTTTATAGGCCATCTTAATATTTTAGATCATAGAAGAAAAATCTGTTCTAACACTGAAAAACAATGTATGAGTCTGTGATACCATGCAGCGTGACATTCTATAATTCTCTAATTCTGAAACAGGTTAGGGGGTTGGAACTGCCGACCTTGTGGTTCCAAGTATAACACAAGGAGTCCAAACAACTGTGGTTTCCATGAATTGTAACTGATCTGACAGCAATCGGGTCTTTTTTGTTTCTTTTTAAGGCTGTGGGTCAGAAAAAAGCGAAAAACCCTGAATGAGATGGACTGAAAATAGCCACAGCTGTGACCTCAAGCATTGCCGGCAGCGTGAAGGAGATGCAGGACAAGATACCTTTCTTCTCTGTTATGCACACAGTCAGCATTAGTCAGAACCACTTCACAGGGCCTTAGGTTGATCCTAATACTTTTCTGAAAGAGCATTGTACAGAGAGGAGTAGAAGGGGAAGGTGATGCAATCCTTGGAAAAGGAGTGAAGAAGAAACCACATTCCTGAGTACAAAAACCCAAGGGAAATCAAGGGCTTAATTGGTATCTTAACGTGGCACTGTCAGATAAGCGCTGGACTGCTAACCACAAGGTCGGCAGTTCAAACCCACCAGACACTCCTTAAAAACGGTATATGATTGCTTTGAGTTGGAACAAGTTGCCAGCACTCAATAACAACAACAGTAGGATGCAGATTCAGCCCCTTCCAGCTTCATACCTTCCCAAGGATTCCAAGTGTTTGGGGACTTCTAGTAAGAGTCCTGGTATGGTATTGCAGGATAATGCACTGGACGGCAAGGTTGGCTGATGAAACTCAGTCACTTCTCAGAAACCCTTTACAGGGTGCTATGAGTAGGAACCACCACACGTCTGTCAGTTTGTTATACTGTGATGGATTGTGAGTTGTTGTGATTCTGAAAGCTATGCCACCGTTATTTTAAATACCAGCAAGGTAACCCATAGTGAACAGTTTTCAGACAAGCTTCCAGATGAGGACAGACTAGGAAGAAGGAGTGACAAACTACTTCTGAATATTTGGTTACTGAAAACCTTATGAATAGCAGAGAAACACTGTAAGATATAATGCCGGAAAAAGAGCCCCTCAGGTTGGAAGGCACTCAAAATGCAACTGGGGAAGAGATGCCTCCTCCAAGTAGAGTTGACCATGATGACATGAATGGAGTAAAGCCCGTGGGCTTTAGCCCAAAAGACATTCATTTGCTGATGGGGCACAACTCAAAATGAAGAGAAACAGCTTTAACATACATTAATAATCTGAATATGAGCTGTATAAAGTACGAAAGTAGGAAAATTGGAAATTGTCAAAATGAAATGGAACACATAAACATCATTATCTTAGGCATTAGTGAGCTGAAATGGACTGGCATTAGCCATTTTGAATCTGACAACCATATGGTTTACTATGCCAGGAATGACAAATTGAGAGGAATGATGTTGCATCCATTGTCAAAATGAACATATCCAGATCAGTCATGAGGTACAATGCTGTCTGTGATAGGATAATATCCATGCACCTACAGGAAATCCCAGTTAATACCACTGTTATTCAAATTTACGCACCAGCCAGTGAGGATGAAATAGAAGAATTCTACCAACTTCTTCAATCTGAAATTGATCAAATATACAATCAAGATGTATTGACCATTACTGATGATTGGAATGCAATGGTTGGGAACAAAGAGGAAGGATCAGCATTTGGAAAATATGGCTGTGGTGATAGAAATAATGCTAGAGATAGCATGATATAGTTCTACAAAATCAATCATTTGTTCATTTCAAATACCTTCTTTAGACAACATAAGAGATGATTATATAAATATGGACCTCACCAAATGGTATATACAGAAATCAAATTGACTACATTTGTGGAAAGAGATGATGGAAAAGCTCTATATCAAAACAAGGTCAGCAGCAGATTGTGAAACAGACCATCAATTGCTCATATGTAAATTCAAACTGAAGCTGCAAAAATGAAAACAAGTCCATGAGAGCCAAAATATGACCTTGAATATATGCCATCTGAATTTAGAGATCATCTGAATAACAACAGATTTGATACATTAAACA
>NW_006408666.1:322501-330697 GCF_000296735.1 Chrysochloris asiatica | reverse complement strand
CCCTGAATAGGGTTTCCGAGGCTGTAAATCTTTACGGGAGCAGATCGCCTCATCTTTCTCCCGCGGAGCAGCTGGTAGTTTCGAACTGCTGACCTTCCGGTTAGGGGGTATGTTAAGAATCAACTTCTTCCCATTTAATTTTTTTGTTTAATAAATGCTCCTATAGTTTTGAAGCAATACTTTTTGACTTATCTTCATATTGCAAAATGTGATTAAGGGTTGGTCTTTATCCCAAAATAAATTTCTGCCAAAGGAGAAATACTTTCAAAATTAATTTTATGAAAGGTGGGAGAAAAGACCAATCTAGAAACAAATGGGTGACCTTTACTTTTCAAATGCAATATGATAAAGAAAGATTTACTTTTCATGCAAGCCTAGCTTCCTTCTCACCCTCAGGGAAGAATTAGCAGTAGAAACATAGGTATTACTATTCAAAGCAAGTCCCTTTTCTGCTGAATGCGCTGGGAGACATTGCCTAACAAGAGATCTGGCACGTTCCTGAATGGGAAGCTCACAGTGTGTAGATTTAAGACTTAGGTCAGAGGATCTTTGTCTAGGCAGTTCCCCAAACCTATCCTGCTCTTGCTGCCATTCAAAAGACTAAAAACATTGTTTTTTCCTGCCTCAGAGAAGCTAAGCTCTGGCCTCTCATGGTTCAGGTCTTAACTTGCTTTTTAAACAATGGGACTAAGAGTCATGTGGGCAGGGACTGTGTGTTTTTTATTCAGCCATGCACTGGCTTCAGCACCTGGAAGAGAGCAGGCACTCAGGAAATGCTTGTTGAAGAATCAAAGTCAGGTTGGATGAGTTTCTTTGTGAATCCTGATCCTTTTGCCTCCTTCTCAAGCCAAGAAAAGGTAGTCCAACAGCCCATCCATGAAGTCTTCAAAATGTTTTAACTATTATTTTCCAGTTGACTGTGGAAAAGAATAAATTCCCATGGCCAGTAAGAAAGAACAGAGAACTTGCTTACAAAGCCTCAGGCTCAGCAAACACACCAAAGGTGATGGAGAGGTTCCATTCTAGACACTCAGGGGAGAAGGAATTCTTGTTACCTAAGTCATTTTCTCTGTCTTTTATCTCTTTTTTCATACAAGGTAGTATTTTAGCATAGGCTAATTTTGACACATTGGTCCACTTTTGTGTTTAAAAAAAAAAAAAAAAAGAAAGAAGAATTTCAGTGTTTTCTCCTTTTTATGTGTACTTGCTTATTTTAAAGATCATAATTTATATCAAAGTTTTTCAATCTTGCAAAGTCTTTCATAGGCACTTTTAATAAAAAAAAGCCCTCATAGACTTGTCTGTACTATTGAAGAAAGCATTCATGCTGATAGACAAATCACATTTAAAATACCCATAACATCCCAAAGAAACAAATATTTCAATAGTCTGCCTCATGCCTCCCCACTCCTCCAACTAAAAAAAAAAAAAATGCAGGCTCAAAAAGTCTAAGTTCCCTCCGAAGCATTTCAATTCTTTATTCCTGATTGAACAATATTCTTTCTCCTTTGTTTCTACTTTAGATAAGTAGATGATAGTAGGTAGACAGACAGACAGATAGATAACATCATGCTTACTTCAACTCATGACTGCCTCCTGTTCACTGGAACAAAAGGTTGCCTAGTTCTTAGTCATCCTCAAAATGACCAACACACTCAGGTTCATCGTTGAAGGCTCTCCACGCCCTTCCTGGCCTTCTAATTCACCAAATATCCTCCTCTAGTGATTAAGTCTTCCTGATAATGTTCTATTGTGTTTTCATTAGTTAATTTTTGGAAATAGAGTGCCAAGCCTTTTTTTCCCTAGTTTGTCTGAGTCTAGAAGCTCGCTCGGAAACCTATGTACCATGGGTGAGTCTGCTGGTATTTACAATAATGATAGTGTAGCTTTCAGTAGCATAACAATGCCTAAACTAGCACAGTGTGCCAAACAGATCAATGTTGGGGCTCCTACTTTACAGAATTCAATTTCTCTACATTTCTGTAAGCTTGAAGAGAACCAGAGGACTTGACTAGTATCGTCGTTGTTGTTAAGAGACATGTTAGTCAGTTCTAACTCACAGTGACCCTGGATAGGGTTTTGCAGGAGCAAATGGTAAGTTTGAACCACTGACTTTACAGTTCAAATGGACCTTGCTGTCCAGTGTTTATCGTACTGCACCACACCATTATTCCATATTATTATTCTTGTTGTACCATCGAGTTGACTTCGATTCATAGCAACCAACCCTGCACAGAGTTTCAGAGGAGCAGTTGGTTGGTTTGAGCCACCAACCTTGCAGATCACAGTCCAGTGCTGACCCTACAACACCACACCAGGAGATTATTATTACATCAACCTAACTAAAGAGGATGACTTTCAAAACTGAGCCAGTAGATTAGACATAAGACTTTCATAAACCCAATAAATCTTCACAGAACCAATGCAGAGTACCAGGTGGTGAAGAAACAACAACAACAAAAAAGGATCAAACAAACTGCCCTCAAGGACCTCCCAAGCAAGTGGTCCAGACAGACAGGGAAGCAGAGAGTAACACTAGTTATTTTCAAGTGCCATCCAGTAGATTCTGACTCATATCGATCCTGTATGTTGTTGTTGTTGTTGTTAAGTGCCATCGAGTCAGTTTCGACCCATAGCAACCCTGTATAGTGTTTCCAAGGAGCTACTGGTGAGTTGAACCACCGATCTTGAAGTTCAAACTGACTTTGCAGTCTAACACATGAACCCACAATGCTGTACCAGCTTTCCAGTAAGCAGCTGATGAGTCTGAACCATGGTCCTTGAGGTTCAAACCAGTCTTGCAGTCCATTCAGTGCTTTACCTCGCAGTGCCACACCAGGACTCTGAGTAACACTTTTGTTGTTGTTGTTAAGTACCATGGAGTCGGTTCTGATTCATAGCGACCCTGTATAGGGTTTCCAGGCTGTAAATCTTTATGGGAGCAGAAAGCCTCATCTTTCTACCACAGAATAGCTGGTAGTTTTGAACCGCCAACCTTGAGGTGAACACTAGGATGGGAGAAAAACCACTAACATGGTCTCAGTGCTTCAGGAACACTTAGGGGATCAGAAAATGTCATCTGGAAATATAGAAATGGCAAAAGTCATTCAGGACTAAATACTCCCCAATCCAATAATTACGATTTCAGATGCAACCCAAAACTTGGCAAATGCTTTTCTTGTTCCTTAAGGAATTATACCATTGCTTTTGTACCTGGTGTATCCCAAACAGGCTGGAGTGAAAATGACTAGTCCCAAGATTATCTGTCTATAAAGCTTTTTTAAAAACTCTAAATCCATTGCTCTCAAGCCAATCCTCATTCATGGTGAACCCATGTTCTACAGAGTAGACTGTCTTTCATAGGGTTTTCATGGCTGTCGCTTTTGTAGAAGCAACTCATCAGGTGTTTCTTTCATGAAACCATTGTTGTTCTTGTTGTTAAATGCTGTGGAGGCAGTTCTGACCAACAGTGACCCTGTCTAGGGTTTCCAAGGAGTGGCTGCTGAGATGGAACTGATAATCTTGTGGCTCAAACCAACTTTGCAGTCCAGAAGATTAACCCACGGTGCCACAGTTCAAATCGCCAACCTTTTCAGGTTGTTAGTTGCCGTTGAGTTGATTCCGAATCATGGAGATCCCATGGGTACAGTGTAGTATTGTTCCATAGGGTTTCCAAAGTTGTGACATTTCAGAAATACACCACCCAGCCTGGTTCTGAGGGATTGCTGGATAGGTTTGAACCACCAATCTTTCAGTAGAGAATTGAGCACACTTCATTTGTGCCAACCATGGACCAAGCACCGGACCTCAAGGTTAGTTTGAATCACAAGGCCAGGGTTCAAATTCACCAGCCACTCCTCAGAAACCCTATACAGGGTCGCTATGGGTCAGAACTGACTCAACAACACTTAACAATAACAACAACAATAGCTTACTTGGAAAAGTGGAGGATCAGAAAAATATAGGAAGATCCCCCCAATAGATGAATTGACTTGGTGGCAGCAGCAGTGGGCTCAGTCATAACAATTGTGCGGATGGCCAGGGCCAGGCAGCATTTCCTTCTGTAGTGCATAGGGTCTGACGCTACTAATCAGAACATTTTCAATGGCACCTAACATCAATGACAACACACATATAAAGTAAACAAATCTTCAGTGGGACGCTCAGTCTCTCTTTTCACAAATGTACACCAAGAAATCACTATTCAGACCATGATACAGATCCCTGAAGTACCTAAAAGGCTCTGGAGGTTAGTTCTGGTGAATTTCCACTCCCCAGAGGTAACCACCATCCTAAATTAGCTTCCTCTGCTCTTGACCTTCATATAAATGGAGTGATGCAGAATCAATTATTTTGTGCCTTTCTTCTCTTGCTCACTGCTATATCTGTGAGGCAGATTTATGTTTCTGTGTACAACAGGAATTTATTGTTTAGTTTTGTGATGTATTCCATTGGATGGCTACACCATAACGGATTTGTCAGTTTCACAGTTATGGACATTTAGATTGTTTCTTGCTTGGAGATGCTTTGACTGACATCAATGCAACCATTCTACACATGTCATGCCTGTGTTTGCTTCCCTTAGTTGTGTACGTAGCTATAGAATTAGCCAGTCACAGGATAAGAGTTTACTTAGCTTCAGTAGATACTGCCAATCAGTGTATTTTGATTATATGTTCAACCAGTTTCAGACTACAGAATTACATTGCAATTATTAATATATGTTTGCAGCTGTTCCTTCTCATTTTGAGTCATTCCACAACAGCAAATGAAGGTCCTGAAAGTTTTGCTCCATCCATGTCATTAAGGTCAAGTCTACTTTGAGAAGGCAGCTCTTCTCTAGTGGTAATTTGAGTGCCTTCCAACCTGAGGGGCTTGACTTCTGGCACTGTTTCAGACAATATTCCATTGAGAGTCATTAAGTTTTTAGTCATTAACTAATTTTTCAGAAGCGGACTGTCTCTTCATTCTTCCTAGTTTGTTTTAACATAAATTATAGAATGTATTAAGTATGAATTTAAGAAAATTGGAAGTCACCTAAAATGAAATGGAATGCATAATAAATACTCCAAACATCAGTGAGGTAAAATGCACTGATATTGGCCATTTTGAATCTGATTGTCATTGTTTTACTGTATTAGGAATTAAAAATTGAATAGGAATGGTGTTCAATTTATCATCAAAAAGAAATTTCTAGATCTATCCCAAAAGATAATAATGTCAGCATAGGATACTATTCATACACATACAAAGAAGAAACACCACTCATCTGCCAGGTTGTTGTACTATGATGACTTGCATATTGCTGTGATTCTGGGAGCTATGTTACCAGTATTTTAAATACCAGCAGGGTCATCATGGTTTATAGGTCCCAGTTGAGTTTCCAGATGAAGACAGACTAGGAAAAAGGAGAGATGGACTATTCTAGATACTTAGTCACTGAAAACATTATGAATAACAATAATCTTCAGAACCAGAAAATAGAATATTGTCAGATATAGTACCAAAAGATAAGCCCCTCAGATTGGAAGGCACCCAAAATATGACTGGGGAAGAGTTGCCTCCTCAAAGTGGATTTGACAGTGATGACATGATTGCAGTAAAGCCTTCAAGAACTTCTTTTGCTGATGGGGAACAACTCAAAAGGAAGAGGAACAGCTATAAACATCCGGTAATAATCAGAACATGGAATGTATGAAGTATGAATCTAGGAAAATTGGATATTGTCAAAAATGAAGTGAAACACATAAACATGGAGATTCTAGATGAAGTGGACTGGTATTTGCCATTTTGAATCTGACAGTCACGTGGTTTCCTATTCCTATGCCAGGAATGACAAATTAAAAAAGAATGATGCCACATTCGTCATCAAAAAGAACATATCAAAGACTTTCTTGAAGAACAATGGTATCTGTGATTATATCCATATGCCTACAAGAAGACCAGTTAATACTAATATTATTCAAATTTAAGCACCAACCACTAAAGCCAATGATGAAGAAATTAAAGAAGTCTACCAACTTTTTCAGTCTGAAATTGATCAAACATGCAATCAAGATGTGTTGCTTGTCACTGGCAATTGGAATGCAAAGTTTGGAAACAAGGAGGAAGGATCAATGGTTGTAAAACACAGCCTTGGTGATTGAAACAATGCTGAAGATCCCATCAGAGAATTTTGCAAGATCAGTGGCTTCTTCTTTTTTAAACAACATAAAAGATGATTATACACAGGAACTTCACCAGATAGATTACACAGAAATCAAATTGACTCCATCTGTGGAAAGATACAGTAGAAAAACTCCATATCATCAGCCAAAACAAGGCCGGGGCAGACTGTGGAATAGACCATCAATTGCTCATATGCAAATTCTCACTGAAATTGAAGAAAATTAAATCATGTCCACAAAAGCCAAAGTATGACCTTGAACATATATTAGCTGAATTGAGAGACCAACTCAAGAAGAGATGTTGATGCATTAGACACTAAAGATGGAAAACCACAAGAATTGTAAGAAGACATTAAGAGCATCAGAGAATAATAAAGCAAAACGTCATTAAGAAGACAAGAAAGAAGGAAAAGACCAAAATGGATGTCAGAAAAGACTCTGAAACTTACTCTCCAGTGTAGAGATACTAAAGCAAATGGAAGAAAGGAGGCCAAAGAGCTGAATAGCAAATTTCAAAAAGCAACTCGAGAAGACAGGATCAAATATTGTAATGAAATGTACAAAGACCTGGAGCTAGGAAACCAAAAAAGAAGAACACACTCAGCATTCCTCAAGATGAAGGAAATGAAGGGGAAAAAAAAAAAAAATTCAAGCCTTGACTTGAAAAATAGAAGGTTTCTATGGGCAAAATATTGAGTGATGTACAATGCATCAAAAGATGATGAAAGGATACAATAGTGAATAATTGCCATCAGGATTGACTGTGAGGCTAGGAAATATAGAGGTAGATGATTTTTGACAAAAGGAGGAGAGTGATTGATTTTGCAGCCCAGAAGTAGAGGTCCCTGGGACCATCAAGTGAGAAGAATGGAGAGCGGGACCCTACCCAGAGAGGCAGTGATGCCAGGGATGGAGACAGAAATGATGACATAGACAGATGGAGCAGCTGGGGACACTGGACTCAGGGAGAGAGAAGGGTTGTGTGCTGGTGGCCAGGGGGCGGGCCTTTTTGGTGTATACTTTGAGATTATTTAATGATGCATGGAAAGGAATGTAATCATTGCAATTAAACAAAATACGATAGGATGAGTGTAAAGCTGATGCTCTCCCATGTAAACCTCACAATAAAACTTAAATTAAAAAAAAAAAGATGAAGAAAGGAATAACAGAAATGTACCAAAAAGAAATGATCAACATTCAACCATTCCAAGAGATAGCAAAGGATCAAAGCCACTGATACTTAAGGAAGGAGTCCAAGGTATATTGAAAGCATTGACAAAGAACAAGGCACCGGGAATTTATGGAATATAAACTGAAATCTTTTGACAAATTAATGCGGCAATGGAGGTACTCAGTCATCTATGCCAAGAAATTTGGAAGACAGATACCTGACAATTGACTGGAAGAGATCCGTATTTGTGCCTATTCCAAAGAAAGGTGACCAATGGAATGCAGAATTCATTGGGAAATAGCATTAATATTGCATGCAAGTAAAATTTTATTAAAGATACTATAAAAATGTCTGCACCCATACATTGACAGAGAAATTCCTGAGGTTCAAGCCAGATTCTGAAGGGAACATGGAACGCGCAATATCATTGCTGATGTCAGATGGATCTTGGCTGAAAGCAGAGAATACCAGAAAGATGTTTATCTGTGCTTTGGGGGTGGTGGTGGTGGTTATGTGCCATGGAGTCAGTTCTGAGTCATAGCAACCCTGTACAGGGTTTCTGAGGCTGTAAATTTTTACAGGTGCAGAAAGCCTCATCTTTCTTCTGCAAAACAGCTGGTGGTTTTGAACTGTTGACCCTAAGGTTAGCAGCCTGATTCGTAACCACTACGCTACCAGAGCTCCTACAAAAAGTCTTTTGACTGTGTGGCTCATGACAAGCTATGGACAACATTGCAGAGAATGAGTGTTCCGGAGCACTTAATTGTGTCCGTGAAAAACTTGTACATATAGATCAAGAGGCAGTTGTTTGAACAGAACAAGAAAACACAAAATGGTTTAATATTAGGAAGGTGTGCT
>NW_006408666.1:319989-321698 GCF_000296735.1 Chrysochloris asiatica | reverse complement strand
GTGTGGCACCAGAGTATAAGTACTCAACCACAAAGTTGGTTTGGCCTGTAAGGTCCATGATTCAAATTCACCAGTCACTCCACAAAAACCCTACACAGGGTCAGTATGAGTCAGAACCAACTCAATGGCACTTAACAACAACATCATACCTTATCAGAAGTCCTGGTGTGGTACTATATGATAAGCAGTGTACTGCTAACCAAAGGTTCATTGGTTCAAAACCACCAGCCCCTCCTTGCAATCCTTAAGGTTGCCTGACTCATAACCAATCTGACAGTACTTAACAACAATAGCGACATACCTTATCAAGCATTATGTCCATCTCCAGGGTCTGACCCTTCCTGATAACAAGCCCAATCTACATGAGATGAAGTCTTATCATCCTCACTTCCAATGAGTATTCTGACTGTGCTTCCTCCAACACACGTAGTTCATTCTTCTCATAGTCCAGAGTGCATCTAATATTTTTCACTAATGCCATAATTCAAAGACAACAATTCTTTGTTCTTCCTTTCTCATTGTTCAGCTTTTGCATGTATATAAAACAACTGACAATATCATGGTTTGGATCAGGTGTACTTTAATTCTCACAATAACATCTTTCCTCCTGAACACTTTCAAGAGGTCTTTTGCAGTAGATTTGCCCAATGCAATTTGTCTTTTAATTTCTTGACTTCTTCTTCCATGAGACTCCTCCTTTGAAATGCTCTTTGATTTTCAGGAACAAATTGAAATCTGAAGGAACAAGATCAGAGCTGCAGCGTGGATGGAGTTAGGTTTCTCAAATAAAATACTCATCGGACAGTCCTGGCTACCTTCAAAAAATGGGCAGGGGCATTGTTGTGATGGATAAATTTCCTCAGTAAAAAATTCGCTGATCTTTTTCATTTTTTCCTAATATTTCTTCTTAATAAGTCCCTGTGATTTTCCTGTGTCCTTCAAGAAATTCTATTAAGACTGTTGTTGCTGTTGTTAGGTGCCATCGAGACAGTACCAACTCATAATGACCCTATGAGCAACAGAATGAAACACTGTCCAGACCTGTGCCAACCTCACAATCTTTGTTACGTTTGAGGCCATTGCAGATGTCACTGTGCCAATACATCGCATTGAGAGTCTTCCACTTTTTCTTCCATCCTCCACTTCACCAAACATGATATTCGTCTCCAGGGATATGTCCCTCCTTATTATATGTTTGAAGTATGAGACAGTCTGACCATCATGGCTTGGAAGAAGGAGCATTCTAGCTCAACTTCTTTAACACAGATCTGTTTGTTCTTTTAATATTGTCTTTTAAGTCCATAACTCAAATGCATCAATTCCTCTGCCATCTTCCTTATTCACTGTCCACCTTCCATATGCATATGAGATTATTGAAATTACCAGGGCTTGGGTCAGGCACATCTTAGTCCTCAACCTGACATCTTTTCCTCTTGAACACTTGAAAGAGGACTTGTGTAGCTGTTTGCCTAATGCTATATGTCGTTTGATTTCTTGACTGCTGCTTCCATGAGTGTTGATGATTTATCCAAGCAAAATGAAGTCTTTGACATTTTCAATCTTTTCTCCATTTATCTTAATGTTGTTTATTGGTCCAGTGATGAGGATTTTTGTTTTCTTTTATTGAAGAGCAACCCATACTGAAGGCCATGGTCTTTGATCTTCACCAGTAAATGTTTTAAGTCCTCTTCACTTTCAGCAAACAAGGT
>NW_006408666.1:302030-303647 GCF_000296735.1 Chrysochloris asiatica | reverse complement strand
TAGGGTATTTCTATTTCCAACCTTCTGAAGAAGTGCCATATTGCTTTCCAGAGAGGTTGGACCATTTTGCAATCCCACCAGCAATGCAGGAGCATCCCAGTCTCTCCACATCCTCACCAGCATTTACTGTCCTCTACTTTTTTGATCTTTGCTGTTATTGTTGGTGCGCGATGATATCTCATTGTTATTTTGATTTGCATATCTCTAATGGCTAGTGATCGTGAACATTTCTTCATATGTTTGTTGGCTGCCTGGATCTCCTCCTTGGAGAATTGTCTGCTCATGTTCTGTGCCCATTTTTTAATTGGGTTATTTGTCTTTTTCTTGTAGAGGTGTTGTTGTTTCCTGTATGTTTTAGAAAAGAGTCCCTTTTCTGATGTGTCGTTTCAAAAGATTTTTTCCCATTCTGTGGAATCCCTTTTTACTCTTCTGGTGAAGTCTTTTGATGCACATAAGTTTTTAATTTTTGTATGTCCCAATCATCCATTTTGTCTACTTTTGTTTGTGTAGTTTTCAAAATGTTTGGTAGTCTGCGTAATCCCTGAATTAGTGCCCTCACATTTGTCCTTATTTTTTCATTGATGGCCTTCATAATTTTGGGATTCACATTTAGGTCTTTAATCCATGCTGAGATGCTTTTTGTAAAAGGTGTGAGGTAAAGGTCTTTTTCAATCTTTTGTAGATCGCATTCCATTTCTGCCAGCACCATCTTTTGAAGAGACTATCACCTCCCCATGTGATATATTTATGTACTTTGTCAAAAATCAGTTGGCTGTAAGTGGATGGGTTAATTTCTGGATTCTCAATTCTGTTCCATTGATCAATGTATCTTTCATTGCACCAGTACCAGGCTGTTTTGACCATTGTAGCAGTGTAATAACTTTTGAAGTCAGGGAGTGAGAGGTCTTCAACCTTATTCTTCTTCTTAAGCAGTGCTTTGCTTATCCTGGGTTTCTCTCCTTTCCATATAAAGTTTGTAATTATTTTTTCCACCTCATTGAAGAATGTCATTGGAACCTGGATTGGGATTGCATTATATGTGTAAATTGCTTTGGGCAGTATTGACTTTTTCACAATGTTAAGTCTTCCTATCCAGGAGCATGGTACATTCTTGCATTTTTGTAGGTCTCTTTTGGTTTCTTGTAGTAATATTTTGTAGTTTTCTTCATATAGGTCCTTTGTTTCTCTGGTTACATTTATTCCTAGATATTTCATCCTTTGGGTGGCTATTTGAAATGGTATTGCTTTCCTAATGTCCTTTTAATGCTGTCATTTTTGGTATAGAGGAATCCAACTAGTTTTTATATATTGATCTTTTATCCTGCCACTTTGCTGAATCTTCCAATGAGCTTTTTTACTGAGAGTTTGGGGTTTTCTATGAACAGAATCATATCGTCTGCAACTAGAGAGAGTTTTACTTCCTCTTTGGCAATTTGGGCACCTTTAATTTCCCTTTCTTGCCATATAGCTCTTGCTAAGACTTCCAGCACAATATTGAAATGAAGTGGTAACAAAGGACATCCTTTTCTGGTTCCTGTTCACAGAGGGAAGACTTTCAGTTTCTCTCCATTGAGAGTAATGTAGGCTGTTGGTTTTTTATTGTTGTTGATATGTTCC
>NW_006408666.1:297881-301481 GCF_000296735.1 Chrysochloris asiatica | reverse complement strand
AATAATTTGAGTAGAATTGGTGACAGCTCTTCCCTGAATGTTTGGTAGAACTTACCACTGAAGCCATCTGGGCCTGGACTTCTTTTGGTTTGGAATTTTTTGATGACCTTATCAATTTCTTCTTTTGTTATGGGTCTGTTCAGGTTTTCTACTTCACTGTGTCTAAGTTTAGGTAGGTCATGTTTTTCTAAAAATGTATCCATCTCTTCTAAGTTTTCAAATTTTTTCAAGTACAACTTTTCATAGTATTCTGTTATTATCCTTTTGATTTCATTTGGTTCCATTGTGACATCGCCCATGTGGTTTCTAATGCATGTCATTTGTGTCTTCTCCCTCTTTTCTTTTGTTAGGTTTGCCAATGGCCTGTCAATTTTGTTAATCCTTTCAAAGAATCAGCTTCTTGGCCTGTTGATTCTTTCTATAGTTTTCCTGTTTTCTATCTCATTTATTTCTGCTCTAATATTTATTTTTTGTTTTCTTTTGATGGCTGTAGGTTTCCTCTGTTTGTTGGTTTCTAATTGTTGTAGATAATGTGTTAATGTGTTCATTTTTGTTCTTTCTTCTCTTTGGATGTGTGCAGATCAGGCCATTTTGATCCTTCATTTTCACTGATTGATTTTTGGAAATATTGTGTCAGGCCTTTCTTCCTGATCTATCTTAGTCTGGAAGTTACAGGAAAGTGCATTGATACCTGGGAATCAAACCCAGGTCTCCTGCATGGATAGCAAGAAACCACTGGCTGGAGTGTAACACTTTTCACATACATTATTCCCTTTGAACTTCAAAATAGAATTTGGATGGTGCATGTAGTTAAGCACTCTACTAGCTGAAAGGTCACTGGTTCAAATACACCCAGAGGTGATTTGTAATACTTATCTAGCAATCTGTTTCCCAAAACTCAAGACTTTGAAAACCTTACTGAGCACAGTTCCACTCTAAATTTCGGGGTCACCACGAGTCAGAATTGACTGGACTGCAACCAGCATCAATGATGGTAGTATTATTGTCATTTTGCTTTCCTGCCCCCAAATGGCTGTTTCCTGATCAACAAAAACCTTACTATAAAATGTGTGGATTTTGTAAAATTGAAATATTTCAATTACTAAGGAAATGTTGGATACTTACTTAATTTTCTTCAAATTTATTCTTAAAATCAGAATGATAGATTGAACAAGGAGTGGGAATGAACACCTAAATGCAGGTGTTCTTGTGCAAAGGGCAATACAAAGAAGACTTTGAAATTTCACAAAGGATTTCCAGAAATTTAAGCTGTTTACTTCAGATTGGACCAATAATCATGGACAGAAATCTATTTCTAAAAAGAGAAAGTGAGACTTTTTACCTTTTTGAGGGGAGGTAAACTCTGTGTTATTATCAAAGCTTCCATATTTTTTGAACAGCCTATTTAATTTGATGGAGCTCTGGTAGCATAGTGATTATCAGTCGGGCTGCCAACCTCAAGGTCAGCAGTTCGAAACTACTAGCAGTTCTGTGGGAGAAAGATGAGGTGGAACTGACTTCAGGGTCCTTAACAACAATAACAATTTGACAATAGTTCTTTTTCTGAAAGAATTCATTAAAAATAAAAACCTGTCTGGTTAAAAAAAATAAATAAACAAATCTGCATTTGTATTATGAGTTGAGGAAAGGTGTATTTTTACCAAAACCTTCAAGTGATTCAATGTGGATTCAAGTATGGGTTAGGACTGTCTACTTTGTTTGTACTCATCTAATCCACTTAAGGGAGAATTATAGGCAGACAATCCTTGAGTCTCCTGAAAGACATAAGTAGGTGTCCAGAGTTGCCATTAAGAGATCTCTGTGTAGCGTAGTGGTTACGAATCGGGCTGCCAACCTTAAAGTCAGCAGTTTGAAACTACCAGCTGCTCTGTGGGAGAAAGATGAGGCGTTCTGCTCCCGTAAAGATTTACAGCCTCGGAAACCCTGTACAGGGTCACTATTGGTCAGAACCGGCACATAACAACAACAACAACAACCACTTGACTTATGCTATGGAGAGATCTATAGCTTTGGGCTATATTGGCAGGTGCTTTGGATTGAATGATGTCCCCTTGAAATAGGTGTTGTTTACCTTAACAGGCAGGATTTGTGTAGGGAGCTTCTCTAGTCAATTTCTCTTGAGATGTAAAGAGATGAAACAAGTGAACAGAGAAAGATGAGAGAAGATAGATGCTAAGACACATGATGATCTCCAATGAACCAGGAAAAGAAGCCGGAGAGACAAGTAATTTCCTCCAGAGCCAATGGAAAGAAAGTATTCCCCTAGGGCCAGAGATCTAAATTCAGATCCTCAGCATCTGAAACTGTGAGAAAATACATTCCTGTTTGTCGAAGCCATCCATTTGAGGTATTTCAGTTATAGCAGCATTCGGTGATTAAGACAGGCAGTCTTCTCATTAGAATTATTTATGTCATTAGAATTATTTATGTCATCAAAGAGCCCCGTTCAATTTCTGAATACAAATAAGCAGCCTTCTGCCCAAGGGCCATTCACAGAGGCGTGGAGTCACAGTTGGGGCTGACATTTTCATGCTCAGCTTTGATTTATGTCTCTTTATCCAGGAAAATGGAGTGACCTAAGAATTCTTGCCTCATTCCCATGACCACCAATGCTAAATCTATCAGGAAGAAACAGCTGTCTTAATGTCGAGTCTCCCCCAATTAAAATATATAATATGTTCCTCTTTCTCTTCATGGGTCAACCCAAGACCGTTCCAGCGATTATTTTCCCATTATTGCCTATATCTAAGAGTAAACTTGTAGCTCAGAAAAACCAGCATAACCATTAAGTTTCAAATGTCTCTGGGAATTTGGGCTGAGTTGTAACCATACACTTAGATAGTGACCTCCATGGGAGGAAGTTGGTGCACTCAGCCTATAAAGGAAGTGAATTAAGAGACAGAGGCTCTAGGTCACAAGCTCACATTCCATTCTGCTTGTGTGCAAAACAATTCCTTTCTTCTTTACCATTTTGCAATTGACATTAGGAGGCAGTGATTTCACTTTCCTAAAAGTGAAGTCATCTAGGAGGGCAGGGCTTGATGGAGGCTAGGGTGGAGGTGCAGTGAAGTTCACCATCAGCAATACCACAGAATACCAGGTAAAGTAAATCTAAAACAGAGCACCAGGGCTGCAAACCACATTGGTACAAATATTTAAAGAGTTTGAAGGCTTATAGTTAGTGGAACTTGAAGTGGAAGTACGAAATCGCGTACTTTTGAATCTGCCAGACTTGGTGGCCTGGAACCCACAACTTGGGCGAAACTAAAAGACAAGACCAAGTAGGGAAGCAGATTTATTGTTGTTCTTAGGTGCCATCAAGTTGGTACTGACCGATAGTTACCTTATGCACAGCAGAACGAAATGCTACCAGATCCTGGGCCAACCTCACTATTGTAGCAATGCTTGAGTCGATCAATGCTGCCACTTGGACAATCCATCTAATTGGGGGTCTTCCTCTTTTCCTCCAACCCTCCACCTTACCAAACATATCCTTCTCTAGTGACTGCTCCCTCCTGACAATATGTCTGAAGTATGAGAAATGAAGTTTGGCCACCTTGGCCTCTAAAGGAGCACTCT
>NW_006408666.1:293405-295996 GCF_000296735.1 Chrysochloris asiatica | reverse complement strand
CTATGTATTCCATCTGGTGAGGTCCATGTGTATAGTCATCTCTTATGCTGTCTAAAGAAGGTAATTGAAATGAACAAATCATTGATTTTGCAGAATTCTGTCATGTGTTCTCCAGCATCATATTTTCCATCTATTGTTCCTTCCTCTTTGCTCCCAACTTTTGCATTCCAATCACCAGTAATGATCAAGACATTTTGAGTGCAAGTGTGATCAATTTCAGATTGAAGAAGTTGGTAGAATTCTTCTATTTTGTCTTCACTGGCTTTAGTGGTTGGTACATAAATTTGAATAATAGTGGTATGAACTGGTTTTCCCTAGAGGTGCATGGATATTATCCTATCAAAGACAACGTTGTACCTCATGACTGATTTGGATATGTTCTTTTTGACTATGAATGCAATACCATTCCTCTTCAATTTTTCATTCCTAGCATAGGAATGTGATTGTCAGATTCAAATGGCCAATACCAGGCCATTTCAGCTCACTAATGCCTAAGATATTGATGTTTATGAATGAAATTCCATTTCATTTTTTACAACTTCCAATATTCCTAGATTCATACTTTGTACATTCCATGTTCCGATTTTCAATGGCTGTTTACAGCTGTTTCTCTTCATTTTGAGTTGTGCCCCATCAGCAAATGAAGGTCCTGTGGGCTTTTCACCCACAAGCTTTATTCCATTTGCTTTATCACAGTCAACTCTACTTTGAGGAGGCAGCTCTTCCCCAGTCACATTTTGAGTGCCTTCCAACCTGAGGGGCTCATTTTCTGGCCCTATATCTGATGGTGTTTCCCTGCTATTCATAAGGTTTTCAGTGACTAAATATTCAGAAGTAGTTTGCACTCTTTCTTCCTAGTCTGTCTTTGTCTGGAAGCTCATCTGAAACCTGTCCACCATGGGGGACCTTGCTGGTTATTTAAAATACTGGTGGCATAGCTTTCAGAATCACAGCAACTCATATGCCACCACTGTACAACAAACTGACAGACAAGTTGTGGCCATTTGGTTTGAAGTGGAAACTGTCACACCACGGAAAAATGCCGCAGGAACCTTGGAGCACAGGTTGACAATACACTTTGTCAGTTTTGCTTTGTTCTGATTTTCTTTTCTTTTTTTTGGTATCTGTTTATTGTACACCCCACCCCACTGTTTGTGCACCTCCATTCTGGTGCCTAGAGAGGGGGTTGCCTGAGCAAGTGGACACCCCCACCCTCACCACTGATGGGTTCTTCTGCCACGCATGCACACAGATACTCTCTGCCCAAGAGCTGTCACTGAACTGTTTTATTGTTGTTTTTGTTTTGTTTTTTAAATATGGGAAAGGCCAGTACAGGGGTGTAGAGACAGAAAGAGAGTTTAAAAACAAAACAGGCTAAAAATGAAATTAAAGCCTGAGGTATAGCACAACAACCAACAGTGACATCTTGAAATCTCTCAGGCAGCTTTGAAGGCAAGAAGCTGAAGAGAGGACATTAGTCATACTCATATTAGGCTACAGATTTTTTTTTTTTTCATTGTTCCCTCCTCTCCCTTTTCTGCAATTATAGACTACAATATTCAGTCTAGTTTTGTTTTTTTGTTGTTGGTGGGGTTTTTTTGTTTTGTTTTCTTGTTCTTGTTTTTTTGTTTGTTTGTTTTTTTGGCTGGTGCTGTTTTATGCTTCCCCTTTTACCTTTTGCCTCTTTCTCTCCCTATATTACCAAGCAGAGATAGCAACTGCTGGTATATAGTCAAACTATAATCACACTCTATAAAACACCAAAACCCAGACAAGAACCAATACCAACTTCCATATACCATGCAGGTAGACAACACCTATGAATGTTACTCTGAGTTAAGCAATAAGAAGAGTGAAAATGGAAGACCACATCCTGGTCACATCTACCTGGAGGCCATCAGAAAACATAAAAAATACCAAAACACATACTCAATTAAGTATTAAGGCCACAGATAAACACTAAACATGTCCAAGAAACAAAAGCAAATGACCATATCAGCAAATGTCCAGAAACAAGATAAAATGTATGAGACAAATGACCTAGAGGTAGACTGGACTACGTTCTGGAAAAAGAGCAGGCCTTGGAAATGCCTGAGAAGGAATTCAGCAAAATGATTATAAAATGCTTCAAAACGCTTTACAATGGAGTTGAGAAAAATAAGGAAGAAGTCAGGAAAGTTCTACAGGAACAATCAAATAAGATACATACAGCATTGGAAACAATTCAAAACCTACAGAAAGAGGTCCAAATGGTCAATAATAGAATATCAGAAATAGACAATACTCTGAAAGGGTAAAGGAGTAGAATAAAAGAGATGGAAGGCAGAACCAATGAACTGAAACACAAATCTCTCAATACCAATAAGATAGAAGAGCAAACAGAAAAAAGTTTTTAAAAAAAAATCTGAAGTTCTAAGATTCATGTTGGACAACATGAAGAGGAATAACTTAAGAATTATCAGCATTCCAGAACAAGAAGAATCACACAACTCCACAGAGGAAATAGTTGAAGTACCTCTGGAAGAAAATTTCTCTAACATCCTGAAAAGTGAAAAGATAAACATTCAAGAAGCTCAACGAACCCCAGAAAG
>NW_006408666.1:273964-292679 GCF_000296735.1 Chrysochloris asiatica | reverse complement strand
CAGCCTGATTTGTAACCACTACGCTACCAGAATAAAATAGACTGCACTAAAAGGAGAGAAAAGTTAATGGACTATAAGGCAACCTCAAAGAAAATCAGCACTAAAAATGAAGTCATTGAAATTGTCATTTTAAGAGGAAAAGATTATTTTAAATATATTTAAATTATGGTCAGTCATGAGATAATTGCTTATTGCTCATAGACCACTGCCCTTTCAGCATGTAGCCTAATCTTCTATTAAAGATTTCAAGATGTTTATTTGATAAATTGATGTTTAGTTATGCTTTTGTTAAAAATTCCCTCAACTCCCCATTCTGAGAAAAGTGAATTAAAGGATTGCCCATGAGGAGAAGTCTAATATTTCTTATAGGGCTGATATTCTGTGCAGGTCCCTAACGAAGTGAAATAACAAGCCAGTACTTGATTATTGACAAACAAAATCATTAAAATCTGCACTGTAAAAGCTCACTGTCCAAAGGAAGTCTTGATCTGATGAACAGAGGTACCTATTATTGTTCCTGTCTTTTCTTGTCAAAAATAACCTTCAGAATAGTTTCTTGGGATCCTTTGGCCTTTTCTGAACAACAATAGGCAGAGAGCCTTACCTCAGTTTTTTTAATTATGGCCTGTGAAGGAGCCATTATTCATAAAATTACAAAAGAGATGAAATTTCCAATGGGTAGGAATCTGAATTCTGTCATGTATATATCTGGTTCATGTTTTTAAATGATTTATGTTCTATTGTATCATTAACCAAAATAAATCTCTGATGTAATTTGAGATCGCCTTGTGCCTGGTGTGGCAGAGTGAGTCTTGGTGGCAGAGGTGGCATCAAGGGCAGTTCATTTGACCTGCAGCCTTTCCTCATGGACAAAGCCAACTGGAAGGCTGAGACCTCACTGAAACCCTTCACCTCACCCACTGGCTTGCAGAACATGAAAATTCCAGAAGTCTATTAAGAGATCCTGGATATCACCCTCAAGAGAAACAATGACTTCTGCCCAGGAGAGGCTGGTGAGATTGAACCAACAATGTTGGTTGGACTGTTCAAGGTTGGTTTGAACAGTCAGCATTTGAGGTGTCCTGGTGTGGTGCAGTAATATAAGCACTGGACTTCTAACCACAAGGTCAGTAGTTCAAACCCACCAGTTGCTCTTAGGAAACCCTATACAGGGTTGCTATAAGTTGAAACTTACTGGACTGCAGTTAACAGCAACAACAATGACCAAATAGGACTTCTGGTGTGGCACTATAGGATAAGCACTGGACTGCAGACTGAAAGGTCGGCAGTTCAAACCCACCAGCTGCTCCTCAGAAGCCATGTGCAGGGTAGCTATGAGTAGGAATTGACTCAGTGGCTCTTAACAACAACAACAACAACAGCTGCAACAATCATGGAACAGCTAAATACAAAGAACAATTTAGAGGGCTACATTCAGTTTTATTTAGTTTTTTCCAGGGGACTGAGCAGAAGGCAGGTTTATATGCAGCCCAGCCCAAGTTAGTCTCAAATGGGCACCTAGAGACTTTTTTCACAACTCTCTTCACAGTGACTCAGAGACATTCAAAAAAAGTTAGGGGAATGCCTTTTAAAATTCAAATACCTCCACAGGGTATCCATATTACAGTTAGTGTCCAAATGTCACTTTCCATGTCCAAACACTACTTCTATGCAAGCAGCCAAAAGTCTCCTAGGGTACCTTAGGGGTTATGAGATGGGCTGCCAACCTCAAGGTCAACAGTTCGAAACTACCAATGGTTCCGCAGGAGAAAGATGAGGTGTTCTGCTCCCATAATGATTTACAGCCTTGAAAATTCTATGCAGGTTCACTATGAGTCGGAACTGACTCTATGATACTTAACAACAACACAACAAATTATACCCACCTGGAGAGCCCCTGCACTTTTGTGTAGTGACCAAGGGGCCCATTTTACTAGACTATATATTTCTCACTTATGCTCTGTATTTCCCATATTTTAAAGGTTCTTTTGACCCTGTCAGAGTCCTGGTGTGGTGCTGTAGGATAAGCACTAGACTGCTAACCTCAGGGTTGGTGGTTCAAGCCCACTGGCTATCTGTGAACTTTCCTAAATAAACCCCATAAGTGTGTGTATGGTGCCTGAGTTCTCTGTGGTCATTGCAATGAGTTATCAAACCCAGCTTAGAAGGGAGCGCTGTGGGAAAGGTGGTTGGTGCTATTTTTTAGAGCCAGTTATTGTATTAATGGATGATGAATGAAAGGATGATGTACTATGGGCACTCTTGGAGTGTTCTTAGATGGGGACAGTGCCCAGGCAGCTGCTGATGGCACCAGAGAGGCTAAGGATTTCCACCTAACTAAAAGAGCATCAATAAAAATTATTTAGTCAATAACCCTAATTGTGGATGGTCCATTTTAAGAATCTTCATTCTATCAATCAAAACAGTTGCGTTGTTGTTGTTGTTAGGTGTCATCGAGTTGGAACCGACCCATAGTGACCTTATGCACAGCAGAATGAAACACTGCCGATCCTGGGCCAACCTCACTATTGTTGCCACACATGAGTCCATCGATGCTGCCACTTGGCCAATCCATCTCATTAGGGGTCTTCCTCTTTTTCTCTGACCCTCCACCTTACCAAACATGATATCCTTCTCTAGCAACTGTTCCCTCCTGACAATATGTCCAAAGTATGAGAGATGAAGCTTGGTCATCTTGGCCTCCAAGGAGCACTGTGGCTGTACTTCTTCCAAAACAGATCTATTGGTTCTTTGACAGCCATGGCATTTTCAATATTCTCCTCCAACACCATAACTCAAAAGGATCAATTCTTCTACGGTCTTCCTTATTCACTGTCCAGCTTTTGCATCCCTATAAGGTTATTTGAAAGCAGCATGGGTTGGGTCAGGCGAACCTTAGTCCTCAAGGTGACATCTTTGCTCTTCAACACTTTAAAAAGTTCTTGTGCAGCAGATTTGCCTAATGCAATAGGTCGTTTGATCTCTTGACTGCTGCTTCCATGAGTGTTGAGTAAGCAACCTCAATCTGAATCTCATTCATAATAATTATGGCTCAAATTACCAGTGATGGTGCTCAAGGAATCACTGCTCAACCAAGCTCATTAAACTCTTCAGCCATGCTTCCTGACAACTGCATTGTTTGGACTTTCAGCTCAACAGGGCAGATCATGTGCCATAGCCAACACATCTTGTTGCTCATGGGCAAATAATACCTGAACTTTATAACCATAAAATTAGACTCCAAGTCATCTGGTTACATGCTGTTGAGCCATATGAATTACCTGATACGTTTAGTTGGCTTCCAAGTAGAGTAGGATCTTGGCTCAAAGGTATATTACAGGATCTCTTTGTTCTTCTTTTGCTAACAATACTGATAGTGAAACGTATAACGATGTGCATTGAGACGTATGTCCAAGGATCTGTTCTTAAGCGTGACTGCCTCTATACATGGACACCATACAGATGTCCACTTTTCCTTGTCCTGAAGTGTCCTAAGACTAACACCCTTCTTGAAACAGCTACACAAACCATGGTGAAGACCGAGACCCACCCCAGCCACTAAGTTTGGTGCTGTTTTAACAAAACACATTCTCAGCAAGAGAAGACAGTCACTGGGGGAGCAGGATTGGCAAGCATGCCCATTGGTTGTGATCAAGGGGCAGTAAACTTATCTTTCATCAATAGGAGGATTATTGTATAAGTCAAAAGAGCTTCCATTTTGAGGTTACTAAGAGACCAAGGAACTAATGAATTTAAGAGACCAACCAGGCCAGCTCCAGTTATCTTCAAAGCACCCAATTACAGGAAGAAACAAACAAAACCATTCAATTCTATACTGTAAAAGGTCACTTGCCAGAGGAAGTGCTTAACTGATAAACATAGATAACTTTGGTTGTTGCTGTCTTTTCTTATGAAAGTAATCCACAGAACAAGTAGCTCATGATCAGTTGGCCTTTTCTGACAAATGTACAGTGAGACCTTTACACCATTTTTGAACGATGGCCCTTCAAGAAGCCTTTGTTTTTTCCAACAGGTAAAAATCTAAGTTGCATCTTGTGAACACATGGTTGCTCTCATCACAACAATTAATGAAACTTTTATTCCTCTTTTAAATTACCCCTCTGTGTCATGAATCTGATCTCAATCTTTGTTGTAATTTTACAGCAGTTTGTGCTTTCTGTGCCAGAACAATCACATCTAAATGGTTTTAAGATGATGAATGTTGATCTTGGCTTCAGATGGCTAACGTTTATTCCTGTGTCTAACCATGAGTTTTTTAAAGTGTTAGGCAAATTGCTCTCTTTCTCCATATCTATAATCAGATCATGACAGCCTTGTGGAAAAAGTATCCTAGACATCATGAAAAGAGGGTATTTGTGATGATTTACTTCAAGTCCAAGAATTGAGTCACACTCCTACTAGGTACAAAGTCCTGGTGTGTTGCTGTAGGATAAGCACTGGATTACAAGGTCAGCTTGAACTCTAACATCAGCGGTTCAAACTCACCAGCAGCTCCTCAGAAACCCTATAGAGGGTAGCTGTGAGTCCAAAACAACAACCTATTTGGAACAGGGTTTCCATTTAGAGTAATAAAAACATTTAAAATTGATTGTGTTGATGACTTCATAATTCTTTGACTGTACTAAAAGTCAGCATCCTGCTGTGACACCACCAGTTAACGTGCTGGACCACAACAAGGTCAGCTTGTGAGAAACGTTGTCAGTATACCTGTTGGCAACTGATGGGTTGGTAAAAACCCCGACCCTCTAGGACCTTCCCCCGATGGGTTTCCAGAGGGAGAACTGGGGCAGACTGCCTTATCCTGTATGAAGTCATTGATGAGTTATCACGAGTGCTTACCGACAACACTCAAGAAATCCAATCTGTATTCATTTTAGTGAGAGTGAGGCTTTATTATTCAATCTTGCAAAATCAGGCTTCAAACACACAGGACAAGATGGGCAGGTGTGCCACGCGGCTGTTTTGCAAACATCTTTATCTCCTAGCTTGAAAGTCCCTCCACCAGTTCTTTATTGGCTGAGTACTACAGGGTGAACAATCTTTCTAGAGGTCACCTATTTCCTTTTGATGGCTGCATTCTTATTTTAAAGTTTCTACTTCTTGAGCGGGTTCCCCTACCTCCACCAATTCATCCTACTCACATACCCTAAGTGCATGGTCCACTTTTGCTAGGCCAGCCAACAATTTCAGTTAGCAATTTGCTGGACCCCTTATTCCTGAAGCTGGACCATCTTGAGAACTATTTCTCATAAGCTTTAACCACAAAGTCAGTGGTTCAAACTCACCAGCCGCTCCTCAGAAACCCTATACAGGGTTACTATGAGTCAGAACCAACTCGATGGCACTTACCAACAAACTAATTGGAACTTAACTGCTTTGTTATTATAACAACTTTACTAAAATATGATTCACATATTATTTGTTCATTTAAAGTGTACTCAGTGGTTTTTAGTATAGTTATGTGCCATCGCTTTGGTTCCAACCCATAACGACCCTGTACAGGGTTTCCGAGGAGCAGCTGATGAACATGAACCCCCGAGCTTATAGTTCAAACCAACTTTGCAGTCCAGTGCATTAGCCCACAGCGACAACCCAGGACTCCTAGTCCTGATTATACTTTGCTTATAATATTATCAGTCCTAGAAGTTAAACAGTACAAGCCACTTTTATAATATGACTACAGTTTGAGAAGGACGTATTCGAAAAGACAATAATGGAAGTTTAAGGCTGAAATAAACTTTAAAAAATATTCCTCTGGGATAAAAAATATATTTCTACCTGTGTATAAGGAGCTCTGGTAGCGGAGTGGTTATGAATCAGGCTGCTAACCTCAAGGTCGGCAGTTCGAAACTACCAGCCCTTCCATGGGAGAAAGATGGGGCTTTCTGCTCCCGTAAAGATTTACAACCTCGGAAACCCCACGCAGAGTCGCTATGAGTCGGAAGCAACTCCATGGTACTTAACAACAACGCCTGTATATCGATATGTGGCATTATATTGTTATATTATTATTGTTATTTTATTTAGCTAACTTACATGCTTATTGAAACCCTGTGGAGTTTCAACAATTTCATTCTGTCGTGCATAGGCTCTCTGACTTAGCACAAATAGCAGCAGCAATACGTTATTAGACAGATGCTCTCAGTAACCTGATCTTAGCAAGGTCAGGGAAACCTAGGGCAGGAAAAACCAGTCAGTACGTTTTAGGGAAAGAGAATCACAGCTCCATCATATCAGTAATACTCTGTCTTCGTTTCCTCAGGGTGATGTAATAAAAAACACAAAGAACACAAATGCATTGTTTCACAGTTGTGAATGCTAGAGGTCCAAATTCAGGATGTCAGCAGAGCCATGCTTTAGGGAGAGCCCCTTCCTGTCTGTGTTCTCCAGACTCTGGGAGCCCTCAGCATGTTAAACCATTGCTCTGCTTGTTCATATCTTCTCACGTGGCTTCTGTCTTTCCTCTGTGTGTAGCCCTCCCTCTCCCTGTTCGCTTTTTCAGAAGACACCATTCTGAAGGTATACACAGAATGACTGTACCAAAGAGAAATGGTCAATGTTCAGCCATTTCAAGAAGTAGCATATAATCAAGAAATGAAAGGAAGACATCCAAGCTTCACTAAAAGCCTTGGAGAAAAACAAGGCTCCAGGAATTGATGGAATACAAATTGAAAATGTTCAACAAACTGATGAAACACTGGAGGCACTCACTCATTTATGCCTAGAAATTTGGAAGACGGCTTCCTGGTCAACTGATTGAAAGAGATCCGTATTTGTACCCATTTTAAAGAGAAGTGACCCAACAGAATCCGGAACTCATCAAATAACATCATTAGTATCACATGGAAGTAAAACTTTGCTGAAGATAATTAAAAAATGATTGCAACAGCATATCCACAGGGAACTGCTATAAATGCAAGCCAGATTCAGAAATGAACTTGGAACTAGAGGTATCATTGCTGATGTTCAGATGGATCTTGGCTGAAATAGAGATAGCCAGAAATATGTTTATTATTAATGTTTTATTGACTATGCAAAGGCTTTCAACTGTGTGGATCATGATAAGCTATAAGAACAAAAGCTATAAGAACTGTTCCTCAAGATTTCTGAAACGGTCAACCTCGACAAGAGCAGATAGCTTCATCTTTCTCCAGAAGAGTGGCTAGTGGGTTTGAACCGCCAACCTTGTGGTTAGCAGCCCAACACTTAACCAACTGTGCAACCAGGGTTCCTAGCAGCTCAATGCCTAGCCAACTGCATCATCAGGACTCCTTATCTATTGTATCATTGAATAGGCTTTTAAAAAACTGAAATCCTTGATCCTATTACCACAATTATAGAAATAGATCCCAATGAAATAATCAGTAGCATATAACTATCTCTCAAAATGTTCAGACAGTATCACTTACAATAGAAAATAATAAAAAACTAAAAAACTAGAAGCCTAGTAATAGGCATATGCTTAGGAAAAATAAGAAAAATCTATTCTAGTGTGTATTATGCAGCTGATAAAGTAATTTCCATTATGTTAAGAGAAAAACAAAAAAGGAAAAGCAACTCTTCTTGCACTGTAATCACAACTCTGTGAAAGATGTAATGTGATTGTTTTAAAGATGTGCCCACAAATTCTTTAATACTCCTCCCCTTCAGTTGTTGTTGTTGTTAAATAAAGTCAAGCTGAGTGCCTTCACACAGGAGGCTTGCTACCAAAGCAGGGTGCTTCTGGACACTCATCATAGAGCTCAAATAACTGTAACACTTAGCCAAGTAGGGCCGAGAGGTAGATGGGCCTGGAGGCAGTATGCCCAAAGGCAGAGCCAGTGTTGAGAGGAATGGCAGGTGGAGCTGGCAGTGTGGCAGAAAGTCCAAGGGGACTGTCACACTGGCCATGAGTTGGACCAGTAAGCAGCAAAGAAGCTGAAGGCAGGGGAGCCAAAGACAGAGAAAGGGGACTGTAGAGATGAGAAGCGTCATGAGTTATGGTTAAGGATGGTCTTTGCCTAGCGTGACAGGACTGCAAAGTTGATTTGAACCACAAGATCAGTGGTTCAAAGTCATCAGCTGCTCCACAGAAACCTTACTCAGGGTTATTATGGGCCAGAACTGACTCAACAGCATTTAACACCGATTCCCAAATTGAGCCTGATCTCCAGGATCAGTTTCTTACTTCCCTAATACACCTAATCCCTTTAAGTTTGGTCTGTGAGCTCTGTGTGGTCAATGCAATAATGGATTAATGAACCCAGCAGTGAAGTAGGGAGACAGCTGGTATCAAAAATGATGGGAAAGTTGGAAAGAGGAGTTATGTCTTACCCATCTTAGACTCAAATCAAACTCACTTCCATCTGGTTGATTTGAAATCACAGCAACGCCTGAGGATGGGCTAGAACTGCTCCTTAGAGTTTGCGAGAAGATAAGCCGTCATGGGAACAGCCAGCCTCAGATTTCTCCTGCAGAGTGACTGCTGGGTTTGAGTCAGCAACTGTGCGCTTAGCAGCCCAACACTTAGCCAACTACAGCACCGGGGCTCCTCTGTGCCTTGCCGGAAGCAGCTTTGTGCTAATCTTGATGTCTATGTTTAGGGAAGCTTGCACAGGTCTCCCTGCTGCATTACAAATACATGCCAAAGTACGACCACAGGTGTATTAAGAAATGTCAGTGACAAAACTTTCCCCTTTTGTCTAACTTTTAAAATAATCTCTAATTAAAAGTATTGATTGATTTTTCTTGAAAACAGTCTTTGCTCCTCAAAAGAAACAAACATAGAGACGAGTCCTACTCACAGCAACCGCATAAGACAGAGAACAACTGTCCCCATAGGGTTTCTAAGGCTGTAAATCTTTTGGGGAGAGTTTGAACCACCTTCCTTCTGGTTTCCAGCTGAGTGCTTATCCACTGCACTACCAGGGCCGCTTCCTTTATTATACAATCATTTAATTTTTGTCTCAAGCCCTAATAGCTAGAGGATGTGAGTTGTATTCTTCTTCAGGTGGAGGCAAGAAGGGGATGCTTATCCATTTCAGAAGCAGTTGTTGTTAGGTGTCCGGGACTCCATTTCTGACTCACAGCGATTCGATGGAGCGAAGTAGAACTGGTTTCTTGGCTTTATGAAGACAAATCTTCTGGTGTTTTTCTCACACAGCTGCTGCGTGGCTCTGACCTCCAGGCAAGCACTTACTTGTTGCGCCACCAGGATTGGCAGTTGCTGTTATGTTAATATATGCTGTCATTATGTTAATATATGGGACCATTCCTTTAGAACCTGATACTGGCTCAGACACAGGGAGGCAATCAATGAAACGTCTTCTGGAGTTTATCCTGATCCAGCCAGATCCTGTTACCCAAGACTCTACATTTAAAAGACTGTAAAATGGTGAAAATAGAACCTTTCTCATAGAATGGCTATAAGAATTCAATACAATAAGACATGCAAACATCTCATTAAAGGCTGGATACACAGGGCTTTGCGGTCACTGCTGTTATCATAGTGGAGGATGCTGTTGTTGAGAATGGCCATCAAGCTGACTCCATGATGGAAGGCAGTGTTGCTCAGCCTTGTGCTAGCAATGGGTGTAGATCAGACAATTGTGATCCACGGGGTTTTCATTGGCTAATTTTTGGAAATTGATTGCCAGGAAAGCTGTCTTAATCTGGAAGCGTGTTTGAAACATGTTCAGAATCATAGAAACACGCAAGCTTCCACTCAGGGGTGGGGAGGGGCTGCACTTGGGGTGCGTTATGGAAGATCAGAAGATGAAAAAACAAGTGTGCGTCTGAGCAGTCTGTGTGATGGGTGAGCTGTGCCGTGCTGAGGAATCAGAGGTTGGTAATGACAAGCTCAAGCAAGCTGCCTTTGTGAAGTTTGTAGATAACGTTGTCCTTATCTTAACTCCTTTTTCAGGAAAAAGCCAGCAACACACACATACACACACACATATATATATACATGTTGTGCCGACTTGCTCCTGGAGTTAATATATCACTGCTAGAAAATAGTTCAATGAACCCAAAGCTTGTATTCATTTTCATTCGTCTTGATAAGATTTTTTTAAATCTTCAAACTATAGCTGCTTATTTTGTTCCTATCTCAAACCCATTTCTGAAGTTAGAAGGGTGTGATTCCAGCTCTCCCAAGCCAAGCGGCACAACTGATCTGTCATCCATTCTGAAGTCAGGGTGTAATTGGATGAGTGCTGCTCTGATTAGCTGGGTGCTCCCTGGGTGCATGGACCACCTGTGCTCATTACTCATAAGCTTCCATTTGCATTAACCCATAGCATGAATCATATCAGCCCAAAGGTGGTGTGTGTGCTGATAATAGGACATTTATCCCCATTCATCTGTCAAGGGAAATGATCTTCTTAGTTTTTAATTTACAACATTTTCTAAAAAGGCAAAAGTGTGGGAACCTGGCTAAAACTAGAAGCCATGTATTTTTGAGAAATCAACAATTACCCAGAAAATGACTCCTATTTGACTACACAGAGTCATCCAAGCATAATGATCATGGACTGGCTAGAATGGACAGTCCATTAGGGCATGAGTGAGACAGACACCCAGCCCACAAAGCACTGAAGGATCTCTGCCACTGCTTTGTCACCTAGACAACTTTGGGGACTGATTTCACTTGGTGATCCTGTCTAGTAAGAGAAAATGAAAATTGAAACAAAACTAAACATTTATGGAAAATAAGCAAATGAGCTGGTCTTTTAGACAGACTTTCAAAATTACCACAGGCAATCAATTCAATTTATTGACAAAGCTTTGTTGTTGTTGTTGTTGTTGTTAAGTGACGTTGAGTCAGTCCCAATTCATAGTGACCCTGTTTAGGATTTCGGAAGAGCAACTGGTGAGTTTGAACTACCGACCTTGTGGTTCAAACTGACCTTGTAGTCCAGTGCTTATCCTGCAGCACCACACCAGGACAAAACTTAGCTCTAAGTAAAACAGACACAGGAACATACTGGGAAGAAAAGTAGCTTAAGGAGTCAGGTTACTCGGCCCTCCTTCGGTCTCTGCCGTGTACTATCTGTGTGGCCGTACATAATGATGGTCACCACCTTGCAGTTTCCATCATTGTAAAACGGACTTGGACTGGTCCACTTGCAGGAATTTAATTAAGAATAGGAATCAGAATCCTCAGAAAATATTTTCAAAACCTCAGGCAACCTAAGTAAATGTGTTTTTCCTTAAAAATTAAGATTTAGATACCCTTTGGAATTACAAATAGTAATAATTCTCCTTTTGGCATAACTGCTCATTTTCCTATTCACAGAGCTTTTGGTTGTGAGGAAAAGAGAGGGACACACAGTGAAGATACAGGCAGTCACAGGAAGGACAAATAGGCTTCATATAACATCAAAGATTATTCACTGGACTAACACGTCCTCTGACTCTTTCTCTTTGGGGTCGCTTGGATTATCACGCCCACCTCATTTTGTCACTGGAAACGTTCCCCTTCCTCATCTTGTCTCCTAACTCTGTCTTACCTTTTCACTTTCTCAGCGAAGCTCCGGTGGCCATAGGAATACACCCAGATTCCTGTTCACCTAGTGCCCTGTATTTCCTACCTTTATCCCAGACTCAATTTATTTAAGTTTCCATGATTGTTTGGAGTCCTGGTGGGGCTGTAGGATAAGCACTGGACCACAAGGTCGGCTTGAGCTACACAGTCAGCAGTTCAAATCCACCAGTCTCTCCTTCAAAACCCTGTACAGGGTCACTATGAGTCAGAACGACTCGATGGCACTAAACAACAACAACATGATCGGTTATGTCTGCCTCCCCACTAGACTAGCCTTGAAGAGGAATCTTATCTCCCTCACCAAGCAGTCCTAACCCCACATGCTTCCTGGAGGCTGGTGGAGAAGCCAGCGCCATCTCTTTTCTTACCACCCTCCCTCCATATTTGGTGCTACCTTAACAGGTGCTTACGATCATCTGGAATCAAGCAAACTCCCAGCGGTGAGCAGGTGAGCAGCATCCATAATGGAGGATGGCCCCGGAGACTCAGCCTAAGATGCTTCCTTGTTCTTATCCTAATAGTCCAGTTGGCCTGGGGCTTTCGTATCCTGTAAGTTGGCGACTGTTATCTAAGGGAAGAAGTCCCTGGGGGATGTAAACAGTCAATGTGTTTAATTCTAGTCCACCCAAAGGCACCTTGGAAGAAAGGCCTGGCAAAGTGCTTCAGAAAAATCAATGATTGAGAACTCTACGGAGCCCAGTTGTATTCCGAGACACAGGACATCACTATGCATCACTTACTCAACCTCAGCTGGCTTAATCTAAGGAAAGAGCAGAGTTCTGGAAATCAACACACAGAGACTGTGCCTTTGCTCAGCCACTTCCTGGCTGGGTGACTTCAACCAAGTCTGATTCTTAGTTTGCTCACTTATAAATGATAATGAAGGCTACCATTACTGGGTAAATTCTCTGAGTCACATCCTGGGCTAGTCTCTTCATACACGTTCCTTCGAATCCTTACAAAAACCTGTAACATGTCCCCATATGAAGGATTAAGAAAATTGAGTCTCCAAGAACTCTAGTAACCTGCCCAGGAGCACACATCTAAAAGGTAGAACAGCCAGGTTTCAAATGTGGGTCTGTCTCACTCCAAAGTCTAATATCGTCTTACTAAGATGAATGGCTTCCCGAATAAATACCCTGCCGATGCTTATTCTGGGAGAAACATAAACTCCCACAGGGCAGAGGGGATAACAGTCCTCTGGGGCCAGCTGTGTGAAATCTGTCTCCTGGCCTGTGTGTGGCCTAAAGTGATGTTATTAGTGCCCGTACCTGCAGGCTCCTGGGTCTTTAGATGTGTTCATTTGTGAGGTACACAAACACGCTTCCTCAAATACAGTCAATGATGGCCAGACAGACACACTGTCCCAGGACCCAGTACAAGCAAGACAGCGATCAGTCCTTCTAAAACTGGTATGGTGGTCGCCTTGAGGACTGATCAACTATCTGGCCTCAAGTTCATCTTCATTTAGAATTCATTACATCTCTTTTTCCATGAAAGATAAACCAAAAGCTGCCCTTGACAGCTGTTTTCTCCAGGGTCATTCCTTCTAGCTGCCCAGCTAGTCTTTCTTTGGGGATTTGAGCAATGAAACATTAGTACTATCAATTTCATTCAGTCCTTCCAGTGTAGTCTGCAGGGACTGGAGAGGCAGCCAAGCTAGCTCTCTTAACTGTTTGTGCACTGGGCAAGCCAGAGGACAGGGAATGGATACAAAGAACAAGGTTTTCAAAGAAAATTAAAAAAGTGTTTAGTGAGGCATCTGTAGAAAGTAGGTAAGGAAGACTGACAGTAAGAAGTAATTCACTGTGTCCCAATCAACTTGACCAAAATCTGCACCACTTGCTGATTCCATTGGGAAGCTCATAAGCTGTGCACTTCAAATGGGATGTTCAGTTACCAAAGTGCCAAGAGCTCATTAAAAGTTGCCATTGAGTCAGTTCCAACTCATGGCAACCCCATGTGTGAAGAGCCACCAGCACAGCTAGAATGAGGAGTATTCTGTCTTGTGTTTGTTTAGCCATCGTATATGATTACCCTTTCACTAATGAATTGAGGCCAATTCATGTGACCTTGGTATGTGACCATAGAAAACATCCAAAACCCTAAAGCTTTGTATCCTTTTCCTGCTGGTTGTACAGGAGACTGATCTAAGAACTCTGGATGCGTTAGTTTAAATCTCTAATCATTACGATTAGAGCAAAATTCATGTTAATCACCACAGGATTGTCTTTACCAAAAGTTGTTGCTGCTGTTAGCTACCATCGAGTTGATTCCAACTCATAAGAACCCGACCCATAACAGAAGGAAGCACCATCCTCACAATTGTTAAGCTTGAGCCCATTGCTGCTGCCTCTGTGTCAATCCATCTTATTGGGGGTCTTCCATCTTATTTGCGGTCTTCCTTTCTTTTGCTAACCTTTCACTTTACCTAGTATGATGTCCTTCTCCAGGGACTGGTCCATCCTGACAATATGTACAAAGTATGAGAAACTAAGTCTTACTGTGCTGGCTTAAAAGGAGCACTCTGGTTGTACTTATTCCAACACAGGTTTGTTTGTTCTTTTAGCAATCCCTGGTACTCTTAATAACTCACTAGATGCTCCTCGGAAACCCTATACAGGGTCACTATGGGTCAATGGCACTTAACAACAACAGTATATATTAAACTAGATAGGCCCTTGTATCTCTAGATATTTCTGTGAAAAGTTCTTTCTTATCTCCAACTCTAACCTGCTTCGAGTGACTTCTCATTGGTTTTAAGTTGGCTGTTTGTGCCAAGGTTAGAAGGAAATCCCCAGGTGTCTCTAAGGCCTGCACGTGGGATGCTCTGAAGAGGAAGAGGCTGGATAAACACCAGGCTGAGTCTACCCTCGGGGTCTGAGTAAGTGGCAGATGTTTTCGGCAGAGTTCTGGATGAGGCTTACTTTGCCACACCTGAATTATATTTCGTTTAGCTCACAAGATGTTTTCTTTTTTGCCTAAATATTGAAAATATAAGCACATAAAGAACGTTGGGGCACATGGTTTCTAAGAATATTTATATATGAGAATCATCTTTAAAACCTGGCAATTCTCTCTAAATGTCCCATTAAGTTTCAGGGACACCAGGACTCTGATTACACTGTTGTTGTTGTTAGGTACCATTGAGTCAGTACCGACTCATAGCGCCCTTATGTACAGCAGAATGAAACACTGCCCAATCCTGGGCCAACCTCACTATTGTTGCCATGCTTGAGTCCATTGATGCTGCCACTTGGTCAGTCCATCTCACTGCAGTCTTCCTCTTTTTCTCTGACCCTCCACCTTACCAAACATGATATCCTTCTCCTAACAATATGTCCAAAGTATAAGAGACAACGTTTGACCATCCTGGTCTCCAAGGAGCACTCAGGCTGAACTTCTTCCAACACAGATCTGTTTATTCTTTTGGCAGTCCATGGTACTTTCAATATTCTCCTCCAACACCATAACTCAAAATCATCAATTCTTCTATGGTCTTCCTTATTCACTGTCCAGCTTTCGCATGCATATGAAGTTATTGAAAATACCATGGCTTGGATCAGGCACACCTTAGTGTTCAAGTCTTCTTATTACACTAGAAGATTATAAAACACCATGTACAATTTTAACAGTGTCTTTGGATCATTTTAATTGTCTCCTCATTTGCCTGCCCAGCACCCCGGTCTTGTGGATTTGGGAGGCAGTCTAACCTGGGGTTTCTCAGCCAGCATTGTTTACATTTTGCAAGAGCTAATTCATTGTTGTGCAGCTATCCTGCACATGGTTGGATGCTTTGAACTATTCCTAGCCTTTTTCTACTAGATACAGGTAGGAACACATTTTAAATAATTCCAGACATTTTTTCAGATGCCCCTGGAGGGCAAAATTGCCCAAAGTTGAGAACCATAGTTTCACCTGTATTTTAATCCTTGCCTCATGGTTTTTGGCAGGTTACTTAAAGATGGGGAGCCTCATGTATGCCTTTCATGGTTTGATGAGCTATTAGGGTGGCTAGCTCATTGAGCTGGCCTCCAGTTCATGGCAACCCTGTGCACAATAGGAATGGTTAGCTGTGATGCGTATGTTCTCGCTGGGAAATTTTCCAAAGTAGATTGTCTGTCCTTTCTTCTAAGTTTGGCAACTCTACTAAACCAATTCAGAATCATAAAAACACACAAGCCTTACTGACACATCAGTGGGGGCTTAAGGCACACTGGCCAGCTCTCAAAGCCATGGTCCCCCCCATAAAAGGAGAGAAATCTACCACAGAGGCACCATTGCCTTTCTAAATGAGCTAGTGCTTGTCAAAGGTTGACCAGTTCACTCAATTCTCAGAGACCCTGAGTCCACCTTCCACACTTCCTTGTTCAGTGTACCATGGTGCGGGAATGCTCTCTATCTTCCCAGTGGGTCTTCAAGTGAGTCTCCACCCATAAGAAAATTGACAAACCTAGCTATGTAAGGGTCCAAGGGGATGGACTCTCTCTTTGACTAGGCAAATCAAATGCTGTGTAGATCTGTGGTTTTTGGAGTTCCTGGATAGTACAAATGGCTAGCATGCTTGGTTGTTCATCAAAAGATTGGAGGTTTGAGTCCACCCAGAAGTACTTTGGTAGAGGAGCTCTGGTAGCGCAGTGGTTATGAGTCAGATTGCTAACCTACAACTCAGAGAACCAAGAGGCAGAGCCGGTGCAATCACTCAACACAGTCCTAAAGTAAGCAGTGCTATACTGTGGCTATGGAACCGACAATGCCAACAATCAGGCAAAGGAATATAGCGAATTAGAGGACTTCTCCAGCAAAATCAAAGCCTCCCAAATTGTAACCTTTACCCCTAAATCAAAGAAACTACATCTCAGATTTCATGTTAGTTTCTGACCATTTCCCCTTTATGCCATGGACCTCTTGGTCAGCTAATATGGTCTCTTAAAAAACGGCAGAGTGCAGTCGCTGCTGTGAGCTACTTCAGCATGTCCTGCATCGTGAGCCAAAGGCAGACTCAGACTAACAACACTGAAATTTCAATGGAAAACTTGACAATTCCCATTTGATTAGTGGTGCTGTACACTAATGCTTCAGACTGCAAAGTCATTTGAACAGCAAGGTCAGCAGTTCAAGCTCACCAGCTGCTGCTTGGAAGCCATATACAGGGTCGCTATGGGTTGGAATCAACTTGATGGCACCTGACAACAACAACAACAATTTCCATAAAACCAAATAATTAAAGTAGAACTCACACTACCAGAGGGAGAGGGGTTAGCATGGACTGAGAGTATTCTGTGTGCCTTACTTAGCCTTTCCACACATCACTTCATAGGATCTACACATGTGCCTATCCGGCTGCATTTGCTCAAAATCCCAAGCTAGAAATACAGGCGTTGACTGGGAATCTCTCTTCCTCATGAAAGCCTTAGCAGGTACCAAGCCTATAATTCGACCATCCAAATGTTTCTTGACTTTATTCCACCCAAGACCACCCATCTAACTTTGACTGGTATTTTAAAATACAGCAAAATTGCCATTTCCTCCATGTGGCCCCAATAAAATCAAACTCTCTGTGTCCTGTGCACATACCTCCTGGATTATGTTGCATTTTTATTTGTAGATCGTGTACTATATTATTTTTAAAGTCTCTGTCTCAACCAATGGACTGTGGCCAGCTCATAGACCCAATATGACCTTATGTCCAGCACAGGTGAAATGAATTAAAAAATGATTGGTCAGAGAAGCTAACAATTCTATACATGATTCCCAAAGCCTCATTCTCACCCAGACTGCGGGAAGTCTCTCTGTTTCCAGTGGTCACCCATTGCTACCAAGTTGGTTCTGACTCACGTGTCAGAGAAGACCTGTGATCTATAGAAGCTACAATGGTTAATTCTTTGGAGGTCGATCACTAGGCCATTTTGCTGAGGCACCTCGGGGCTCACATAAATGTCCAACATTTCAACTGATAGTTAAGTGACTGTCAGGGTGAACCTCCACCCTCCAGGGAGTCTGGGACTTTGTTGTTGATGCGATGCAGAAATATACCCAAGACTGCAAATCACAAGCTCAAATGCAAATTCTCTAGCAACAATATACTGGATTAGTGGTTAGATTCTAATCCACAAATGGTGCTATAGTTCAACAATATTATAGATTAAGAAAGTCTTAATAGATTAACCTAGAAACATAATCGTTCTTGGTTCTGAGTTCCAAAGGATTCATTTAAAAACCTTTAGATACCAAAATGTACCAAAGACTTCACATTTCCTAGCTCATCTCATCTTCTTGCCAGTCCTATGAAGTGGTAGGTAATATTATCATTCCCACTCTAGAGGCGAGGAAATGGAAACACAAAGAAAGGTAGTATGCCAAAATACACAGGATTTGGAGTCTTGTTATTGTGCTGTGGGTTAATGCCATGGACAGCAATGTCAGTTTGAACCTCAAGGTTGGCAGTCCAAAAGCTCACCAGCCTCTCCTTGGAAACCCTATACAGGGTCCTATGGGTATAAAACCGACTCAATGGCATGTAACAACAACAAACAAACACACGATTTAAAAACCAGCAGTTTAGCTCTGGAGGTCCACATGCTTAGCTAGATAAAACTGCATCTGTCTCAAAAGTTACTGTGCTTTGTTCAGAAGAAACCCAAAAGATATTGTTTGGAAAAGATCTGAGAGAAAATCTAATATATTTTCCTTGCATTTAGATAAGATGTTCCTTCACAACTTTATCCACAATTCTAACAAGTGACTTTGGTTCCCAATAAAAATAACATGTAAGCAGTCAGGCTATACAGAAGTAGGGAAGCTAGCATACAGAGCTGGTTTCTTTGACTGTTAATGTTAGTTATTAATATAATTAATATAAATAAAATATTAACTATTAATAGATGGGAGTGATAGTTATATTAACATTAGGTTAACAACCAAAAAGAAAAATCTACATCATGGCAGACTGAAAACGAATACTCACCTAAGGTGCCTGCGAGGGAGGCAGAAGCCCTAAAATCTTTAGTGCAGAAATGATCACTACATTTCAGCTTAAGACAGTGATTGATGTTTATGGAAGCTGCCTTGTATTCTCAAGGATATTTTAACTGCAAGGCGGGCAAGTCAAACTCACCAGCAGCTCTTCAAAAATCCTATACAGGGCTGCTAGGAGTCAACTCAAACTCA
>NW_006408666.1:259316-273525 GCF_000296735.1 Chrysochloris asiatica | reverse complement strand
TCAAAAATCCTATACAGGGCTGCTAGGAGTCGGACCCAACTTAACTGCCCTAACAATAACAACAAAAAAAATTCTAGTTAAGAAGTCAGTAATGAACAAAATACATTTGAGAGAGATTCCCATTCAGAAAGACCAAAATGGCTTTTAGGGCCATGAATTAGATCACTAAAAAATTAACTCTGTAGAATAAATAAACCAGCAAGGCCAAAGTAAAAAATAAAACAAATCAAAGCATATTCATGTGCGGACAGGATTAGGTAAGCAGGATTCTTCAACATAAAGAAAGTGGAGGGAGTTGCAGGCCAGGTCAAGTAATGTCCCCTCTAGCAGGGAGCCCATTGTTTCTGCTTGTGCTGACAGGTAGGACAAGCAAAGCTGGTATGCCAACTTCCAGCTAGTAAACATATGAGTGTCTAGGGATGCAAGTGTCACCCTTGGAAACAGACTTTTTCCAACAGGACCTTCTCTGGCCATCTCAGATCAAATCCAGATTAATAACCAAAAAGAAGAAGAGAGGAAAGCACTGTAAACATTCATTTCTTGGGCATGGTTTGCAAACAAAAGAAGCAGAAACTTGGTTTTTGAACTCCATTATTTCTGAAACCATGAAAAAGTTTTGTCTAAAACAGTCAAATAATGGCTAGCAATTCTCTAGGAGACTGAAAGTATGGAGAAATATAATGAAAAAGAAACAAAAATATAGTCAGCTGCTAAATCATTGTACACATTGACAGAAAGAAGAAAAACTCCAATTTAAGGATGCCTTAATTTACAGCTGAACACTAAGAAAAAAAACTGAAAGAACAGCTATTTGGGGGCATGTAGGGTTGATGCCTTGCTTGCAGTACTTTGCAGTCAATCCTCTACTCTGCCCCAACCCTTAGAAACCACTATCACTCTTGTCTTGTCTTTCTGAGAACTTCATATTCATGGAACCACATCAGGTGAACACATGTGTGTCCTTATTCTGTTATGTAGTACAATGCTTTTGAGATTCATCATGTTGCTGCATGCATCCTTATTTTCCATCCTTTTTACTGATAAGCAGCATTGCACTTCAGGATTATATTACAACATGTTTATCCACTGTCCCGTCAAAGTACATCAGAATGCAAGCTTTTGTGCAGATGCCTACCTAGCTTCCAAAGTGTTGGTACCAGTTTGCATTCCCATAGTGATGTATGAGAATTACAGTTGCTTTACATCCTCATCAACATAAGCATAAGTCAAAAAGTCTTGCTACTAAGGTTCCAGTTCACACATGTATGGGTTTATTTCAAATAAAGGATGTTTAAACATGTCTCCGCCATCAATGGATGAGTGTAAACAAGTTCTCTCAATAATACGCTTGTTGTATTAGTCTTATTAGGATGCTTTCAAAAGGAAATAAAAGGTATAATCAAACAGTGACTGCTGAGGGGCTCTGCTGGACCAGTTAAATTCAAGACAGAGACGTCAGCTCAGAAGTTTACGGCCACTGTTTTTCAGGGATTCCAGTAAACTAATATTGATAGATCTTCTGGACAGACACTCGGTGATTATGAGGGTTTATCAGGAAGAAGTTTTAAGAAAATGGAAACTGCATTGGTGAGAAAAAGGCCAGGAAAGTTGCATTGAGGAATACTGTTTTCTATGACGACAGTGTAGTTGTTGTTGTTGTGAAGTGCCGTCGAGTCGGTTCTGACCCATTACCACCCTGTATAGGGTTTCTGGGGAGCAACTGGTGAGCTTGAACTGCTGACCTTATAGGTCAAACTGACTTTATAGTCCGGCACATTAACCTGCAGCACCACACCAGGACTTCACAACAGTACACCTGCTTAGTCTTCGAGAGTAACAAGGGCAATCCTGTAAGAATTACAGCAAGAAACCACACCTCAATGATCCTGTCCCTTAAGACTTCTTAAATTAAAGAAAATTTACAAAGAACATAATTTGAGTTCCTCAAAGATACCAAAACCTCCATTTTGATATGATGAAAATCAAAGAGTGCAGAATATCAGGGACAGATTGTTGTTGTTGTTGTTAAGTGCTGTAGAGCCTGTTCTGACTCGGAGAACCTGTACAGGGTTTCCGAGGAGTGGTTGGTGGGTTTGACTCCTGGTCTGGCAGTTAGCAGTCCCGTGCTTTCCTACAGCTGGTTAGAGAACTGAAGCACCAAGTTCAGAAGAGTATAGCTCTAAGTGGAGGATGTATCAAGAAGTAATAGCTTTACATTTTGGTATTTTTGTTTAACAAAAGTTTCTGTGATTTTATAGAAATACTGTTTGACTGACCCTGTACTTCCTATAGTCAGCTAGTCTACTTAAAGCCATTAAAATGAACGTGTAGAGGTATCTCATCTCTTTAGGGCAGGTTTTGCATTCCTCTAGCACTAATATTGTTTGGCATATTTCATTCCATGAACTTATTTGAAATCTGTACTTCTTCTTTGGTGAATTGTGTATTCCAAACTTTTGTCTATTTTTTAACCAGGTGTTGTTGTTGTTGTTGTTAGGTAACACGGAGTCCGTTACCACTCACAGTGAATCTGCACAGGGTTTACGAGGCTGTAAGTCATTACAAGGAACTCTGGTAGCTTACTGGTTATGAATTGGGCTGTTAATCTCACAGTCAGCAGTTCGAAACTACCAGCAGTTCCACAGGAGAAAGATGAGGCTTTCTGCTCCCGTAAAGATTTACAGCCTCGGAAACGCTGTACAGGGTCACTATGAGTCAGAACCGACTCCACGGCACATAACAACAACACATCTTTATGGGAGCAGAAAGCCTCATCTTTCACCCATGGAACGGCTGGTAGTTTCAAACTGCCTACCTTGAGGTTAGCAGCCCGATTTGTAACCTCTATGCTACCAGAGTTCCTCTTTTAATCAGGTTTCTTGTTTTAATATAGTGTTGTAAATGCCTTTTGTATATTTTGGATTCAAACACTTTCTTGGGTATCTGTTTTTTAAGTTTTTCTCCCAGTTTATTATCTTTTGCTTGTTTCATTTTATTAACAGTGCCTCTTAGGAGCAACAATTTTTATTGCAAGTTGTTTATTTTTTCTATTACTTTTTATTGTAAATTAAGTGAAGATTTACAGGGAAGATCATCAGTCTTATATTCAAGAAATTATATACTTTGTTCATTGTGATAACTGCAATCCCACCCATACATCATCGGTTAACAGTATTCATTTAACACTTTCATCCTTCCCTATGTCTTCCACTAAATTCATCTTTCCACTGACAACATCCTCTTATACATTGCCTTCCCTGTCACCCAACTCAACATGTGTCTGCCCTCTAGCCCATGAATAAATTTCCCTTCTGTCTTACTCCTGGTAACCATCATAGAATATTTCTTTATCAAGAAAACCTTTTCTTAACTTTTCACAACAGTGATCTCATACAATATTTGTTCTTTTGTGATTGATTAATGTCACTAAGCATAATGTCCCACAGGTTCATCCATGTTGTGAGGTGTTTCACCGATTCATCATTACTTTTCAATGTTGTGTAGTATTCCATTGAGTGTAGTACCGCAGTTTGTTTAAGTGATCTTCTGTTGATAGACATTTACGCTGTCTCCATCCTTTTGCTATTGTGAATAATGCTGCAGTGAACATGGCTGTGCATGAATCTACGTGTGTCACAGCTATTATTTCTTGAGGAGGCATACCAAGTAGAGGGATTTCTAGTTGGTATTCTGGCCCATATAGTATTTCTAGTGCCAACTTTTTGAGAAAGTGCCATACCATTTTCCACCATTTTACAATGCCACCAGCAGCATAGGAAGGTCTCAGCCTCTCTACACCCTCGCCAGTATTTGATAGCATTTGACAATTTTTTTTTTAACTTTACTATGAATGCTGGAGTAAGATGATATCCCATTGCTATTTTGGTTTGTATATCTCTAATAGCTAATGATCATGGGCATTTCTTCATCTACTTGTTGGCTGCCTGAATGTCTTCTTTGGTGAAATGCGTATTAATGATCTTTGCCCAGTTTTTAAATTACTTTGTCTTCTTCTTTTTGAGGTAGTCATGTGTTCTATGCATTAAAGAGAGTAGTCCTTTGATATGTCATTGCTAAAAATTTTCAACCACACATTCTTTTTGTGAAATCATTCACTGCACATAAGTTTCTAATATTTAGGAGACCCCAGTCATTTATTTTGTCTTCTGTTTGTGTGCTTTCAGTTACGTGTGATAGTGTATTTATGAAATGCATCAGATAACTTCAATTTGTCCCTAGCTTTTCATAGATAGTTTTTCATAGTTTTACATTTAGGTCTTTAATACACATTGAGCTGATTTTTGTATATGATATAAGATATGGGTCTTATTCTTCTAGAAATTGATTTCTAGTTTGAGTAACATGGTTTTTGAAGACACAGTCTCTTCCTCATTTAATGTGTTTTGGTCCTTTGCCAAAGATCAATTGACCATAGGTGGATGGATTTACTTCTAGAGTCTTAATTTTGTTTCATTGATCTGTGTTTCTTTCATTGTACCAGGCTGTTTTGACTACTGTAGCTGTGTAGTAGGTTTTGAGATATGAAAGTGAAAGGTCTTCCACATTGCTTTTCCATTTTTAAAGAATGCTTTGCTTATCTGGAGTATCTTTCCTTTCCATATAAAGTTAGTTATTCGGTTTTCTATCTCTTTAAAGAATAGTGTTGGAATCTAGACTGGAATTGCATTGTATCTATAGGTTGCTTTGGGTAGTGTCAACATTTTCACAATACTGAGTTTTCCTATCCATGAGTATGGTTTATCCTTCCATTTTTGCCGGTCTCTTTTTGTTTCTTGTAGCACTATTCTTTGTATGTTGTTGTTATTGTTAAGTGCCATCGAATTGATTCTGACCCATAGCAACCCTGTATAGGGTTTCCAAGGAACAGCTGGTGAGTTTAACCACCAACTTTGCAGTCTGATGCATTAGCCCATACTGCCACACCAGGATGCCATTCTTTTAATCCTACCTGAACTTAGAGACTATCTCAAGAACAGATTTGATGTCTTAGATACTAATGATCAAAGACTAGAGGAGTTGGAGGATGATATCAAGAACATCATACAAGAACAAAGCAAAAGGTCATTTGAAAGGTAGGAAATACAGAAAGGTCCAAAATGGGCAGCATGAGAGACTCTGAAGCTTGCTCTTGAGTATAGAGAAGCTAAATTGAATGGAAGAAATGAATACACAAGCTGAACAGAAAATTTCAAAAGATAGCTTAAGAAGATAAAGTTAAGTATTATAATGAAATGTACAAAGACCTGGAGTTAGAAAACCAAAAGGGAAGAATACGCTCAGAATGTCTCAATCTGGAAAAAAAAAAAAAAAACTGAAGAAATAACCCAAGCCTCAACTGGCAATATTGAAGAATTCTATTACCAAAATATTGAATGGTACAGAAAATATCAAACAAAGGTGGAAGGAATATACAATCACTGTATCAAAAAGGAATAGTCAATGTACAACCACTTCAAGTGTAGTATGTAATCAAGAACCAATTGTGCCTAAGAAAAAGTCCAAGCGACACTGACAGTATTGGCGAAAAACAACGCTCAGGAATCGATGGAATACAAACTGAAATCTGAAGTACAAAGCAAACTGATGCAGCACTGGAGTCACTCACTCATCAATTGTTTAAGACAGCTACCAGGCCAACCAACTCAAGGAAATCCATATTTGAGCCCATTTCAAAGAAACATGATTCAACAGAAACATGATTCAAAGAAACATGATGCAGAAACTATCAAACAATGCTGTTAATATCACATGGAATTGAAATTTTGTTTAAGATAATTCATTATTGGTTGCAACAGTACACTGACAGAGAACTGCCAGAAATTCAAGCTGATACAGACGAGATTGTAGTATTAGGAATATCATTGCTTATATTAGATGGATCTTGGCTGAAAGGAGAGAATACCAGAAACATGTTTACCTGTGCTTTATTGACTATACAAATTCTTTCATTTGTATAGATATTGACAAACTATGGATAACATTATGAAGAATAGGTACTCTAGAGCACTTCAATATGCTCATGAGGAACCTGTACACAGACCACGAGGCAGCTGTTAGAGCAAGGGTTTGAATAGTTTGAGTGGTTCGAAAACAGGAAAGGTGTGTGCCAGAGCTTCACTGTATTTATTCAATCTGTATAATGAGCAAGTAATCCAAGAAGCTGGATTATATGAAGACCATGGCATTCGAATTGGAGGAAGCATCATTAATAGCCTGCAATAGTCAGACGATACAAGTTTATTTGCTGAAAGCCAAGAAGACCTGAAGCACTTTTTGATGAAGATCAAAGATTACATACATTCTTCTATAGAGATTGCACCCCCATGTAAAGAAAACAAAAATCCTAACAACTGGATCAGTAAATAATATTGTAATCAATGGAGGAAAGACTGAAATTGTCAACGACTTCATTTTGCTTAGATCCACAACCAACGCTCATGGAAGTAGCTGTCAATAAATCAAAGGCCATATTGCATTAGGCAAATGTGTTGCACAAGACTGCTTTAAAGTGCTTAAGAGCAAAGATGTGACTTTAAGATCTAAAGTGTGCCTGACCCAAACCATGGTGTTTCCAGTCACTCCTGGTAGCGTAGTGGTTATGAATCAGCCTGCTAATCTCGTGGTCAGCAGTTCAAAACTACCAGCTGTTCCATGGGAGAAACATGAGGCTTTCTGCTCCTGTAAAGATTTATAGCCTTAGAAACCCTGTACAAGGTTGCTATGAGTCAGTACAGACTCCACAGCACACAACAACAACAACATATGCATGGGGAATTTGGACAATGAATAAGAAAAAGAATCCATGCATTTCAATTTCTGATTTTCAAACTTCCTTTCATTTGTATGATCATTTCTTTAAAATCCTGGCATCTGGGAGAAAGTAAAGAAATAACAGAATAGCAAATCAGAGAAATCTCTTTCCCAACTGCGCTTATCAAAGGGCTTTTCCCTTCTCTGGACAGTCTAGATACAGTTCCATTTAGAAAAAAAAAATTTTTTTAAGTAAATAAAATGAAACCCGACTTGATGCTTGTCCTAACTAACATCCAATGGATGAACAAACTGTGGTACAAATCAAAAGGCACTAGACAGGAATGTGTTCCCTAAGACAGACAGAAGAGCTGGTAAAATCCAGGCTGGGGAGAAAGTGAAGCTCGTCAGTGAAATTCAACTTCACACTGCAGTTCTGTCTAAATCCTGCAATGGGGTTACCACTGTTGCCTAACTAAGTCTCCCCTTGTCATCCTCAGGAATGTTTTCCAAGCACACATTTATAACCACATTTTCTGAGGCAAACAAATTTTTAAAATAGCCTCAGTGTTCTTCATACCCTTTGGTTAGATACCCGTGAAATGCAAAAGTTGTTTTCCAAGTATCCACTAGCCTGGTAACTTGAGGATCCACACAGAGATAAATTCTGTCATCCCAGTGGGATTATCCCGAATCATACAATTTTTAACTTTGAAACAAGCACTCCTTTTAATTTATACACTCTTCATTGTAAAACTAAATAACAATTAGACATTCTGAAACGAATGCAATGAAAACAGCCTTTAGACACAGAGAGCCACTGCTCTGGCTCACCATGAGCAGGCAGATTCCCTGGAAGAGATCACTCCATAAAGGATGGCTTAGTTTCCTGCTTTAATAAAAATATCATGAGTGGATGACTTTAAAGAACAGAAATGTCTTCTCTTACGGATCTAGAGGTTATAAGTCAAACTGAGACGTTGATTTCTTCCTGTAGGGGTCCCTGGTGGTTCTTGGTTCTTGGGCTTACAAACCCTCCTTCTATAGTGTCTTACCTCTGTGTCTAATGTGCTCTTTTCTTTTTTTTTTTTTTTTTTATCTCAAAAGTTAACAAAATACAGAAAACCCTATTTCCCAATAGTATTACACCCATAGGTGTAGGGGGTTAGGATTCCAACACATAATTTGAGGAGTTCACAACTCAATCTGTAAAAGGGATTTGCCGGATTGAAATCGCACTGTGTCCTGTGAGCAAGCTTTGGGAATAATATCCCTTGGGTTCATTTTCTCTTTCTCCCTTACTTCTCCACTTTTGAGCTTTCTGCAGCAGTAGCATCAACATCCATCATCATGCAAAAAAAAAAAAAAAGATTTCATTAGAAAACCTATGACTTCTGTTTAAAATGATAAATGCACACACTCCCCTTTTCCAACAAAATTCTCAAACAATAAAATTGAACACACAGACAAGCAACATATTGCTAAATTGATGGTCATTTAGAAATTTGCGTTAACGTATAATGTTGATTTACTTAAAACAACCACAACTGTTGCATTTCTTGTCATGTGGAGTGAAGTTGGGCTGCCATCCTGGAAGATGCACAAAGAAAAAAGAACCCAAACCAACACCTCTACCCAACATCTCCAACAATTAAAATAGTACTACTACCAGAAGAAAAGAAATAAATGATTAGAATAGAAATAAATTATTTAGCAAACAGAAAAACAATAGAAAGAATAAAAAAGATAAGTCTCTGGTTCTTTGAAAGGATTAATAAACTTGACAAACCTTTGGCCAATCTAACAATAGAAAATGGATAGATGCAAATAACATGCATAAGAAATCATGTGGGTTATATCAAAACAGGACCAATGGAATTTAAAAGCATAATAACAGAATACCATGAAGAATTTTATTCCAACAAATTTGAAAGTGCAGAAAAAAATGGATACATTTTTATAAAAGCATAACCTACCTAAACTAATATAGAACAATGTACAAAATGTAAACAGACATATAACAAAAGAAGAAATTGATCAGGTCATTAAAAGACTCCCAATAAAAAACAGCCGGTGACCAGATGGCTTTACTGATGAATTCTACCAAACATTCAGAGAAGAGTTGACACCAGTTCTACTGACACTATTTCAGAGAATAAAAAAGGATGGAAAACTCCCAAATACATTTGATGAAGGTAGCATAAGTCTCATACCAAAACTAGACAAAGACATCTTTTATAAAGAGTTATAGACCAATAACTTAACAACAATCCTTATTGAACATAGATGTAAAAATTCTCAACAAAACCCTAACCGATATAATTCAATAACGTATCAGAAAAAATAATACATTGAGATGCAGAGAAGATATTAAACAAAATTCAACATCCATTCATGATAAAACCAATCAGAAAAATAGGAAATAGAAGGGAGAAATTCCTCAGCATAATTAAGGGCATATATGCAAATCCTAAGGAGCTCTGGTAGCATAGTGATTATGAGTCAGGCTAGCTTCAAACTGAAGGTCAGCAGTTTGAAACTACCAGCCATCCTGTGGAAGAAAGATGAGGCTTTCTGCTCCCATAAAGATTGACAGCCTCAGAAACCCTAAAGAGGGTTGCTATGAGTTGGAACTGACTCCCCGGCACACTACCACCACCACCACCACCACCACCATGCAAATGCTGGTGTGGCACTGTGGGATAAAGCACTGGACCAAAAGATCTGTTTGAACCACAAGGTTGGCAGTTCAAACACACCAGATGCTCCTTGGAAACCCTATTCAAAGTTGCTATGAATTGGAATTCATTTGATGGCACTAAACAACAACAACATACAAATCCAACAGCCAGCATTACTCTTAATGGAGAGACTGAAAACATTTCCTTTGGCAAAAAGGAACCAGACAAGGATGCCTTTTATCACCATTCCTAGTCAATATCACTATTCCTGGTTTTAGAAGTCTTATTAAGAATTCTAGGGCAAAAATGGGAAATTAGAAGCATTCATATTAGCAAAGAAGAAACAGAATTATCTCTGTTTGCAGATGATATGATCCTATGCATAGAAAATCTCGAAGACTCAGCAAGAATATTATTGGAACTCATTGAAAGATTCAACAAAATGGCAAGGTACAAAATCAGCTGGATTCTTCTACACTAATAAAGACAGTTCTGTAAAGGAAATTAGGAAAACAATACCATTTATAATAGCCACCCATAAATGAAATACTTAGTAATAAATCTAACTAGAGAAATAAAAGAAAAATATACAAAGAAAATTACAAGACAATACTACAAGAAAAGAGTCTTACAAAATTGGCCAAATATACCATGTTCATAGATAGGAAGACTTAACATCGTGAAACTGCTAACATTAACCAAAGAAATATATAGATGCAATGCAGTCCCACTCCAGATTCCAGCATCATTCTTGGAAAAACGTGATCACTGACTGTATACAGAAAGGACAGAGATCTCAGAAAAGAAACACATTGCTAAAGAAGAACATAGTTGGAGATTTATCATTCCCTGATCTTACAATCTACTACACAGTCAAAGTGGTCAAAATAGCCTGGTATAAGTCACAACACATAGATCAATGGAACAGAATTGAAAACCCAGAATTAGACCCATCCACACACAGTCAGCTAATCTTTGACAAAGGGCCAGAACACATTATATGGGGAAGAGATAGTCTCTTCAACAAATGGTGCTGGCCGAATTGGAAATCAATTTGCAGAATGAAAATCTCTCACACCATATACAAAAACAAACTCAACATGGGTTAAAACCTACAACTATAAAGATCATCAATGAAAAAATGGGGCAAACTTAAGGACTCAAATACATACCATACATATACTATCAAACATTACAAAAAATGCACAAGCAGTAGAAGACAAAATAGATTACTGTAACCTCTTAATAATTAGAAGCTTCTGTGCGTCAAAAGATTTTACCAAAATAACAAAAAGGTACCTCACAGTCTGGGAAAAGATATTTGCAATGCTATAAAGGAGCTCTGGTAGCGTAGTGGTTACGAATCGGGCTGCGAGCAGCAAGGTCAGCAGTTCGAAACTACCAGCTGTTCTGCAGGAGAAAGATGAGGCTTTCTGCTCCCGTAAAGATTTACAGCCTCGGAAACCCTGTACAGGGTCTCTATGAGTCGGAAATGACTCCACGGCACATAAGAACAACAACAATATTAGACAAGTGGCTCATATCAAAAATTTATAGAGAACTACAACACATATAGAGTCCTGGTGTGGTACTGCAGGATCATGGACTGGACTATAAAATCAGTTTGAACTGCAAGCTCACCAGCTGCTTCTCAGAAACCTTATGCAGGGTCATTATGAGTTAATCTCAATGATTTGTTGGTTGTAAAACTTTCAGGACCGCTATGTAAAACTTTCAGGTGCTGGTGCGGCACCACTAAAATTGAGAAGAAACAGCTGCAAACATCCATCAATCAGAAAGTGGAATGTACAAAGTGTGAATCTAGGAAAATTTGAAGTTTTCAAAAATGAAGGGGAGTGCACAAAGATCAGTATCTTAGGCACTAAGGAGTTGAAACAAACTGATATTGGTCATTTTGAATCTGACAGTCTTATGGCCTAGTATTCCCAGAATGACAGATTGAGTAGAAATTGTGTCACATTCACTGTCAAAAAGAACATTTCAAGATCAATCCTGGTGATGTCAGTGATAGCCTAATAGCCATACAAAGAAGACCAGTTTATATGTCTACTACTCAATGGTAACGTAGTGGTTACAAATCGGGTTGCGAACCTCAGGGGCAGCAGTTTGAAACTACCAGCGATTCCACTGCTCCCGTAAGGATGTACAGACTCAGAAACCCTGTACAGTGTCTCTATGAGTCAGAACCGACTCCACGGCACATAACAACAGCAACTCAAATGTACACACCAACCAGTAAAGCCAAAGATGAAGAAATGGAAGATTCCTACCAGTTTCTGCAGTCAGAAACTGATAAGATCAAGATGCATTGATAATTGGTAGCTATTGTAAGAGCAAAGTTGGAAACAAAGAAGAAAGGCTTTGGTGTTGTTAAGTACCTTGGAGTCAGTTCCGACTCATAGTGACCCTGGACAGGGATTCCGGGATTGTAAATCTTTTTGGGAGCAGAAACCTTCATCTTTCGCCCAAGGAATGGCTGGTAGTTTTGAAATACCAACCTTGAGGTTAGCAGCCCAATTCTTAACCACTACGCTACCAGAGCTCCTTATGAGGAAGGATAGGTAGTTGGAAAATATGGCCTCAGTATAATAATGTCAGAGAGTGCATGATAGAATTTTGCTAGACCAATGACTTATATTGATTACAAATATCTTTTTTTTCCAACAGCATTAACAGTGACCATAGAATTTTGTAAGGCCCAATGACTTACTGATTACAAATAATTTTTTTCAGCAGTATTAACAGTGACCATAGAATTTTGCAAGACCAATTACTTATTGATTACAAATAACTTTTTTGGCAGCATAAACAGTGACTATACACACTCTTCTATGCCAAGATATTTGGAAGATAGTTAGCTGGCACACTAACTGGAAGAGATCCATATTTGTGCCCATTACAAAGAAAGACAATCCAACAGAATGTGGAAATTATCTAGCAATATCATTAATATCACATGCAAGTAAAATTTTGTTTAAGATCATTGAAAATGGTTGTAGCAATACATCCATAAGGAACTTCCAGAAATGCAAGCCAGAATCAGAAGAGGATACGGAGCGAGGGATATCATTGCTGACATCAGTTGGATTTTATATCAAAGCAGAGAACACTAGAAAGATGTTTACCTGTGTTTCATTACCTAATAAAGGCATTTGATGGTGTGAGTCATAACAAACTATGAGTAACATTATGAAGAATGGAAATTCCAGAACACTTGATGGTGTTAATGGGGCAACCTGTATATAGACCAAAAGGTTATGTGGTTTAAAGTCAACAAAGGGTTGTATCCTTACATCATAACTATGCAATCTGTACCAAGCAAATAATCCCAGAAGATGGAATTTGTGAAGAAGAATGAGGCATCAGGAGTAGAAGAAAGTTCATTAACAACCTGCAATTTGCAGATGAAACAGCCTTGCTTCAGAAAGCAAAAGGGACTTGAAGCACTTATAAAGACCACAATGTTCAGTATGGATGCACCTCATTATAAAGAAAACAAAAATACTCAAAAGTGGACACATAACCATCATCATAAAGGGAGAAATAGTTGAAGTTGTCAAGGATTTCATTTTAATTGGATCCATAATCAATACCCAAGGAAGCAGCAGTCAAGAAATCAAATAGTGTATTACATTAGGCAAATCTGTTGCAAAGGTTCTCTTTAATGTGTAAAAAGTTAAGATGTCACTTTGAAGACTAAAGTGGGTTTGACCCAGTCCGTGGTGTTTTCATTTGCCACATATGCAAGTGAAAGCTGGACAATGAAAAGGAACACCAAAGAAGAATTGATGTCTTTGAATTATGGCTTGACAAAAGACATTAAATATACCATGGACTTACTCCATGAACTACAGAAGAAAAAACAAATCTGTCTTGGGAAAAGTACAACCAGAATGCTCTTTAGAAGCAAGGATGATGAGACTTTGTCTCACACCCTTTTGACTCTTACAGAGAAAGAGAGTCCTGGTGTGGCACTGTGGGTTAATGTACCAGACTGCAAAGCCATTTGAACTGCAAGGTTGGCAGTTCAAGATTACCAGCTGCTCCTTGAAAACCCTATGCAGGGTCGCTATGGGTCAGAACTGACTTGACAGCACTTAACAGCAACAACATCTTGATAGATAGATGATAGATAGATAGATAGATAGATAGATAGATAGATAGATAGATAGATAGATGTATATATAAGTAAACCACAACATATATTACATACACGGTTCCAGTAACCAACTGTTGTAAGTCCATCTGACTTGAACTCAGCACAGGAAGACATGCAGTACAAAGATATCAGCAGCACCACAAAAAAATTAACATAATGACAGCAGATAATTCATACTATTGATAATTACACAGAATATAAAAAGATTAAATGCACCAGTTAAGAGATGGAGAGTGGCAGCATGGATAAGAAACCAAGATCTTTTAATATGCTGTCTGCGAGAGACACACCTTAAACACAAAGCTAAAAACAGACTAAAAGTCAACGGATGGGAAAAAACATATCAAGCTAATTGCAATTAAAAATGAGCATGAGTGGCAATACTAATCCCTGATAAAATAAACTTTAAGGCAAAAACCAGCATAATAGATAAAGATGGACATTATCTCATGATTAAAGGGACAAGTGAACACGATGACATAACCATAATAAATATCTATGCTCCCAATGAAAGAGCTCCAAAATATTTAAAGCAAACTCTAATAGATTTGAAGAAAGAAATAGATGAATCTATGAT
>NW_006408666.1:256560-258011 GCF_000296735.1 Chrysochloris asiatica | reverse complement strand
GATATCATGTTTGGTAAGGTGGAGGGTAAGAGAAAAAGAGGAAGACCCCCAATGAAATGGATTGGCCAAGTGGCAGCATCGATGGACTCAAGTGTGGCAACAGTAGTGAGATTGGTTCAGGATCGGGCAGTGTTTCATTTTGCTGTGCATTATGTCACTAAGGGTTGGTACCAACTCGATGGCACCTAACTACAACAACAATAACCTAAATTTACGGAGTGAAGTAGAAAACACGAACAGACCTATAACAAAGAAAGAAATTGACCAGGTCATCGAAAAATACCCAACCAGAAAAGGTTCAGGTTCAGATGGCTTCACTGGTGAGTTTTACGAAATGTTCAGGGAAGAGCTGTCACCAATTCTACTAAAAATATTCCAGAATATAGCAGAGGACTCTCATACCAAAACCAGGGAAGGACAACACTAAGAAGGAAAATTATAGAGCAATATCCCTCATGAACATAGTTGCAAAAGTTCTCAACAAAATCTTAGCCAACAGAATTCAACAGCACATCAAAAATTAATATGTCACGACCAAGTGGGATTCATACCAGGGATGCAAGAATGGTTCAACATCAGAAAAACAAACAATGTAATCCACCATATAAATAAGAAAAAAGGAGAACCATATGATCATAACAATTGATGCAGAAAAGGCATATGACAAAATCCAACATCCATTCCTGATAAAACACTCAACAAAGTAGGAATTGAAAGGAAATTCCTCAACATAATTAAGAGGATTATATACAAAACCAACTGATAACATTACTCTTAATTGAGAGAAACTGAAAGTCTTCTCCTTGGGAACAGGTACCAGAGAAGGAAGCCCTTTGTCACCTCTCCTATTGGAAGTCTTAGTCAGAGCTATAAGGCAATATAGGGAAATTAAAGGCATCCAAATTGGCAAAGATGAAGTAAAACTCTCTCCATTTGCAGATAATATGATCCTATATATAGAAAACCCAAAGACTCAGTAAAATATTACTGAAAATCACTGGAAAAATTCTTTCTTGGTTACCGGGATGCAGGGGAGGGGGGGAAGGGGAGGGAGGGAAAGGTGTAGCACAATAGCTTGGGAGTTGGGGTGGGGGCAATACACAAGAAGGGGGAGGGGAATAGAAGATCAAGGTGCAATGGGAAAATAGTTAGGCAGGTTTGCATGGGCTAAGTGGGACACAGTTAAATAATGATGTATGTACAACCTTGCAACAGCAGGGCTCTGGGATACAGGGATTGAGGCATGGTTTGAATGGGTAAAATGGGGGAAATAATATTAAGATGCTTGGCTGTCTTTTGAATCTTGGTTTTCCTTGCATACAATTGTAAAATAGGCGCTTTATGTGGAGAGAAAGGAAAAGCCAGAACCATCACCACAGAAAGCTTGTAAGTCCATCTTCTGCCTATAACTGATTAGAATACCTAAAATGGGGCTTCAACTTGCCCAGTGA
>NW_006408666.1:247610-253156 GCF_000296735.1 Chrysochloris asiatica | reverse complement strand
TGAAAGACGAAGTTTGGCCATCTTGGCCTCCAAGGAGCACTCTGGCTGCACTTCTTCCAAAACAGATCTATTGGTTCTTTTGGCAGTCCGTGACACTTTTAGTATTCTCCAACACCACAATTCAAAGGCATCAATTCTTCTATGATCTTCCTTATTCACTGTCCAGCTTTCACATCCATATATGAGGTTATTGAAAATACCATGGCTTGGGTCAGGTTCACCTTAGTCCTCAAGCTGTTATGGTTAGGGATGGGCAATTTAGACATTGGTTACCTAAAATGAGGGTGTGATAAAGGCATGAAGTTAGTTATAAGGTTTCAAGGGGGAGATTAGTTCAATAGTGTATGGGGAAAGAAAGGGTCCGCACTGGATAATTTTCATCTTGTCTAGATGGGACTGGTTAAAAGAGATGGGGATAAGATTCTTGTGATTCAATAACGAGTAATTGTTATCATGACTAATTGCGACTCTCACAATTGTACAGGTAGAAGTTTTGTAACAAAAACAGGGGAGTGGTTAATCTTACAGTCCAAAAACAAAGGACCCTAGGATCATCAAGGAAGAAGAGCACAAGCGGAATGAGAGACCTTATCCACAGAAACAGTGACACCAGAGATGGTGTCAGAGACGATGACATGGAGAGATAGAGCTGCTGAAGATTCTAGATTCATGGGAAGTGAGGGACTAAGAAATGGCAGCCAGGAAGCACACTTACAGAATGTGCCCTTTGGTGGTGTAAATTATTATATATGCCTGAGTGTTTAAAAAAAAAAAGCTGACATGAATAGAGAGAAACATTGGTAACTGATGGAGTACATAGAGGGGATTATAATCATTGTAATGAAACAAGGTGTATGATTTGTTGAATGTAAAACTGATGATCTGCCCTGTAAACTTTTACTAAATCCACAACAAAAACCTTAAAAATAAAAAGTGGCTCTTGTGGCACTGTAGGATAAGCACTCGACTGCAAGGTCATTTTGAACCAGAAAGTTGGTGATTCAAACTCACCAGATGCTCCTCAGAAACACTATACAGGGTTTCTATGAGTTGGAACCAACTCAATGGCACTTAACACTTTTAAATGTATACATTTACACAGGGACTCCTGGTATGGTACTATGGGTTAATGCTCTGGACTGCAAGGTCCACCTGAACTGCAGGGTAGAGGTTCAAGCTCACCAGTAGCTCCTTGGAAACCTTATACAGGGTCGCTATGAGTCGGAACCAACTCGATGGTGCTTGCCATAGGATAAGCACTAGACTGAGAACCACACAGTCAGTCCTTCAAGTCCACATGTCATTCCACGGGAGAAAAGGTTTTCTGCTACCACAAAGATGTCCTGCCTCAGAAACCCTACATGGGGCACTATGACTCAGAACCAACTTGACAGCATTTGTTGTTAAGTGCTGTCGTGTCAGTTCCGACCCATAGCGACCCTGTACAGGGTTTCCGAGGCTGGAAATCTTTACGGGAGCAGAAAGCCTCATCTTTCTCCCGCAGAGCGGCTGATAGTTTTGAACCGCTGACCTTAAGGTTTGCAGCCCAATTCGTAACCACTACGCTACCAGAGCTCAATTCCTACCATATGCAAATAAATGCACTATGCAATATTTTACTGAGTTTGAATCGTATCTTTAAAATTAAAATGTGTTAAGTTTTTAAATGTGTTTTAAAACTCAAGAATGAATCAAGAAAGCTATATGGCTAGTGGCACTAATACTCCTGTATAGAGGTGGAGGTGGGAAAAATGGCCCACTTTGAGTCACGATCTGCCCACTGCACCTCGATATTTGCTGTATCCTTTCTCCAGAGCATTGTCCTGAGATACCCCCATGGGAAAGCTGACCTCTGTCCAAATGTGACCTTCTCCACCATGTCTTGCTGAACCACCACCACCATCATCCACACCCATTAGGCACCAGCTTCCTTCCCAGATGGACTTTGCTTCCTTTCACTACCCTCCTTACCAGCCATGTATCAATGGGGGGCATGATTGTGCCACCTACCTTATAGACTCCCTTTGGTTTTTCACATGCTGTGATTTGGGTCAGCACTAAGAACAGTGCCAAGTTTACCAACACTAAGCAGACAAATAATTATCCCCTTAAAACAAATGATTGAACAATTTGAGTATTTTGATACTCAGTTTATTACATGACTTCTGTGCATCTCATGACTTCCATTAGGCTGGTTTCAAATGCCACCTTTCTTAGGTAATGTCACTTAGACTTCTCAACATGCTCAAGGGCAAAAGTGTGTACTTGTAATCTGCAAAGTGACTCAGTTGGTGGCAGGGGGTAGGGGGCGGATGAATTCTAGGACACAGGAAGGTAAGATGTGGCATTGCACAAACTATCCCAGCAGCTTCCCAGAATCTTCCTCTGCCTTGCTCTTCATACCTTTAAAGAAAACCAAGAGTATCCACTAATAAGCATACATAGCCTTCTTCTGACAGATATCAGCAATCCTCATTAAAAATGTCAGCTATTAAAACGTGCTAAGTATCAAAAGAAATCTCTTGGCCCAACTCCCCCTCCTCTCTGCTGAGGGTCTTTATTTTTCCCTAGTTTTCTCCCACACTATTCTCTCCCAAGTGCCTTCTTTTGTCCCCTCCACCTGGTGTGGCGCTGTGGGTTAATGGGCCAGGCTGCAAAGCCATTTGAACTGCAAGGTCGGCAGTTCAAACTTACCAGTAGCTCCTCGGAAACCCTGTGTATAGGGTCGCTATGGGTCGGATCTGACTCGACAACACTTAACAACAACAACACAACAACAACAACTTTCAGAGTGGGGCAAATGGTTAATGTCCTTGGTTTGCTAACCAAGAGGTTAATGTCATTGGTTTTCTAACTGAGAGTCTGGGGTTCACCCACAGGTACCTAAGAACAAAGGCATGGCAACATATTTCTGAAAACAAAACAAAACAAAACAAACAGCAGCCATTGAAAACCCTCCCTGTGGAGCACAGTTATATTCTGAAACAAACGGGATTGCCTTGAGTTGGAATCAAATCCATTCTCCATGACAACTGACTTTTTTTTTTTTTTTTCACCTACATAGGGGGCAGTAATTCATAAAAATTAACGTGTGCAATTTCAAAATTCAAAGGCTCACTTCACTTGAGAAAGCATGTTCTTTGGACCCTGTGGAAACAGTCCTCAACATGGGACTCACACAGAGCAGGGAAACAGCCCCAAACAGGACCCCAGAAGGCCCAAACATCTCCTGTTGTTAAAGTCAGTACCATCTTCAGACCCTTCCCTCCTAGAGGGACAGGCTAGCACCCCACTTCCTCACTCTTGTCCTTACAGAAGGGCCCTCTCTCACCCACTTACCTGAAGGCCACTTTAGAACCAGTAGAATGTTTGCTAGGATGCTTTCTTCTTTTAGATGAACACGTCCATTAGGACATTGTTTTGCACAATTGTGGCAGTTTCTTCACCAAGAACTTAAGTTTATTTCTCCTTACATAGCCTCAAAATCACGCAGAACAACATTCAGAAGTTGTAGGCACTGGTAAGGTGGCCACCAGGGTTTGCAGTGACCCTATGGCTTCCATCAATTTCAAATCAAAGGAAGAAATGTACCAAGGGCCAGTTTCCAACTGTTCAGCTCAGGGAGACTAGCCCTTGCCCCAGGGGAGGGCTCTTCTGTTTCAGCACACCCCTTGCTCTACTAGGCAAACGAAACAATGTATTTGTAGACCCAAGGAGAGCTATTTTGTTTTAGTGCATTCCTTGCTTCACTATGTAAGAGAAATGTAACTCACTTGGCAAAAACTCACCAAGAGTTTTCACCTGGTCCCTTAAGAGCCTAGGGACCACCAGACCTGTGCTTCCCATGCAAGTCTTTCCTCTTTGGAAAGTCATTCAACTCATCCACAAGTTATAGAGCATATACTGGGAAGATGCCACGTTTCTGAGTACACAAAGGAAGGCACCACAGTCTTTCTGGTCTTGGAACTGACACAGTGCTTGGTGAAGATTAAATAACAATCCTAGCCTTCCCCGGGATGAGTTCTAGGATGACTGACGGCTACTGAAGACTTTGATATGTGTGTACTACTGACTCCGCACAAACAGATTTCTGACTCCTCAGCTTTGCAAACTCCAGGAATGTCCTCCTCATCTTCTAAGACTGGGCTCTGCAATCTCTGTCCTGCTCACCAACTTTGTCTCCTTTGCATGACTACTCATGACTCCAAGTTCATTTCTTTTCAACATGACCGTTAGCCACTGCCCCTCCCCAGGAGACTTTGCTGGGTTTCCTTCCATAACATTGTGTCAGGGGTCTTCCACGATAAAGCTCAGGAAATGGATATTATGAAAAAAGTACTTATAAATTTCACATTTTTTGCACTAAAATAAGCTCACTTGTTACAAACTTGTTATAACATGTCAAGAGAAGACACCAGTTTAAAAGAGTCCCTCAGAGCAGCATGAATCCTGATAAATTTCAAGCAGGAAAAAACATCAAATTTATGGTGAATCTTGGGTAGAAGAATGGTGAAATCATTGATGTTTTGCAAAAAGTTTATGGGGACAGTGCCCCAAAGGAATCCACAGTTGACACATGCATCATTTGTTTTAGGGAGGAATGAGATAATGTTGAAGATGATGCCCTGCATGTCAACTTGTGAGGAAAAAGTCAATCTTTCTCATGTCCAAATTGAAGAAGGCAGACACAATCCTAACTTTGAAATTAAAGTTGAGAAAATTTCTACTTGATGAGTGTCAAAACGGTTGCACCCAGATCAGCTGCAGACAAGAGCAGAGCTTTCAATAGAAATTTTAAACAAGTGGTATCAATATCCTGAAACATTTCTTCAAAGAATTAGAACAGGAGACGGCTTTGCCAGTATGATTCTGAAGACACAGCACAATCAAAACAATGGCTACCAAGAGGTATTAGAAGTGGTCCAGGCAGAGAAAAAGTGGACCAATCAAGAGCCAACATCATGTGAATAGTTTTTTGAGATGCTCAAACCCTTTTTATTGTTGTCTTTCTGGAGGGCCAAAGAATTATAAAATCTCTTATTCTGACAGTGTCTTGAGGAGGTCAACCAGAACTTTGGCAGAAAAACATCTGGGAACGCTTCACCACCAATGAGTCCTCCTTCGTCACAAAAATGCTCCTGTCTCTGATCAATCAAGGGCATTTTCAGTAAGAATTTCAATGGGGTACCAGTAGCCATCCACTTTAGAGTCCTGATATGGCTTCTTCTTTGTTTCCTAACCTTAAAAAAAAAAAAATCTTTAAAGGGTGAAGGACCAAAACACCTCAAACCAGAAAAATGCCTCTTTCAAAGAATCAGTTTCCCTTCCCTAAAGAAATTTCTTCCCACATACCTGAACCCTCCCTAACCGCCAAACTTCCGGTGCCAGCAACCTTCTCCAGATAAGAGCCAATGAAATTCGAATAGCTAACAAGGACAAATAAGCTTGAAAGTTACATGTTAGCATGAGAAACTTCCCCTGACTGACTATAAAAAGGCCTGTGTGCCTGCTTTCTTGGTCGCCATCAATTCAGATGGTAGACCCAC